>NW_027185307.1:9935095-10050095 GCF_022577435.1 Embiotoca jacksoni
TCATTATTTGGATTTTTAGTATTTTACATTTACTTTATTCCTGAAGACACTTTTCGATTGTGTTTCATAAGAGACATCCTGGCCTCCCAAGGTGCAATTCTGCCATTGTACAAACATGAGCGACTGTCCTGATTCCAAAGGCTTTCACAACTCTGGCTTTTTGCCTTTCCCCACTCTGTGGCTCAGCATTATAAGACTGAACTGTCAGCTAGCATCATGTGCTAAGATGTTAGCATCAGACAGGACGCTTTCCACACCAAGGACTGGTAAAAGCTAACAAACCAACAAAAAGGATGGTCCAACAATATAACTGTACATAGATATTGCAACTGCACAGCAGCCAAAAAGAAAAAAAAAGAACTTTTTAAAAAAAAAAAAAAAAAAATGGATGGATTGTGTCATGTTTATGGGGACAGCCTTCAAAAGGTTGAAATTGGAATTGTTCTTCTGGATGTCAAAGGGATTTTCATGGCGCAATCATATCCTACACAATATGTACTCTTCAACATCTGGGTTACATAGGAAATGCACCCTGAGGTTTTAATAAGAAGAAGCCCCTATGGCTAAAACTTTAAATAAACTAAACCAAAAATGTTATTGATGTTTTATATATAGAGAGTAGTCGCATTAGTTTTTGTTACTGTACTGTTTGAGGTCTCAACTGTACCGTATCACGGTAATAACATGGTTTTGAAACCTTTTTTTTATTTTGTCACAGACCTGTTGTCATAGTTGAAATGACGTTTATTGTAGATGGTATTTGAACAACTTCTGGAAATAGTTCATCAAGTATGTTTGTTGCTCATTGTTGTGATACATTAAAAACTGTATCTGCAAACCAGTTTGGTCTCACCAAATATTGTTTATTGCATTTTTTTTCTCACAACACTTTAATGTTTTCATTATCTTAATATCTTTTCTTAAGTTTCATTAGATCGCTTTTCACACGTCTGTTTGATAGCTTTTTGGATTTAATTCAGCACTTTTAATGCAGTGCTTACACTTACGTCTTCGTGTCCATAAATGTTCTTTGTGTCTCATTATATTATAATGTGACGCATATATTGTTTATATTGCCGTGGTAGACGACAAAGTTATAGTGTGGTTTGATTAGCGGTTGTTCTAAGATATGGGAGAGTCATGCTGTTTGTAGGGTGTTTTAACCAGTAGACTGTAAATGACAGAAGTAGTAATGTCACTGCAGCATTTTAGACTTTAACTGTTAATTTACTACACTTTTTCCACTAGGTTTTTAATATTACAATTTCAATTCAGATGCATCTTTTCCCAAAACTTTCGGCTGATGTCTTTGTCAAACTATTAACAAAATATGTGTTTGTCAACATCCCACCGGTAATTGTCATTCCAGTCATTGACAGACCAAAAATTCCAAATCATATAATGGGTATTTCCCGTCATTATTCTACATGTGGTAATCTGACGCTAAACAGATGCAAAGGATTATGTTTGGACGTGTCTGCTAATCTGCGTCTGATCAGGTGCTGCTCCAGAACCCCGACATTGTAAAGGAAGAGTCTACATGAATAAATGACAAACGGAGATTAACAGATATCCAGCTGCAACAGGAAGCAAAGAACATTTGTTAAACAGACGGACGGACGGACGGACGGACGGATTAGAAAATGTGTTCTTTGCCGCCAACTATGCACTCCTTTTAAAATTCTATTAAGAAGCAAAATGGATGCTCGTGTCAGACGAGACGGGGACGTTTTAAATCTGAGGTCAACAGAAGCTGTCACAATAAAAATTCCAGCTCAGAAACACCTCCAACACAATATATCACCCTGCCAGTGAGACGTGTCTGCTACCAGTGTCAGGGTCACGGAGAAAGCTGACATTCACAAGTTGTTAAAATCCACCTAATGAAATTTCACAAGGGCAGCAAAAAATGAAGGGGAAGATGAGGATCTGTTCACTCAGAATCAGTTGTGGCCTTTATTGTTTCGCTCCACCCACTTCAGTGTGCAGTGAAACAGCCGCGACATGTAAAAGCCTCAAAAACAGCATTTTTCTCCCCTCTTCTGACTTCACCCCTCACCCTTGACGAATGTGCTCGGCTCACAGAGTGCAACCGTTCTGCTGAATGGCCCTTTCCTGTTGCTCACCCTTAAAGCACGGGCAGTTGCCGAGTTAGCCCACCCCGTCCTTCTGTATTATGGGATTGAATTGCGTTTGACCTTTGCGGAGAACAATGGCTGAAGGCCTTTCATTTTTCTGGCCTTCTCAGCGCCTACAAGAAGGACCTCTTTTCACCGTGCGTTCACTCTGGTTTGTAATTCACAAGCAGTACGACAGGGTGATGTGTGCGCATTAATGTGCATGCGTGTGTTTGTGTTAGTCAAGTATGTAATTGTTTAAAGGCCAAACAAATATATAGAACCTTAAAACAGACTTCGGATGGGACAGTATTTGGGGGGCCACCCAATGTGGCTACCTAACTGCACTATCCTAGAATAAAAAGGGCCACTGAATAGAAGAGTAGTTCCTAGTAGTTTAGACGCAGCTTTACTAAAGAGGCCACAGCAGTGAGCGGTCTTGCCCTGAATACACGATAAAAGGTTTACTGTAAATTCTAAATGGCGTTTTCTGCAACCCATACATCACTCATGACCATTAGGTTCCACCCTCACTGCACAGTGCACCCTTCTAGCCACAGCTTTCCAGATGATACAGTACAGAGGCTGCAGTGGAGGCAGATCTGGCTTTGAATAGCCTGCAGCCAATGGATTTTCTCTGGATAATACAATGTTTGGGACAGAGAGGCAGGGATTAGTCCAGACGGATACATCCACCACCCCCCACATGCCCAATCTAATTAGACTGGAATCAGTTTAAGATGAAAGCAAGCCCTAGCATCACCGCACTAAATACTGGAATTAGTATTCCCCGCATGGGAATTTAATGATGGAGACTGAAAATCCAATCACATTCACTCCCAGTTTAGCCCCTCATGCATTGGGCCTGGACAATGACGAAACGAAAGAACAACAACAATGATTTGTCTGTCAATAGATATTGACCAACCTCACATCTGAGGCCACTTGCGTATTGGCGTTACTATGTTGTCATCATTTAATGAGGATAAACAGCTTATAATCAGATATTTAGACAGTCTGTTTCTGATGTAAACCTCTCTGATACTCTGACTCTTAAAGAGATCATATCAGAAAAAAAAAAAATGAAGGAAGACAGAGCATGTTTGAGAATAACCCCACCCATATTCTCATGTTTCTGTTTATCTATTATTTAATATGCCCACGCATCATCTGTTGAAGTCAATAGGTCATGTGTAAATACACACATCTTTCATGTTGTGTTTAGCCATGCAAAAAAAAAAAAAAATCGTTCTGCTTGTTGTCACTCATTTGTTTTCTGTTTGCACATACATTGCTTTAACAGGAATTTGGGAAGTTAGTTTCTAGTCAGCTCCTCACATCAAAGCCCTGATTACTGCATAGGAACCAAAATTGTCAAATTATGATCAGGCAGACAGCATTAGATCCTTTTTAGTTCCTATTGTGTTGCAGACTTTGAGCTCTGATTTGCTGATAAAATGAAGCACATTTTGCAGTTCACACTCATATGAAACAGCCTCACAGTCTCTTGACTTTATCTTGCCCTTATTATTATTATTTCCCTACCTAAGTATGTGCAGTCAAGGGAACTCTATTTTAAAACCGCTAAAATGCAAGCCATATTTCAGCGTCAGGTTGGTGATTAACGGCACAGACTGGAAATAACTCGGGCACCTGGGCTCCATCCACCACACAGTATCTTCTACACCTGCGATTCATCCACCAAAGCATTACACCTGAGAAATCAGGAAACAATTGTCCCCGGTGCACAAATACTCAACATGAAATCGTATTATTTATTGCTTGCTGTATTTCAGGGCGTATGCACCAAAACAGAACCTGTTGTTTTTCTGCTGACAGGTGTAATGCAGCTTTTAAACTAATCCAGCAACTGATTTTGCAAAACTTGGCTATGTTTTTACCCACAGGAGGGAATTCAGTGTGATTTTTTTTTTTTTTTTTTTTTTTTTTTTTTTTTTTTGGGTAAATGAGGATATGAATATTGTTTGTTTAGTCGGCAGCACTGCATCAGTGGGGAAGAGGACACAGAAATAGGCAACAAAAGGCCCAATTCTTGTAGTGATGCATTCTTTAACGTAGAAAATAAATATTAACAGCATTTTCTCCGGATGTCGCCAGGTGTCAACAAAACGCACAAACTAACATATGAAAAAAGGCAATCCAACCTTTTTCTGTATGTCTCTCTTTTGGCCTTCCTGCCTTTAGTGTTTACTGCTGCAATAGCTCATTTCTGAGGTACAAAAGGAAAGAAAGAAGGTGAGGAAAATGGAGGGGGCAGGAGTACACCTGCCTTATTATTGCATTGTGGATGAAGGATACAATCACTGCTGGCATTTCTACAAGACACACAGCCAACTAACACATATTTTACAGTGAAAGAGAGGGAGGGGGAGGTGTGAGAGAAGAAGGGAGGGAGGCCCAGGAGGAAAAAGGAAAAAAGAGACGCAGACAGACAGGCCAACAGGTTGACAGAGACTGAGTGTCAGGGACACGGAAGAAGAGAGAGAGAAAGTCGGTGATATAGACAGTGAAATGAGCAAGTGATAGAAGTAAAGTGAGAGTGAGAGCAAGAGAGAAAGAAAAGGAGGGGCGACCTGAGAGAAATCAAACATGGGCTCAGTGCAACTGAGGTACGTCGGCAAACGAGCATGTTATGGCAGCCCGCTGGGACTTCCCCGGCAGATTGTGCTGTTTCCCAATCTGTTCTGAGGAGCGGCACAGCCCCACATGGGGACGTGTGAAGGCGTCAAGATGGGATTGCTTAAGACAGATGAAACAAGGTGTTTTTTGATGCCATCTCGAGCGGACAAAAGCCTGATTTCCTGTTTTGCCTGTGACACAAAGGGTGCTGTGTAGTTTGCAGAACAGTTCAAGGCTTTTTGTTGTCAGGGCTGTAAATAACTAAACACATGAGAGGTGAAGTTATGGAGGGGCTGGATCTACATGCTGAAAAATATGTGACACATTTTCTTTTTTTGGCATTCATGATGCTTTAACACCTGTAACAAACAAATAGTATTACAGTCCTCGCAACAGTTCATATTTTCCTTCAGAGTGAAAACAACTCTTAATGCGAACACCCACTTAACTCTTTGACAGCCGCAGCTTTCTTTAGATTCACTGGACCCCTGAAACAATACCACAGTAACAGAGATCATCGTGTCAGACTTGGTAATATTACTTTACATTTTAAAGGGCGCGGAGCTGCCAGGCTAAGGTTTTTACAAGGCACGCTGAGTCGTTGGGGAAATAAGGGAGCAATGGAGGAGGGAATGAAGGAATTTTAGGGGGTGATGGGATATGTCTCACTTTTTGTTCCCGTACACACACACACACACACACACACACACATATATATATACGCTCACAAGTTGAAATCATACCATGTGCAGTGGAAGAGCAGGCGGTGAGGAAATAGAAGCTAAATATAAAGTGACACCATGCATTCCCCAGGTCATTCACAGGCCCCGCTCCAAATCACAATGCTCCACAGCTCGTTGTTCATCACACACACACACAAGCCCGAGTCTCACAAAGAAAATTATAAGACAGCCAAATAAACATGCCTTGTTATTTATAGGATCACCAATGAACATACGAGGAGACGCGTTGACATCAAATCGGCTCAGATGCTGGGCATTATTAGGCCCTCTTTGTATAACAACTCGGCATCCTGGCAGGAACATTTGTAACAAAAAGCTTTTTTAATGTTTAAATGAAAATTTTAATGAGACCCTGTGTTGCTTTTCCCTTTCGAGTCTTTAAGAGCCCTCTAAATCATTAAAACTCGCTCTTTCTTTGATTTCAAGGTCATTTGAAGAAATAAAGCAGCCTTAAGTGGCCCTCGGACCAAAAGTGGCCTATATGCCAAAGACCGCAAATGAATGTAGCCTAATGTTTTTTAATTTGCATTCATCTTTAAAAACACAGACGAGCCATCTCCAAGTTATAATAGGCTGAGCTGAGATGGCAGTTGGAGGCCCTCTAGTCATTAGTGGCAATGCAGCTCCTCTAAAATGAAGGCCTTTCTGATCTTGTTTTAACTTAGGCCCATTACTACAAAGATGCATTAGCCTGTTGTCCATTTCTTGTTTGCCTACATACAATACTTCTGTCTGAGTATGTCTGCGTGTGCCCACATATGTTCTTGTATGTTGCATGGATTCACCTCCTTTCTCCTTTCCTGTGGGCGCGAACACATGCAACGCCGCCATTCAGCGAACGCATGCATGAAAACAAAAGACGCGAGAGGCAGGGAGCTTAGGAGGAGACGACATGCATTGTTTGTTTAATCACGTGTTATGAGATGACTCTCTGTAATTATGTTGTCATCTGCCCGCTTCAACGCGGCAAAACTGGGCCGCCACAGCATGACTTGCTCCTCGCTCATAATTCCACACTTCAAGCTTTAATGGTCAAAAGCGAGAAATTCATTTTTTTTTTCCCCCTCACATTTATTATAACACCACTGTTTAGAGACCGAGACTGTGTCCTTTTTTTTTTTTTTTTTTTGGAGCAGTCATGTAAAGCCTATTTGACAGGCACTATGTGTCAACTCCCAGTGCATATGAGTGTAGGGCAACAGATGAACGCTTTTTACGTACTATATTGAACTGATGAGACGGCAAATAACAGTGCGTCCTATTAAACACAGCACCGTCTTTCTTATTTTGTCTTACTCCCCCATTCCTTTCCTTTCAATTCAGCCTCGTGTCTACATCTCTTCCCTTCTCTGTTCCATTTCCTCGCCTTTCTTTTTCCTCTTTCTTTATCTCCTACTCTTCTGTGCATGTGTGTCCTTCCCTCTTTCCCCTCTTTTCTCTCTCTCTGCAACGATAGGTGTTATGTGTCTGAGAAAAACTGAACATCTCCAGTGAAATTGGTTTTCTGTGGAGAAACTGATGGATCACTCCGTGTTTCCTGATGGGAATGTAGGGGATTGCTTATGCCAACGCGGACGTATACATGTATACATACACATATGCAAGGGGTGAGAGGACAAGGGGATTGTTTATGCTGAAGCAGAATGAATTTTTATGAGCAGTGGATTGCTGTTTAAGGGGAAATACACTTTTAAGCTGCAAGAGATGCAATCTAGATTGTAGCACGACCAACAATGAATTATGGTTTTGGAGGTAACAGCTGCAGCAGCCTTCCTCTCACCCTCCATTTCCTAAGCGCGCACACACACACACACACACACACACACACACACGAACACTGAAACATACTTAAACACACAGATTAGTCGCAAAATGTTACTGCTTTTAAAATCAAATGGCTTCATATGCTCAGTAAATCAGGCACATTCGTGCAAACACACATACAGATTGTGAACATGTGACTATAAACTAGGGAATGGTGGTGACATGCAGCTGATCTGCAGTTGTGAATATTTCTGAAACAACGTGTACAAAGCACAGGACTAAAAACAAAACAGCAAAAAAAAAAAAAGTGATACAATTTCAGTTTCCCAGTGCTGTAAATGTGGTTGTGTTGACCTTATTCTGAAAGTCAAACAAAGGATTTATCCCCGTTTTCAGCCTGAACAGTGTTATTATCATCATTTCTTTAATACCAACAACCTCTCTCACAAGAAATGAGAAATTATTCCATTACGAGCCTTCCTCCTCCTCCTCCTCTTCTTCTTCCTCCACAAACGCATGCAGCACTATACACACACACTCTGTGAATGATGGAGGAGAGGCTTGCTTGTGTGTTTATTCTACAATCTGATGTAGAATCGCTCACAAAAGGTTCTCATTTCACACCGAGGGGTATCACTTGCTTGTTTTCTGGGGTCATACACATGTACAAAAGCCTTAAGACTTTACTGCGATGTCATGGAGCATACCTCTATGTTGACGTATATGCAGAGAGGAAGGTGCACATTGTTGAAATGTTTGCACACTTGTTTTCTGCCCATACAGGTTTTCTGTGGGAGATATACATTTTATTTATTTCGTTTTTTTAAACTCACTGCCTCTGTGCTGGTCAATTCTTCCCACTCATATAATCAACTATGGTAATCCACAACACGAGGCTAATTTACAAGCATTTGCAAGATTTTGAGACTTCACTTTTACCAGCCCTCTCTGCTGACATGTTCGGAGATTTGCGGGATCCAAAATTATTTTTTTGCATTGTGTTCATGACCAAATGGGCCACTACTGTCCTGTGCAGGAATCACAAAAGAGATCCTTAATTATTCATCATGACTGGTTGAATAAAACAAAAAAAAAACATAAGACATGCAACTTCTTGTGCAGTCAACTCATATTAAGGTGTTGGAGAAAAGGGTTTTATTCAGAGATTAAATTCGTTCCCTGTGTCTCTCTTCTTATTGTTATTCTTTTTTTCTTTTTCTTGTCCCGAGTTTTTATCAGCACTCATGCAATAACTCGAGCGGAGAGATGGAGCAAATGTTTTCCACCCATATGTATGAATGAATGAATGAATATGATTACCAAGTCTTGGACCCTCTCAAGGACAAAGTGTTGCGTTCCTTCCACGTGCGCTGTTAACTGCCTTATGTGTGTATCTTTGCTGCATCTAAAAAAACAGTGTTCACCTTTTGTTCACCTAGTTGTGGCTGTATAGATCTGGCTTCGGAGAAAAATCTTTGGAAAAACATTTGTGCAGGTATTTTTTTATTTTTTACGCAGTTAGAGGTTCATTTGTGTGTGTGTGTGTGTGTGTGTGTGTGTGTGTGTGTGTGTGTGTGTGTGTGTGTGTGTATGTGTGTGTGTGCGTAAGGCTGCCCTCTATAAGAATCAATGTTAGGCTACTTTTTTTTTTTTTTTTTTTTGTGTGGCGTAATGACAATCTACACTTCCTCCCAGAAATACCCATTTCTCTGTGCCCCCCCCACCCCTCCCCCCCTTCCCTCGTCTCCTCAGCGGCAGTCACATTCAAATGCGGCCGTTTGCAGGTGACGCGCTCAGGAAACGCTGTCCCGTAATTGTGTCACTCTGTCTTCCTGTGGTGAGGTAGCTGGTGGCTCGCCCGCCTTCCAGCCTGCGACTTGCCAGAATCACCAACCCGGGTGTGTGTGTGTGTGTGTGTGTGTGTGTGTGTGTGTGTGTGCACTATTAAAATGCAAAATCACCGCTGCGGTGCAGTGCGGCGCCTTGCTTGTACCCTCACTTTTTTTTTTTTTTTTTTTTCCTCCTCCAAGGCAGCCATCTTATGATGGAATGAGTATGTGTTTGATGGTGTGTGAATGTGTGTCCGTTTGACTCCGCGCGTGTGATTGCACGCGCGCATGCACCTATACGTCTGTGTTTGATAGAGTGTGGAGTTGAGCTGCGGCGACGAATGGTGGAGATGGCGTGGGGTTGGCGAGTGGGTTCGCGTGCGTGTGTGTGTGTGTGTGTGTGTGTGTGTGAGAGAGAGAGAGACAGAGGGAGAGAGAGGCACGGGTGATAAATCAGAGCTAGGTAAAGGCTTTTTAATGCAGCGGACCCCTCTCCCAGCCTCCATCTTCTGTCAGGGCTCAGTAAAAGATGAGAGCCCCCTGGGGAACAGCACTAGCCCGCAGCATAGCAGGGCTACGCCGCAGGTCACACACACACACACACACACACACACACACACACACACACACACACACGCACGCACGCACACACACACTCACACACACACACACACACACACACACACGGGGCCAGACGCATAGCCACTGACTGGGCCTTGTGAATGAGTGAATACATGAATAACTGAATCTACTGAATGCATGAATATATAAATAAAACTTTCCACGGGAGCCACGTTTATTGATGAACGCCCTCCCCCCCCAAATAAATGTGTTTTCCAAATGATTTCCAAATGAATTCCTAAATGATTTATGGCCGGTGATATTGCATTTAGATCAGAGAAAATATTTTTTTTGTAGAAAACAGAATGAATATTTGGTTCATTTCTGCCTGTGCTCCTAAGGTCAAACAGAGTCTTCGTCGATGATGTGCCTTGAGTCTTGAAGCGGCCCCAAGTTTCAGGGGGCCGGATATGAAAAATATGTGGAATTTGCCAACATCTGACAATACTTAGTCGGCAATATATCTCCTGTCTGATAGAAAAATGTGTTCTGAATTGCAGATACGCTCTCTCTTCTGGCATACCTTTTTAATTTGACTTTGAGGGAAAACACGTCGGGCTCAGAGATAGACAAGGAGAGATATAACTGCTGACTGTTGTATAGGCCTTTGTGGATGGGGCAGAGAGGGCTCCAGCAGCTTGGCGCAGAAGACAAGCACAAACACTCGAGAACATAATACTTGACAACGAGCCCAGAGTGTCAGTTCGGGGCCCTGCAGAGAAAAGTCTGGCATGTTTGTGAAGAGGATGAAAACAGAGAGTGTGGGAATGCCAGAGAGCAGATTCTTAGTTGGAAATTTAGAAAATCTGGGGTTTCAATATATGCCATTTTTTTTCCTCCCCCCATTAATTTGCTTAGTTATTAAACAACTTCCCAGAGAAAGATATGACTCCTTAGCCAAACCACAAAAGTCTTACAGTTGGAAAAAACATTTTTTTTTTTTTTTTTTTTACAAAAATTCATTTTATTTCCTGGATTTAGTTGAAATTATGCAAAGAAAAAAAAAAAGACTATATAATTACAGCAATCACATGGCAGCAGCCTCAGCTTGTATTTTGTACGTTATGCCACACTATACTTGACACTGCTCTAACAGGGTCACTAATACCATGCATATATATGAATTCAGTGGGTGCCACAAGAATGTAAATGCATAATTTAGTTGACACGGTCCCCGTTGGAAAAGTCCTCTTACCCAGGCTTATTGCTCACGTGGAGATGAAGCAACACGCATGGATTGTTTAAGAGTCAGAGAGAAATTGTCACTGAACCTGAGCAGAAAATTAAGGAATTCTATCATTTTAAGACGTGACAGACAATTATTACAAACACCACACTAGTGGAAAAACAAACAAACAAACAAACAAACAACACAGCACCACACCACACAAACTGCACACTGGCGTGTACACCACATGTAGTACGACAGAACAACATTGGAGTTTTTTTTGTTTTTTGTTCAGGTTACTGCTCCGTGTTCACTCAAGAGTCTATCAGCTCTGACAATGCGCAGCTCTGCTCCCAACAACTGTGTGCTTGTGCGTTTGGAAGGTGCTGTTGAGTTTGCGCGGTTACTTTATGCTGAGATGAGAGCGGTAATGCGCATGTTTGTGTGTGTTTATCATTCTTTCTTGTGCATGTGTGTCTCTGTGCATCTGTTGGACCGAGCAGGTTAATGCCGGTTGACACATGCGGTTCACTGATCTCCAAGAGGAGTCGAGACTCGCAGCAAAAACCTTCACACGCAGGTATCCATGGCAACCACAAAAATTATGTTTCTTCCTTCCCCGGCAAGCCGGAGATTCCAAGATGCTGAAATGCACAAATACATTGTCATTACCTGGCTGCCTCCTACTTAACAGGGTTAGGCTTTTTCTGCCTGCTGTTCTCATTGTTCAGTGTTGCCTACGCATGTAATTTAAAAATTCTTCTTGTTACCTTTCTCAGACAGAAACTCCATCTTTACATGCTATCTCTCTTTCCCCACGTGCAGCATCTTTCCTGAAATTCCTTCCACTCATGGCCATTAGTGTATTTCTACATATTGTCTTTCTCAGTGTGTTTCAGAGATTTGAAATATTGGAGTTGAGGCAATGCTAGTGAGATTGGCAGGACATTATCAAATATTAACGACTCTTTACATGTGTTTCTGTTGGTCTTTGCTGCTTGTGTGCATTGAGGGCCTTGTAGTAGCATTGATTGACAGATGATGGGGAATGAAGCACTGTTCTTTTGCGCTATCTTCCTCTGTTGTTGCTGACAACTTATGGTTGATTGGACAATGATCTGAAGCTTTTTATTTTTTTTACTCTATAACAATACATATTTATGGAAATGAGTCTAGTTCCAACAATATGAAACTAATCACCCATACAATATATTGTTGGTACAGAAAGAGCTGAAAAAAACAGACGGACTTTAAATCTCATCAAAATAAACCAAATATTAACATTATGATATTCCTTTTATTAATTTTATATTAATGTGGAATATCACAGTGAACAAACTATAAAATATTGCAACTTCACCACCACACTGCACATTAAACATCTTTCCGTAACAGTCCTTTTAAATAGTGCTGCATTGTACCCATAGGTGCACTCGTACGGGAGCTAAGCGCATGCCTCCTTTTTCATCTCTTTGGGGGGAAACAGGAATAAGCACATTGTGTCCTGCACCACATTCCTGAACAAGCAGAGGTTCAATCACATTTACAGAAGTTATCAAAACTTTCAAAGAGCTCAGCTGGCGCCTTAAGCCACAGGAAATTCACTGGGACATCTGGAGGGATGTGTGCAGATTATTGCTCATTTAGTCTGTTCTAGACATCAGTAGGAAGAGGACTGAGATGGCTAAACACACGCACAGACTGGAATATGCACACACACACACACACACACACACACACACACACACACACACACACACACACACACACACACACACACACACACACACACAACAGGCTTGGCTTTGGCAGATGTTACCGCAGGCACACACAACACACCTGAGTATAATCCACCATGATGCCCTCTGGTCGTTTGTCCTATCCTCTCGCTACTCCTGTCCTGTAGCTCGTCCAATCAGAGGACAGGTCAGGTAAAGTTTGCTTCCATCTCTTTAGCCCTGTGTTAGAGTAAGAGGATGTGAATTGTGTTGTTAAATCACACTGCGTGGTGTTTTTATTTGAGTCTCAATGTTCAGCCAGAAAACTGTGCTCCGGTGTGCTTCAGAGACAGAATGTAATGGATCACACAGATTTATAATGTATGTAATGAAACAATAGGTTTGGAGAAGATTTAAAAAAATAAATAAAAAAGAAGTAACAACATTAGGATCACCAGTCAATCATCATACCTATCCAACAAATTAAAACATTTGTTTATAACAGTGGATAAACATAAATAAATAGATATTCAGTATATCTAAGTGTATATTATTGAGTTTATAAGAATCCACCCACCACAGCTCTGACTGTATGCACGCTGTCAGAGATATGTTTGTTTTTGATGCGGTGGAGGAGGATACAGCTTTTTAAAGTTATAGAGGAGCACAACCTTTATCGACATGCATCATAAGATGCAACACTTTTTTTTCGTATTTTCCTTGATCTTTGTCTTTTCTCTTGCAGGCTGCGCCTATTGGGGTGAACATATAGATCATATATAAATCCCAAATTATCCTGGGTCTTAAGAACAAAAAAGAAAAGGCCAAATTCTGTATATTCCCAAGCCAGTGCTGCTCCGTCTTTTCTCTCGGTGTGAAATGCAACCAGACAAAACCTCAACACCACGATAAAAGCTCAGGAAATTACTTCCTTATTTTAGGTGTGATTGATTGTCCCCCTGACCTGTTAGACTGAAGAGGTGGTTAAGAAGAAGAGGCAGACTAAGATAATTGGGCCCGGTGGTATCCAAAGCCCGGCAGGTGTTGAAAGAACTCTCATATTACAGGTACCTGCAGCGGCTGCAGCCCTGAACTTCAGCACACCTAGGATTTCACTACCTTGGAGGAATGTTGGTGTTTTATGTTTGGCATGTCTTTTATTGAATAGATGAAATATGAGATACTTGTAACTTCTATTGACGTATTGGACATGCCACAAGAAAAAAAAAAATGTTTAGGTGTCAAAAATCCTCCGAGGTGTCAACAAATAAATGGTGCATTTGTTTGTTTTATCTTTTCTTGGCATGAAAATAATGTCATTCACTCTTTGAAAGGGATGTCAGTTGTTGGAAATATCTCCCCAATAGAAGAGCGATGTAATTCCCTTACCTGTTGAAAAGTAGGTAAAAGCTTTAAACCATCAGCAGAAGGATCGGAGATGGAATTTTGTTGAAGTGAAAAAGCACAGGTGTTTTTACTCTTTAATTTCATCAGTGATTCAGAGGGGCTCTCAGAGTCCTTCTAGCTATTTCAAATGAAGAGGTAAGAGCCGGGCATAAGCTTAAATGATAACATTCTTTCTTACAGAAAAATATGCATGTACTATCCTTATTATCATCTGCAAGCCAAGGGCTCTGTTCCAATTAAAGAATACCACAGATGGACTATTCAACAAGCATGCACACAAACGAACCTACAATAGGTACAGTAAAGTACCCAGTATTACAGAGCCCAGAGAAGAGCTTTTTACTTTAAAAACTATTTAATCAGGAAAATCAACGCCTCACATCAAAGAAATGGAGATGAGGGACAGGCGGATAAAGAGGCTCATCAAAGAAGGAGATCTAGTTAGGGATTCAACGCCCTAATTCCCTTTCTCTTAAAACCATCGTCAGAGGGGGCACAGGGCCAATTTGCTCCCTAAATGGCTGCGTGTGAATGTGCAGATTGCTTTGCATAGCCGCTGGGAATCTGGGCTTCTTCCTCTTTTTCTTCTCTACACGGAGCCTGTGAATTAGAAAAGATCCAAAGACAGATAGGCTTAACTGAGCCCCAGCTACCTTCCTTGAGTCCAGAGCCCTGTTTCAACTTCCAACTAATTCAATCCATGGCCTAACTCAATTAATAGACTTTAATGCAACGTTTCTTCTTTATCTTTTCTCTTTCCTGGGGATTGGGGACTTCAATTAGAGTTGCAGAGTAATATCAGCAAAAAGGTTTGGATTGTAAGTCTGTCTGAACGTTAAGACAATGACATGTCCCAGTGGCATTAAGGTTGATCGTATATGCATCCTTAATCTCAAACATCTCCTTAATCTCACTTTCTGGGACTTGCTTCACATTAATGTAATGTAGTGCATAAAATATTGACAACCAGTCTTTCCTGACTCGGCCTTTATATGCATTAGTGTGGTATTCATTAGTCAAGATGTCCTTGATGTAAAAGAGGACTTCCAAGTATCCACGTGATGTTTTTTACATAATGTCCAACCAATCATCATCCAAAAATTGTAGCCCCCATTTCAAGGTGTGCATTTTCTTTTAATCCAGTGTGGGCTATTGCAATACTTCAACAGGTGCTTTAAACCGCACAATTCATTAATTCTGGCCTTGCTTTACCACCAAGGACATATACTCTATAGACCTGCAGAAGTTCTAGGAGAAATAATAATCACATTGGTCAGTGACATAAATAATTTAAGATCAGCTCTTCAAGTGCACCCACCCTGTATTCTTCAGGGCATTCTTGTACCTCAGGAGGACAAATATTTCATGCTTTATCCACTCTGCCCAGCAGAAACATTAACCTCTTCTGAGTGCAAATGTGTGCCTCTTTCCTGAACTGATAGATCAGAGACCAGCTCCTCCACAATAGGCTTTCTATCACGCCTGCAGTTCCGATTGATCGTCTTGGCAATCAGCAATTAAGTAGTAGTGATCAGAGCGGGAGAAGGGGAGAAGGGGAGAAGAGGAGAAGGGGAGAAGGGGAGGGAGGAGGAGGAGGGGGGGTGTAGCCTCCCCCCTCCCACCCCTCTCTTCTCTTGTCAGTCCAGGAAAGGCTTCACTCAGCTGGGGTGAGTTTGGCCCGGGGCTGGGCTCACTGGTGGAGGTTAACTCCAGCATAAATAAGCATCTTTGGACTCATTACAGGGATTAGAGAGTAATTCGCCTGCGAGGAAGGAGACGACTGCCAGGGTTTTGGTACAGTTTACTACAGTCTTATAGGGGCGAGGGCCCTGGAGATTACAGAGGGAGAGAGATGGAAAGGCAGCAAAAGAGAGGAAGGCCAAGGGAAAAGAGAGGCTGGCTGTCAAGTGTGTGTGTGTGTGTGTGTGTGTGTGTGTGTGTGTGTGCGCGAGAGAGAGAGTGTGTGTGTGTGTGTGTGTGTGTGTGTGTGTGTGTGTGTGTGTGCGAGTGTGTGTGTGAGTCAATCCAAGCCCCCGGCTGCCCCCTTGATCTTGAGCATGTTGGGGTGCTGTGAAAACGGATAATGGGAGTTAGAACGACCGGGCCTGTCTAGAGAGAAGTGTGCTGATTGTTATAACTTTCCCCTCATCTCTCTCTCCTCCACTTAACTAAATAAACACCCAAGAGGTAGCACTCTATCAATTTTAATGATGTTGAAATACAATTTAGGCACAAAATACACAACAAATGCTAATTTGGCCATGATGAGAGGCATCAGAAATTCCTCCATTATTTATTCAGCTGACTTTCTGCATTTTTCATCAGAACAAATATTCCCATTTCAACAAACACACACACACACACACACACACACACACACACACACACACACACACACACACACACACACACACACACACACACACACACAGAGCCAATTTGGAGCATAAATCAACATGTTCACTCATCAAATATATGCTCTGTGTGGTTCTCTGTAGTCTGTCCAGTGCACCAAAGACAAATAGTTATATCTAAAGTCCAGCCAGAAAAACAGGGGGCAGAAGACTGTCAATATATGCACACATACATTAAACACAGCAGGCCACTGTGTGTTCAGAAAAGACAAAGACATCATAAAGATAAGTCTAGTCATAAACTCATGCGTGACTAAATCTTCTCAAAGAATACTGTCTTTTCGTCATGTTTTAAAGGTCCCGTATTTTACACTTTTCCCAAAATGTTTGCAGTCTTCAAATACAAATATATTTTGTGGTTTGAAGTATCAAAAATCCCTTAAATATAGTTTTACATCTCCTTTCTTAAGCTTCTCTCTGAAACTTTGTCCAGAGCAGGTTGTTTTGTGTCCGTTTCTTTAAAGTGCATTGATGTCAATGATCCTCTCTTCTGATTGGCTAACTCTTTTCTAAGTTACGCACACCTGGGTCCACCCCAGCTTTTCCTTGTCTTGTAGTTTGATAGCTCTGCAGTGTATTTACCACTTGTTGTATTGTTCCATGGGGGGGGGACGTGTGGTATGAGCATGAGTTTGTGAAATCACAAACTGAGCGAGGTCCAAACGGCTCAATTGCCCAATATGAGCTGTGTGTATTTCTCTGTGGACTGAGAGTTTGGACCCTTTCACAGTATTTAAATGCTTCAGAACTGAAATTAAATGGAATTCTTAATTCATCCAATTTGGGGCCTTTAATATAATCTCTGGCTTTTATCAAAACACTGAAAACTTCAACATACTTTTACATAATTAAATAATAACAGGCATTTCTTCATGTGTCTATTCACTGCTCTGTAATTCCCTGGACGTTTTAAGTACATTCATGATAGTTCCTACACAGTAGGATATGTTCATGGCCTGCCAATCATCTCCACTTCCATCTTGAGCGGTTCAAGGTGCCCAGCTTCTGCGCCACATTTGGGACAAGTGCGGAATGCGCCTGCGATGCTGTGGCTTTTGATGCAGTAGTAGCAGAAAACATGTCGGCAGCCCACCGTATGAGGCATGGTTGGCCATTCTCCGCATAGTCCACACTCCTTCAACAAGTCTTGCCCTTTCTTTGCTCCCTCCCCATCAACACTTTCTCCCCCAAACACTACTGAGGACAGTGTTGCCTTCAGTTTCCTTGTATTGATCAGCGGTAACAGGAAGATGAGGAACTCAGCGAAGCCATGCCAGAGCAGTTCCCGGTTCATGTACTGGTCGGTCACATCCCTCACCACGTTGGGTTTACTGAAAACCGCCTGAGCTCCTACGATCCTCTCAGCGAGGACGGGATGGCGGCCATTCCTCAGGAACACAAGAAAGTTGATGAGACTTGCAAACTTGCCGACACTAGAAACAACGGTCAGGGCATTGCGGAGACCCTGTTGGAGCACGCCACCGTCTCTTTCTGACCCGAGTCCGAGCGGAGTCAAACCCAAGCGCGACAGCAGGCCGTGGGAACGCTCCTGGAGCCAGCGGGGGCCTACAGTTAGCATGGCAAGACCTAACTTCTGCCCTGGGGACAGAGGCTTGTATCCGGGAGATGAGGAACCTGTGCTGTGATATCGCAGGCTCAGTAAAGACTGGCCCACGGTGGCGCTGCTTGAATACAGCGTGAACCTCCAGAGGAGCAGATGAAGCACAGCCCTCAGTTCAGGTTCCAGAGGGGTGAGCAGGCCCGGGCGGCAGTTCTGGAAGCACTGGGAGAACTGGTTCCATACGAGCTGCTCAAGGGCTGAGTCCAGCTCGAGGGCATCCAGCTGACTGATGCGCAATACCGGGGTCATCCGTGGGCCGGCATCGGGCTCTGGACCATAACTTCCAGCTGACCGCTTTCGGTTGTTCTCACTTTCCAAACCCGCTGGAGAAATAGAAACAACAAGATTCAACAGACACATTAATCATGTTCTTTTCAGGATTTTCATTAGCAGACAGTTTTGCAGTTCATACAGCTTTGTTTAGTTTGGGCAATCATTCCTGAACATTATGATACTGTTCACCACATTTATTGTTGACAAAGCAAACTTTGTGAAAAAAAAAAAAAAGACATTTAGCTGAAGTGTACAAGGACAACCGCACAAATGATTAAACAAGTTTTAAATGACAAAAGCGGGAGAGTAAAAACACAACCCCGAACGAAGGCCAAAACCACAAAAACAAGACCCAGGTTGTAAAAACAAATCCCCCAAAACTGCCAATAATTACACATGCAAATGAATCATGACTTTACGTTATTAAATAGGTGCTTACTAAAATACACGCAACGCCATATTTGATCTATTTAAGTCATGAACAAAATGTATACAGAGGCATAACTATTAAAAGGACAACTCGTTCGTTGGGACGAATGAGGCCCCGGAGGTGAAGCCCATCCTGTTAGGAAGGTTATTTTTTTCTTTATAAATAGGAACTGAAATCACTTTTCACATGTAAAACCCGTTCTTAATGCAACCTTTGAGCTGCGCCATGCAGAGGAGCAGGGGGTCTTAGACGGCTTTCTCCAGTGTATATCAACACACACACACACACACACACACACACACACACACACACACACACACACACACACACACACACACACACACACACACACACGCACGCACACACAGGAGGCGAAGCCCAGGGGCTCTTGGTGCCTGCTCCCTCTGGAGATAGGGGTGTGTGTACAAATCACATCACTAGGGATTAGGCTAACGGCACAGTCTCTGGTACACCGTAAACATCTGCCAAATGTGGAACAATTTTCCTCCCCCAAGATTCGACTCCATACGGGATCTCACCATTGTGACGTCTGGGCTATTTTGTGCCGCATACGTTTCCAAACTGCTCCCAGTTCTCCAGTTTTATCTGCCCCTCTCCTCAAATGAAATGCTTAAGAAAGTGGAAGACTAACTAATGCAGAGAGAGACAGAGCAAGAAGGCCACCGAGACCGAGTGAGAGAGAGAGACAGAGAGGCCTTTTTTTGACAGTGGCTTTTGTGTCACGCTGAACAGGATTTGTCACGAGGCTTTAAAAGAGATTTCAGCCGGGTAAATATGGCAGTTTTGACAGAAAGAGAGAGAGATGATGGTCACTTTAGACGCTTCTCGAGGAGGCAAAAAAAAAACACCAACCCCATTCTAACATGCGGTGGCAACGCTTGGGTTTATTGTGGTGCACGGGACCATCTGTGTATTCAGGATGTTTCAATAGAGCCAGGATACACCGTCCAACTTAGTTAGAATTAGCAAATGAATGAAAAAAGAGTGAATTCACGCTGAAGTAAGCAGGTATGACAAATTCATTGAGCTGCATTTGAAATGCTGCCATGTTTAGTGACTAGAACCTCGCCTGCGACGGGAGTAGAGTTTGGATTAGAAAAAAAAAAAAGAGAAGTAGTCTGAAAGTGTATGCTAACCAATAAACAGGCTCTATTTGTTTAGCTTAATCTGAAAGTTTTTTCCTTGATGGGAGAAAATGTGCAGATTATGTGCCTGTGTGTGTGTGTGTGTGTGCCTGTGTGTGACTATGTATGTATGTCAAGGATAGTCATGATCTATGCAGAGCTCTAATGCAGCGCAAAGTTAATCTATCACTCCAAAGTTACACACACACACACACACGCACACACACACACACACACACACACACACACACACACACAAACCGCCAGGTGGTAGAAATCCCCGTCACAGCAGCAGCCCTCTCGGGAGAGTAAACCCGGCCGGGTCCAATAGTCTTTTCAAAGCCTTTTATCGAGCAGTTTACAAGTTATGAATGAATATGTTTTATTTGGGGAAACACGGTATTGACAGCCACCTATCAATAGTAATGTGACTATTGTCAAGGGTCTGTCAATATTAATGTAATTATGATGTAGAGGGATCAGAGGGATGCTGGAGTCGGGGGCCAAGTAACATCTCCTGCCCACTGCCATATCAATAGCTGGGATTGCTATTGACAGCTTCCCTTCAGACTTGCAGCACTTGCCAAATATATAACAAGCAGACACTTCAGTCAATGCCAGGCTGCCTATAAAAATTAAGCATTTGAATTTACAGGGCTTTTACCGTGGACAGCTGGAAATCCATGTTCCTTATGTAATAGTCAAAAGTCACAGTCAATGCCAGTGTTTACAGAGTAATGACACGGTGTGTGTTGGAGGACAGACAGTCCAGCATTTGCACACAATAAGCGTGGAAAGATGCAAGCCGAGCGACTCTTTCTCTGAAGTGCTCACACACATAGGCCCAGCTGATGTGCTATATTGACTTGATAATTCTCCGGTGGGTCGACCAGCCAACAGACAAAAATGCCCTCTTTTGGAGAGCTGGTGACTGACAACCAGCAGAGTCAGAAGGCAGGTTAGAGGAGTTCACTGAAAATCAACAGAAAATCACCTGGAAATTCGGAGGTCTTGCTTTTCTATCAGAGCTGTATAAACACTTTAAAAACATATGCCTTGAAATGTTAAAGGCTATTTTGATTCAGGTCAGATGAGAGTTCCCCCCCCCCTCCACTTGTACCCTCAGCCTGCGCATCTTGTTCAGACAAAGATAGCACACTGACTCAAGGCTGACTGCCATAGCTTACAGACAACAACAACAACAGCAATATTCAATCTAACAGGGGACACACTGTAACATCGCTTCAAGGCAAAAGGGGCCATGACCAGTGTGAGGAAGCAGAGATGAGGCAACAAAAGCACACAGAGCCTCAGTCTGAAGCCCCGCAGCTGCACCGGGTCCTCGGCAAAACAGACGACGGGATGCACCGACAGCTACCCAACAGAAAGACGGACAGACAAAGAGACAGACAAAGAAGACAAGACACGTCAGGCAACACGTCATGAAACTGCCAGCTGGGAGCTCTGAGCTACCATCTACTGATGCGGTACAGGAGAAAAAAAACAAAAAAAACTGGGAAAGACAGCGAAGGAGGAAAAAAAAATGATGGAGGGAGGGGAGGGGGGACACAGATAAGCTCAAACCTCTCCCTACCAGCTGACCTTGAGACTGACGGTCACAATAAAAGAGGAGGGACCATTCCTGAAGCGTGCACGGCTCAGCCACACAGAGGTACGGGCGTCCAGGGAACAACCGATAGACAGAGGAAGGGCTGCACTTTCTTCTTGACCTTGGCTTTGGTGTCTAGGGAGGGACTGAGGGTGTTCAGGGCAGGGGACTGAAGACTGGGGGATGCTGGGAGGACATGGTATCTCTTAGGGATTGCATTTTGCTTTTTCCCTGCAGCAGAAGTGCCGTGAATTCACTCACACGGCTATCGTTCCGAAAAAGTCTCGATTTAGCTCCCCGTGCGTTGTTGCGCTCAAATTCCTGAGCGCTTATCTTTGGTTGTTAGCATAATGTATGTGCCCAAATAATGCATAAAGGTTTACTTGGCTTTCTATGACGCTTGTAGCGAGAAATAGGCTACGCACCGACAAAGCATGCTGGATTACAACTTTACATTTCCTTTTCTCACTCATGTTAATTAATTTGTGTGAAAGCTCTGGTGAATATAACCTATTTCTCTGAGCACTCCCTCCCCCCCCCCCCCCCCCCCTCCTTCCCCCGCTCCCTCACTTTATTGCCCTTCTTTCGCCAGGAACGAGCGCGGGCCTATTAGCCCGGGCTTGCTAATGTCCTCACTATGAAAACGGATGAGAATGTCAGATTTAGAACTTTTAAGAGAATGATGTCATACAGCAGACCACAGGCATTACGGGGACACTAAGATTACCCAGGCGGTAACCAGACTAATTGTTATGAGTCTGTTTCATGAAAAATGAATGTGTGCGGATGCACTGAGGGGTCTTCGGGCTGCGTGTGCATCACACACTAATGCTTTATCAAGGCTCTCCTCTTTCTCTAATCACCCAAGACTCCTTCGAGCCATGGGGTGAGAGCCAAGTTAATGCCTGAACAGGCAAAAGAAAAAAAAAAAAAAAAATACCCATCAGTTAGAACAGCACATCTGACACACAAAAATGTGCTCTGCTTAATCTGGTTTGCTCAGAAGGTGAATTATTTAAAAGAATTAATTGATTTCACGAGTATGAAGGTTGCGTATGCTAAGGCCGTATGAGTAATAAGTAAAAGGGTTTGCAGAAAACAACTTAAAAAGTCATGAAACATTTAGAGGGCAGAGAGGCACAATGAGTGTGGAAGAAAAAGCAGAGTAGCTAATAAATGAGAGAACCGAAGTTGTGTCTTTCTTTGGAGTCAATGAGAGAGCAACTCATGCAAATAAAATGGGTTATCCTGAGGAATATTTGATCAGCGCATTTCTCAACCTCTCTTTATGCAGGAAAAACAGGGAAAATAAAAGAGAAGTGTTTTTTGTTTTTGTTTTTTTTATCTGCAGCAACTAAAATGTGTACGGGAGTAAAAAAAAAGTCCTAATTTCAGATTGGAAGGTTAATGCTTCGATCTCTTTCAAAAACAAGGGAATATTGTGCCTTCCTGCACAGCTCTGCAAGCATTAAAAAAACAGTGGATACTTAAGAGACAACTCGATATAATTTATAAACATGATCAAAATAAATTTACGGCACTGGTTGTTTGGAAAATATCCTGCATTAAAATAACTGCTAATTTGACTGTATATTGGCTAGTTCCTCTTTGTCTATGTAAACCTTTCAAATATATAATAGCACCTGTCAAATACACAGTAGATTGTAGTAATGAAATGACATATTAGATGTACTAATTAAAAGGATTAATTCATGAAATGTTAGTCGTTTATACAGTAAAACAGGGATGTTGAAATAGAAACGATTTAAAAATAATAAAAAAAAAAATGAATCTTGGATTTCTTTCTAAATATGTGCACAGAAAACCCCACTGACCCCGGGGTGAGATCACAGCCCGATCTAACTTCTGTGACTCCCTTAAAAACACACTCATCAAACTAAGTGTTAAGCTCCAGAGGCACGCACCCACACTGGGACCTCATGCAATAAGCCGCTCCACATTCTCCTCATAATGGCATTGTCTACTGAATTTTTTATTTTTTTTTAGCTCGTGCCCATCAGTCTTTAACAACAACAAAACCCGAATCTGCTCCATTTTGATAATAAGGCAAGAGCATTATGTGATAATCACAGCGGGGATTAGGTTTTTGGCAAGAGTGTGTGAGAGCAGTACAGTCAAAGCCACTGGAAGAGGGAGATATAACCAAGAGACAGATAAGAGTAGAGAGGAGCGATGATTGGGATGAGAGAAATGAAGTGAGTAGTCTCCTGAAAAATCAATAAGATCAACTTTGCCTTGAATCTCAATGTGGAAGGTTTTGATCTCTGGCACTGATTATTTAAGGGAATAATGGAATTATGTGCAGGAGCTGCAGAACATACTTTTGAAGGAGCACAGTCACAAGGTTACACCATCCAAAGTTTCAGCTGGTGTGTAAAACTCGAAGTGAATACTAATTCACAATAGTCGCATGCAGCGTGCGATGTACACATGCATAGACATAATCGGTCCGTGGGATTTTAATGAAACATGCAGCAAAAAAAAATAAAAATAGGAATATGCAAAGAAACACACACACACACACACACATACACAAACAAGCCATATGGAGGCAATGCACTGAAACGAGACGGGAAGGCGGAGGGTAATAACGTCAGGTGGTGAGCGTTTTCAACGAAGCAGACGAGCTGCTTTTCAGCTTCCTGTGGGAAGAATCTATTATGCAGACCTAAATGTCTAAATAATGTAATGAATGCCTATTTACCCATTTCTTTTCGGGGGGTGAAAGGCGAACTCAGTGCAACCCGGTCCTCCCTGACACGACGAAAACAATGTCGATTTCCGGGTAGTACGACCGGAGCCCGCCTCTCAGAGAAAACCCCACCAATGGTGCGCGGGGACGTCACGACGCAGGGACCCGTGATCAAAATGAGCCAATCACGTAACGCAGCTACAAAGACCCGCCAAACTGCAAGGGGGGGGGGGGGGGGGGGGGGGGAGTGTTGGGTCTGTGTCTGGAGTCATGGAGTCATGGAGTCACAACCTGGAGTTGTAGAAACCGGCTCATAGCGACCAAACTGTCGGTGAAGCAAACGGTTATTCACATAAAGTAACAAAGACAACATGCGGTCCAAATTCCAGGCAGTTGACTTCTTCCAGGTTTCTCTGAAGTTGTCCGGTGTTGTAAACTATGAGCTTTCAAAGCTTTAGTGACAATTCACGAGTTTGAGTATTAGGTTGTTAGCTTTTTCTTTCTTTTCTTTAGGCCGACATGTAGTTCGTTTTAAAACAGCGCAGGTACTTTATTTCGGAGCAATGTTAACAAGTGGCGCCCCAGAGTCGGGGGACATGTCGAAGATGTCGGTACTGGAAGGTGATATCACGAGCCCGCCCCGTCCCTCGGGAGGAACAGAGCTGACAGTAGTCCTCCAAGGCCCTGAGATGGAGGTAAACAACATGAAACAGCTACTGAGCGAGTTCAAAGGGCTTTACGAGCAAAGGTTGAGATGCCTGGACCTGAACATGTCCGACATGTCAACGGAAGAGCTGCTGCAGGTGAGTAGTACGTTATCCAGATATTTCATGACGTAAGCACCTGTCGGTAGCGTGGCCGAGTGGTCTAAGGCGCTGGATTTAGGCTCCAGTCTCTCTGGAGGCGTGGGTTCAAATCCCACCGCTGCCATTATTATGCCCATCGTTAGTTCAGGTGTCACCTTTAGAGTGGTTGAACAGGTTGTATTTTGAGAGTTGAAGTATCTACAATAACCTGAGTTATATTCACATTATGGTCCTCTTTAATACGGTGTAAGTTTCCCTGAGTCAAATCAGCTCTTTCTGTTAACAGCAAAGTTTGAACTAGTGTTGGGAAGTAACTAGTGACATTAAATGAAATTCCAAATTGAATTACAAAGCAACTATACTTGTAGTCGGTTATATTTGCTGAGTGCAATTATGTAATTCAATTACAGTTACTACTCAATATGTTGGTGATTACACAGAAAAAAAGCTAATATGTAGAATAATATATTCGTTCTGTTTCTGTGGATCTTTTTCGCTGTACAGGAATGCTTTCAGTCTTCTGTCCACACCAAGGTAGATGGCCAAGTCGTCACATAAGACAAATAGATATTTAAAAAGTCATTCAGAAACCAGTATCAAAAAACAGTTTGACTAGACATTAGAATATTATATTGACCCCCTGATGGATGGATAGATGAAAGGATGATAGATAGATAGATAGATAGATAGATAGATAGATAGATAGCGAATGCCATTCTTTTAAACAGCGACGTGGAATAGATCTGTTGCTGAAGGTGCTCTTTACGCCTTGTGAGGTATTCTCCAAGATCGTGAGCAGTTTTGCTTCCAGTCTGTCCTCAACCACCTCCTCCAGTGCGACAAACCCAGAATCGACAGCAGACGTCGCCTTCTTGTGAGTTTGTTCGGCCTGTCGGTGTCCTTTGCTTTGCTCCGGTGTGCTTACACCCGAGCACACCACAGCGAAGAAGATGGCACTCGCAACGGCAGGCTGATAATACATTAGAAGCATTTTGCCACAGACATGGATGGAACTGAGTCTCCTCAGGAAGCAAAGCCAGCTCAAACCCTGCTTGCCCGTGAACATCACTGGAATCAAACCGTGTCTCGTTTTACTGGGGACAGGCTCCTGGCAACCCTCCAGCATCCTGGACCCTGGATTGTATTCATGGGTTTAGTCAATAGCATGAACAATGTATTCCAAAAAAAGCCTTTCAGAGGACACCATTTAGACCCAAAGTCTCTGCAGGATGTATAATTTTTTGGCTGATATCTGTTGTCATTAGGTTATCATCCATCCACTACAAGTCAAAGAGCATCCTGTCCGCCTTGACTCGAGCATCAGAAGATGACCTCTGTCCTGTCAGACAAATGACAGGAGGAAGCGCGGCGGTGCTTTCATAAAGCCGCAGCACTTGTAACAGGTGGCAAATTGCATTATGTTTCCATCTGAGCGGCAGAGATCAGGAACACAGATCCACACTCATATTTAAAAAAAGAGAGGTTTCTAATCATCAGGATTGTCATGCGACATCATTTAGCTCCAGAATGTAGCCTGTGCGAGCTGCACTGTGCATCAAAGCAAGAGTAACAAGGTTTCAGAGATGGGTTTCGGTCAGACGGCCCCAGTCGAGGGCCTACTTAACAAGGTTATGTGTTTAGAACCCAGGAGCTCCAAAGTCCTAAAGGTTGATGTGGACAGTTCGTCATAATCATAAAGCTTGTCCATTGGAAAAAAAACAACGCCCATTCTTCCATGAAGCCATTGTAGGTTCATGATGTTTCCTAAAATGTTAAAACACTTGAGCAAACCTGCCAATTAAAAAAATTCATATGAAGTATTTTTTTTTTCCTTTTTTTTTTTCTGACGCTTAAGGGCACTTATAACAAATAGCTCTTCCAAAGCTGAAAAATAGTAAGCAAAACACACAATATCAACCCCAAAATGTTACCTTAGATACTGTCACATTTGCCATCTTTGTAAAGTTACTTTCCCTGAAGCTATACATCAGTGTTATGTTATGCATCAGGGGACATTATAAACTGTTCATTGACTTCTTTGGCTGTAGGGGACAGATGTTTTGGAACACACATGTACAGGTGCTCCTTTAGGGCAATTTAATTCTAAAAATGTTTTGGCACTCCCTTTTATCCGAGCTGCAATCACTGTAGGTGTCGGCATTCTGGCTAATCCCTTCAAGGAAAAAGTGCACAAACAGGTTTTTATTTAACTGACCTGAAAGAGAGTTCTGAAGAACTGTGAGGATTTATTATATTATGTCAGTTGAGGAGCACGTTCAGGTGACCTATTTTCTGTCAACAGTAAAAAAATTTTTTAATTTGTAATACATTCTTGCAGCCACAAAGCAGCTACGACTGAATAAAATCTTCCTGAGCCTTTCCTAACCCCCCCCCCCCCCCTGTCTGACTACCCAGTCTTGAAGTAATTCCTCTCTAATAATACAGTGAAGAGGTCATCTATTGTGAATCCTATGTGGGAAGCCAACAGTCTCTGACCTCCTTGTCTGGCAGGTTCAGTTTTACATAGAAAGTAAAACAGTGTTTTAAATGTCAAAACTAATTCAGTACCCTCACGAAGGTGATGCCTAAAGTATGACTTCAACACGGGAAGCATGATTCGGACAAGAAATTTAAACGGTGCCTTTCTTCACTGCCAACTGCTAACAATCTTGTGGTCATCAGGGATGTTTTATTTAACTTCACGTATGTCGAGAAAGCGATAACTTAACACGATAGACAGTCGTCAACGTTAGCTTTTGAGGATGTTATGTTATCCCATTTCTCAGCCTCCCTTCCAAGCTCCTGTTTTGTTTGTCCTGCTCTAAGTGTGAAACATGCACGGGCCGCTTGTTGAGGTGGAACGAGAGCCTGTGGCCCTCAGTTGTAGGTTTCACCAACAGCACAATTTCCTCGTGTTGTCTTTAGATGCGTGTTGTTCTCCTTTATTACAAAGTAAAAGAATCACAACCTTCCCGGCAACCCCTGTTGACTCCCAACCCAATGTGTTTCAGCGTTAAATCAAATTCTCCCATCTTAATGGAACCACCCTAAAGACACAAGGGGAACATACAAGTAAATAAAGCATACGTTTTCACATTCTGTTATCCTGTTTTGCTGGCTCCCTTGTGAGGTCTTCATTTAGGTGTTGTGCTCCTCGTCATTCAGTCACCCGTCAAAGTGACACCCGACAAGCGCTGACTTGCCAAGAGGTGAATGGTTTGTAGGTCAGAGAGGATGAGGATGAGGATGAGGAAGTGTGTTTGCGCCGTGGTCTCTGATGAACTATGTTCATATTGGATCTAATTTGTAATACCAGCTGATGTTCACAACCATATTTTGGTCTCAATACAGGAAGCAAAGGCATTTTATTAAAAGTTGCGAGGAGGAAGTTGGGGAGGATTGATGGGGTAAATGTTGCTTCACTTCAATGTAGACTGGGAGGGTTTGTGTCCTTTTCCATGCTGTAATTCGTCACTGACTTTTTAAAAAAACCTTTCAATTTATTTCTATTTGTTTGATAATAATTTTACTTTAACCACAGTCGTGTATTTTGGTTGCCTAAAAATAACCATTTATTTTGTATGTCGGGATTTAGGTGCCATTATTAGAGGAAACATGGAAAAACTTCAGTAAACATTTTACAAATATGTTTCTTGTTGATATATTTTTGACATGTTGATAAAATGTAATCGTGTTTCCTCCAAAGCAGATCAAACTAATCAAAAACTGCACATAATTTATGAAGCACAAATGTTGTGTGTACTGCTATGTTGTTTTAAATGATCCTATATGTGATTGATTGGACTGACTGTAAAATTAAACATGAATTATAGAAAAAAAACAGGTCTGTTTGTCAAATCACCACAAACAATCCACCGTCTGATCCTGCTGCGTTGTTATTTCTTGCAGAAGAGAGCGGACGTCCTGCGATCCTACGTCGGTGACCTCGCAGACCAGAACCAGGTGCTCGTTCAGACCATTGAGGTTTTGCAAAGGGAAGCCGGACACACAGTTACCGACGTGGAAATGAAGGTACACACCTCTGATTGTGTTTTGGACGAAAGATTTTTATGAATGTTTTAAGCTTGGCACTGATGTGTCATTGTCTCTTCTTTCATATTTCTGTATTTTAAACAAATGACACGTGTGATTAAAGTGATCTTCACAGCATTTATTTCCACAACAATCATTTGTGGATTCAGGAAACCCATCTTTATACAAAGTACAACCTCTGTCTGTCTAGATTTGGATTGTACTATGTAAAGTTTATTTTGGAGCACATGCAGATTCCGGTGACTTCCCTTATGTGTGCCCACACGCGTATGAAACAAGAGCATGAATTACTTGTAAGTAAAAGAATAATCCGGCTCAGCTGTTTAGATGATACCCTGCAAAGATTTGCAACATGCATTTCGGCCATGAGCTCAATTTCTGTCCTCTTTATATAGTCAAATAAATAAATGTAGTGCTTTCATACTACAACTGCTTTCCTTTTTAAACAGTGACTTTTATGTAGTATTATGCAGTAAGTGGGGCAGAATATGCCAATAGAATGAAAAGTCTGTTTGTAAACGGTATCAAGCGTGCAGGAATACGACAGTGAGGAGATTTTATTTGAAAGTGAGAAAATGAGAATGAGTGAGAAGGACACTTCTTTTTTTTTTTATTCTGCATTACCGTTGTCCCCGGGATCTTTTGTTTGTGTACACTAATGGAGGCCAAAGCATCTCCCACTCTACAGAATCCAATCAGTGGAGATCACACTGAATGTGGTGAGCAGATAAGTCTGTGAAAATCCTTCATTGTTTAGACAGAATAATATCACTATGTACAATAATGGCAATATAGAAAAGCCATTAGGAAGCTCATGGAGCCGTGCAAGCTGTTTCTGTTTTTATGCGTAATAGCAAGAATTCTTTGTTAAAGACACAGTGAATTCTTAAATGTAAACTGAAAGAGGAGTCAGGCAGAGAAGGTGCACGATAATTACCCCTTAAGGTTGTGGCCTCAACCATTTTCTGGAGGAAACTACACATTACCATTCATTCTTCGGGGACTGGTTGAAAGCCAAAGTTACAGTAATGACGCAAAGACAAGACAAAACATCATCACCACCTGATGTTGTGACCTTAAGTTATTGTTCCACCTCCATTATGGCCAGCTGTCTATTAATATTTGCTCTTCTGAGTAGATTTTGCACCAGAAACATAATTATGGCCTATTATACGTCAAAGTACTTCCCTGCTATTATTGAGAAGGTCAGAGGGCTAGCTCTGTGTGCTCTCAACACTTCTGCTGTAATGCTTTGTATTTCTCAGCACTCAAAGCTGTCCACTTTGAACTGTCATCAGTTTAAAACCTAATTTCCTTCAATGACATTGCTTTAGCAACAAAAATACCGAAGTCTTCTCCTCCATATTGCTTTCTTAGACACCTTTATTGAGTACACTGTACTCTGTATATGTTTCTGGCCAACTATAGCACGATACATGCCTATGGAATAGCGAGAACAGCCAATACATTTAGTAATTTTCATTATCAGTAATGGAATTTTAGGCACTTTACTTACAGTATTTGTCTCTCTCTTGCTCTCCTGCTGAAGGGGATGACAGGTGAGGACCAATTTGTAAAACTCATTAAAGTAACATTCTCTTTGTCCAGTTGCACAGTTTTACTATTGTTGGTGACAGCAACAGCTTTGTTTGGCAGCCAAAGAGACACAGTGTGAGGCACGTAATAGTTTTTTGCTGCTATCGACCCATCTTCTGAGCTTTTGAATCTCCATTTTAACCCATCTTAAATGATGCTCTCAATGTCTATTTATACTACTTTGTATGTTTTCAGGGTCTAGATTGGTAAACAAATACAAACAAATGGACTGCCTCACTCAACAGTCTATTAGGATAGTCAGGGGACAACAGTGTCTTTCTGCTCTGAAGTCCATAATGTGAAATCCAATCAAATGAAGAGCATTTAGAGCTACTTATGGACCGTTCCACCATGTAAACGATGCAATGAGCTCTGTAATAGGAGCTTGGCTTACGTCTGATTGAATCGTAGTGTATGGTACTTGTTGATGCACAATAGGGCTGAACTGTAATGGACAGTAAACGGAGTTTGTTTTGTGGTCATAATATCATGAAATTCAAGGCTTGTATTTTAGACTGTTGCAATTAGCCTGTGGCCTATTTGTCGTCTACAGGCAGACCGATAATGCGTCACCATATTCAGTGTACCAACTTCTGGCCTTACTCCAATGGAGATTGTTTGCAGTTGTTGATTGGTCTGCCCTTCACAGTGGCTGAGCAAACCTTAATGTGAACAGGGTTTTCAGAATAAATGTATCTCGGTGAAAACCGAAGCTGCGAGCAATAGGTGGGCAGCTCCAGACTACCCATTAGGTGCTCTACAGGACAATACGTCCTATATGTGGAATTATGGGAAGCCATTTTTTTTTTCTCTAATATGAATATTCCCTGTAACACTGTCATCTTGACTTGTAAACTTTACTTGGAAAACCTCTGCATCCAGGTAAAACTTGCAACTCTGTATAAAAAAAGACCAGACTTTATATTGAGCTTCCAGCAAACCAGAGCAACAAACTAACAGTAAAATATATCATTCTCTGAAGTAGTGAAGCATTCCCTGACATAGGTTATTATGGATTTTGAAATATGTAGACAGTTATTTGGTTGGCCCCTGGGCAGCTGGACTTTGAAACAGCATTGTTTCAGAAAGAGAATCTGTATTTGTGTTATGATGCAGACTTCCAGTTCTTGTGGTGCTCTCGTCACTGTCAGATTCAGGGGTGAGATCGCTTTCCAGCAAGGGAAATAAAGGCTGAACGGTTTTTGTGTCATTCAGTTACAATAAAAAGCATTATTCTGAGCGACAGAGACTTCTTGGAAAACTTATTCTTTCTAGTTATTCTGTCTGGGTTATACTCTGGTAGCCACGTGGACATTTTAGGGATTATTAATGTTATAATGTGATAGAACTGCCACTTATTGATCCCTGTAGAAATGTTTTTCCCTCTGGATTTATTCCACGCACGTCAAAGGCACAGAAGCAGCTATAGAACAACTTGTGGAAGTGGGAGCGATTCAGTATCTTGTTCAAAGACATTCTTGTCGGCTGGATGGGTGCCAACTTTGGCTTTTCAACGACAGTTTGAGGATGAATCACTTGTTGTTGATTTTAGCAATACGTTTAAGAAAATGTAAATAACCAGGCACATACTTCAAATGATGTGCCAGTTCATGTCGTCACGTCACGTCTTTTTCTCGCAGATCAATAGATCACTGCTCCAAATTTCATTAAAAAGTCCATATCACAAGACTGCTTTTTGCATCCATTAATTGATATGTCTTTAATGAACCATTTGGCATATTTTGTTTGTTTGTGTGTGTGTGTGTGTGTGTGTGTGTGTGTGTGTGTGTGTGTGTGTGTGTGTGTGTGAATCTGTGTGTTTGTTGGTGTGTCTTTTCGGTACATGCTTTAATTCCCAGAGTTTAGCCCTGGGCCTGTGAGGCAGTATGGGGGACTCTGGGCTGGTCGGAGAAGAGGGAATGGGATCAGGATAGATCAGAACAGATCAGTAGGGATCATTTCGGATCATTTAGGATCAATGGCGTTCTCTTTGATCCACTCATCCTGTCATCGCACTACTCCCACACACCTCTCAAATTATTACCGTACCAATCACAGTCAAAACACCCACATGATAGGAAAACACCCTTTGGAAATGTATAGTATTCTGTTGTGCTGTGGCTTCAATTCAAAGTATTCTATTTGCTACGCTTGTGAACATTTCTTGGTTATAAAAAGAGGGTTAATAAAGAAGACCTAATTTCCTTGGTCTTATTTGTGTCTGAGGAGAGAACAAATAGTAAGAGAATAAGTGTTGACAACAAATTTGCTAACTGAGTGCCAGGAATGTTTCCAGCTGTGATGAGAGTCTTTCATTTTTTTGCGTGATTCACAAAGTGACTATTTATGACATTCCCATAAACCACAGAACAGGGGCTATTAAAATCTCAAGGCCCGGGAACCAAATGAGAAAATTGGTCTCATGACTTAATCCATGCTAATGAGAACATCATTTTTCCTGTCATGTAGAGCACCCTTCGTAGTAGCGTTCTTACGACTCATTTTGCTTCCCGGGCTGCAGTTCAAGAAAACAGAACATTAACTAAGAAGTCTGTAAGTTGCAACACAGCTGTTGAGTGAAAGCCTTTTGGTCTCTTTACTGGAATTAATAAAATATCCCCACTTTCAGAATGACCACAACTTTTTGAATTCAGGCAGCCGGTGATCTTCACAACGACACAGAGATGCATGAAGGTCAGATTTGATCTGTTTCCACGTGACGGAAGCAGCACAAATATATGTACAGCCATTATCCCAGCAGTTTAGTGAGATTAGTTCTAATAGCATTCATATCATTTATTTGCTATAACTGATTAAGAGCAGAATTAGTCTGGCTCGCTTGTGTAGTATTCCTGATTTGGACATAGTGCAAAGAAGCATTTGCCGTGAACCTGGCTGACCCTGCATGCGTAGTAGTGACTGCTCTGTTCAAGTCAATGAGAGAATGTGGAAACTCAATTCAGGTCCGCATTAAAAACAGTCTCTGAACTGTGTGACCTTTATCATTCTCTCTCTTCATCTCGTCTCCTTCCCCCTCTCTCGCACACCCTTAAGCATTTGCTTGTGTAGCAGCTGCTGTGAGGGAGAAGAGGGAGTGAGAGTGAGAAAGGGAGAGCAGGGGAGGTCAAGGGGTTGCGACGGTTGACTATGCTAATGTTGTTGTTAATGACTTTGCTGTGAGTGATAATTGATCGTCTTCATTACCATATTAACTCCACAGCCCCACCACCGCCACCACCACCACCACCCTCCCAGCCCCACGTCTCTCTCTCACTGTGCAGTAATGGATGCCCCCGTTTGATCCTTGGAATAATGAACTAATTAGCTTAATTAAAATCAATAGAGGTGCCAATACCGGGTTAGACATCTCAGGGACGCCATCTCTATCTGCAGGAAAAGGAATTTTCAGAAAGAGAGGGTGAAATAGGATGGATGGCAGGGGGTTAGAGGAGCAATACGTAAACAACAGGAAAGGGTGGGAAGAGATGAGGAGCTGGGGGAAGCAAAATGGGGATTAACGTGACATAAAGGGAAGAAGTAGAAGGAGAAGGAGAGGAAGAGGAAACGGTAAGGTGAAAAGAAAACGCGAGAGAAGTTGCAAGTTTTAAAAGGTTATAAATGTTAGACGTTAAATGTAAAAATGAGTAGACAAGGGTGAGGACAAGAAAGCATGAGAGAAAGAGACAGAAAATATCAGAGGAATGAAAGGGGGGCAAAGAGAGGGGAAACTAAACGAGAGAGAGAGGGCGAAAGAGGTTCCTAATGCTGATTTATGAGTGCTTGACGGTCGTTAGCTGGAATAAATGGCTTGTAGGAGTGGCTGCAGCATTACTCCCTGTACAGGATACTAAGTGCATTGTAAGGTCAGCCATGAGGCCAAACTTACATGTGTAGTGCTCTGCCCTTGTAAACCTTTGTTAATATATCAGCCACGGGATGGAACTGTAACCAGTCCATCTGATTCACCGGGAGGACTGTGGCTCCCTAACCCTTATGCTAATTACTTTATTTCAGGTTTATTTTAAGAACAAGCCTTACCCAAGTTTAGTGGACGCAACTTTAATAGTTGGACAGCAAAGAAATGAACTGTTTGTTATGAATGTGATTTGCCAGTGTAGTGTTAAAAAACATCTAGATGGTGAAGGGGTTAACTGAAATAACATAATCAACTACAATTTTATCAAGCATAATAATTGTTTAAGTAACTTTAAAAAAAAAAAAAATTTAAGTGCTGGTTTGTTCAATTATAATGTATTAAGGCCTATTGATCAACTAAAACAATTTGAAGATGGCCCTGTGAAACTTTGATGCGTACTTTTTGCATTTTTCTTGACATTTCACAGTATAAACTAAATGATTAACGTTTGTGTGAGAATATACTGTATATTTATTCAGTGTATAGGTTCACCCAGTACACGTGATGCCATATCTTTATCTATTTAATAGCAGATTTGCAGCAGCGAGGCAGCAGATGTGTTTTTTTTTCCTGCAGGCTATCATCATAGTTGCATCACTTTACGCTGAAATCAGGCTCACTCTGGACAAAAATTAAAGTCCACATTTATTATTACACACTTCCGCTACACACGCGGGCCTTGACAGAGTAGAACAGGACGCTGCCGTGCTCCTTCCAGTCACCATCATCTCGAGTTGCATTATCCTAGTTTTTTTTCCGCCCCATCCTTCGCTTTCTGTTGTGATCTGGTGACTCACGCACACACGCTCCTGCTTTTGAGTTTTCACCCCTGTTGCTTTCAGTTGACCTTGCTCCAGAGAATGGAAAAATGGAATGACTGCGTAAAAGGACGACTATTTTCAGATAGAAAAGATGAAAAGAGAAAGGGAGTGTGTGTGTGTGTGTGGGGTGGGTGGAAGATGAGGGTGAGGGGGAAATGATTGAGACAGGAGGAGACAAGAGAATGTGACAAGGTTGAAAGCTGGAAACAAAGAAGAAGAAGAAATGAGGGAGAAGGGAGGAGAAAGAGGGACTCGGTGGAAGACGGAAAGGGACGACTGTTGCCGTTGCACGCCTTCTTTGTTTCTTTCCTACAGTAGAAGTACTGCTGCTATTTCTACTTTTAATATTACCAGTCCTACTGTGACTACATGTCACAGTTATTACTACAGTATCTCTGATACTACTCGACTCCAGTGTCTAGCAGTGAACAGATCTGCTGTGACAGGATTTGTTAGACTATTTTCTGCATCTTTGCCTCCTCTATCGGAGATTGTCATGCGTCTTCGGAAATATCAGCATTGCTTGTTATAGACAGCACATCTCCTGTAAGAATGGATCGCATTTGCCTGTTCTGTTTGTTTTAAAACGGAGTGAGAAAACGAACTGATGTGATGCAACAACCATGTAATGCGTTCACTGTTTCTCTCGCTTGTTTTTCCCTCACATCGTTCTCTGCGGATTTTGACCATCACTCTATTAGAATATTTTCTCACCACTCTTTAATGATATAGTTATACGGGATGTGAACACACACACACACACACACACACACACACACACACACACACACACACACACACACACACACACACGCACGCACACACGCACACACACATACACATAAGGCCCTCCCTCTAACAAATGAGTTTACCGTGGTCATAACCTTCACAAGGCTCATTATCATAGATTGCAGGCCTTTTCATAAAGCTGAGACCACTGGTGACGGATTACTAACGGAATGGACACACACACACACACACACACACACACACACACACACACACACACACACACACACACACTGTGATCTGTAATGAGACCTTATTCCGGACACCGAACCCAGCTGCCTGTAAATTACAGCCGCCACTCCACCATACATACTTAATCAGCTAATGTTGTTTTATTCCTTATTATTAATTTGTCCCTGTTTCTGATTTATCTAAAGCTTTTTGCATCACACCAATATTTTGTCTCCTTTACAGTTCAGAGGCAGAGAACGAGAGCAAGCCGTGTGCTTATTCATGTACTTAGGGGATTGCATCTGTAATGAATTGACTGGCTGTTTAGGCATACATAACACAGCCTACTACTCACCTTAATAATGTAAGCGGGTCGTAACTCCAGCTAACCCAAGGGTATATAAGGCGTGCATACACACACACACACACACACACACACACACACACACACACACACACACACACACACAGCCTACCTATATTAGCCACTGACCTCTACCTTTGCCAGGTCCTCTCATTGTCACATTGCAGCTGCATTGGAAGATGAATGTTTTATGATGGCGGGAGATCATGTTGTGTGTCTTCATGTATGTGGTTTGGTGACCATGTTGAACTAGCCTATGGCTCTTCTTATTTTGGCTTTTTAAATTATTTACACGAAGACTAATGAGCCACTGGTACTATCCAATATAATATACAATATAAAACATCATTTAAGGAGGATCTCAATAATGAACTTAACATAATAATATACTATTAGATACCTCTCTGTCATCATTATTCAAGGTTAAAGGTGCTTAAATCAGTTTTCATCAAGTTCATTGTACCGTGGAGTCAAGCATGATGAAGAGGAATTGTGCGTCTATTGTTTGTTCTTTATTAACCGGTGTCCCAAAAAGCAACTTCTGCCAGAATTATGCATCAAATCACTTTTAATGGACTGAATGTCGTCCTTTCATGCCCACCAGCTCCTCTTTTTGGATACTTGTTTGTATGTACAGTATATTTGGGTTACTATGTCACTACTATATCCTGCAATACACACAAACACACACACTCACACACATGCACACACTTAACATATGCATAATTGAACCGCACACACAAGCAGACTCACATATACTCACACACAGGGTTGTGTTGACCTGTGAGTCATTGCTGTCGGCATTGATTTCCTTTTCCCAGAGTGACCCCTGTCACCACGGCGATAGAGTGGCCGATATTTCACCAGGACTGCTGGGTGCCTCTCTTTCCGTCTGGCCTCCTGTCTTTCTCTCCTTCTGTGAGTCTTTTTCTTTATCGTCCTCTTTCTCTGCTCAGCTCTCGTCTCTCCCTCTTGTCCTCTGTTTCGTTTCTCTGTTTAAATATTCCCGTCTAGACGTAAATGTTTTCTTTGCTTTTGAGCTCAGTTCATTTGTATTTTTTCATCATGTTATTCTCTTTTTGCACAGTTTGAATTGACCGCACGGTAACTGTGCTGATGTATATTTCTCACTCCGCCTCACAAATGTTCAGTTAGAAAAAAGAGAGACAGGCAGACAAGGTGGAGCCTGAGGTTTTTTGAGTCCGTGGAATTGTGTTGCATCAGAGATTGAGCTGAAGATTGTGTGTGTGTTTGTGTGTCTGCATATGCCTTAATATGCTTTTATCTGCATATTCTTTGCCTCTCTTTCTCAGTGTTCCCCTTTTAGTGCTACACTGTGCATCAGATATATTCTTTTTAAAAGAGGAAAGACAAATTATTATGTCATTAAAGTAATCATATCTCTAATTCGATTTGTGAGCAACTGGCCCTGTTTTGAAGATGGACAACGCGGACAGCAGTGATTATTTTATTTTTTTTATTTTTCATCCAATAGTTTATTTTCACAGTAACACTTTGTATATTAATGTCTTCACCCTTTTTTTTTTTTTCCCCCATGATGATATCATCATGTTGCTGTGGTCAACAAGATGCAAATTTTGTAGCAATTAGTCAGGGGTGACACACTTCACACCTTTACTCCTGGGAGCTGTCAAACTTCATCACAGCTTACAGCACCTGAGAAAATCAATTTCTGCAAAACTGTTTTCCTTTATTGAGCAGGGCCTTAATTAATAAATAGAAGTCAAGGTTTTACTGGAAGGAAAATTGAACTGTATTTGGATATGTCAGGGTTAGTGCAGAAAAGCATCTCTCTAAAGGCCATGTCATGTAATGTACATCAGCGTACTCGGTATTTCTATTATGAAATTTGAACTGAATTAAAAGTTATTTATGCCCATAACAAATTGATAATCATTGCTGCCCATGTGACTAAATAATCTGGATGTTATTTTTGTCTCTCTCCTAGGTGTCTGAGGTTGATCCGGGGACTTTGTTACTGGATACATTTATTGGTCCTGTGGTTAACAACCCACACAGGTATGAATAGCCAGAACATCTGTACGGCTGATTTCTAATGATTATTAGCTACTTGTCTTCCCTGCTCATCAACAATGTAATTTTTTCTCAGAAAAAGTTCACTCTTGACTGAAATACCTAATAACTTCATGATTCAACCTCACCCACTCACAGACACACACCTCGCTACCCCACTGTAGAGAGAAGGTAACAGAGTTGGCCTCAGGGACTCTCTCTGTCCTTAGGGAGGTTGAGCTCCTCAGGGAGTTGCTGCAACACCACTGTCCCCATGGCAATATGCAAATCCTTATATGATATTTCCAACATTGCAGCGCTCCAAGGCCCCTAAAGACTTGTTCTGTTTCTTCTTTAGACCTTTGCTGTAAAGACGGATTTTTATTTTACGTTTCGCACATTTTGACAAAACTAATGAAAGTAGTGTTTTCTGAATCTAAGTCTTGATGCTCATACACATGTAGCTATTCCAGATTTTTACATCACTGGCAAGCAGTGAAAGCTATTCTGCAAATTAAGCATTGAAATCCACTGACCCTGTGTAACTACTGCGCACTTTAGTACTCCTTCATCACATCAGCTTTATATTGACGGGTAATAAATTACTGACAAAATACCTCAGCCTCGAAGTTGAGACTTAATATCTACCATGATGACATAAATCAATTAATATCCAAACATTGGGATATTACTGCGGCCAACATTTGTTTTGTTTTTTGAGCTATCGTATGCAAACTAAAAACACACCCAAATATGGTCAGAAGTAAACAGTCAGTAGTTTGAATGGTCTGGCACAATGTGGCACAGTTGAGTTTGGCTGCACAGGATTTCTTTGCCATCCCTGTAGTAGGCACTGAAGGGCGTGATGGATCCTCTGTCATCGTACTTGCTGTCAGAGATGTGGGGATTTGCATCACACCTTGAGCGTTTTAAATGGCTGCACATATAATAATAGAAAAAATGAAATAAATGAAATGAGTAAATCAGGTCTCATGAAATGAAATGACAGGCAGGTTGAAACAGCGGGTGAGTGTGTGTGTGTTTCTTGCCACCAGCGTCAACATTAAACACATCAGATTGAAGCCACCCTCCAGGGTAGCATCACTCAGCCAGGTGTGTGTGCGTGTCTTAGTGTGTGTGTGTGTGTGTGTGTGTGTGTGCGCGTGCGTGCGTGTGTGCGTGCGTGCGTGTCTTAGTATGTGTGTGTGTGTGTGCATGTGTGTGTGTGTGTGTGTGGTGAAACCTAAGTCTTTTATCTACTTTTCCGTTTCCTCTGTTTTTTTTTTGTTTATCTACAAATTTATTTATATATTTCTGCTGAAATGGTGTACAAAACACACACATAGACTCTCTCTCACACACACACATTGATCTATCGATGTATTGATGTGTGAGTGGGTGTCAGTTTTTTTTATTTTCCATCTCCCCCAATTTTTTTAATTATTTCCCTTAGTATAATCTCCTGGAGTTTTATTTTTTATTTATTTTTTTTTTTTTACACTCGAGTTAACTTGAGTGCTGTTTTCCTTTGCCAAAAGCAGTCAAATGCTGAAAGTTAGTTAGGTTTAAAAAAAAAAAGAAAAAGCTTTGACAATATCCGGATTCTCATTTGGGAAAGGTAGAAACTTAACTTATTTCACACTCAGGCAGTATCCCTCAGTGTAACTGTTCTAATTCAAAACTCCAAACTTTTCTCTGTTCACAGAAGTTATAAGATATTTAGGTTTTAAGACACTGGAGGTTCATCATTGTTACATTATTATTTTCCTGAACCTTCTTTGCTTGTTTTTCTATTGTCCAGCTGTTTAGCCGACGGCCTCCTGGCTCTCCCCTTCCCGTTTTATTCGTTACAATGACAGTAGTACTGTAGGTGTACATTATTTCTCTGTCTCTGTCTCTATTTCTGCCCTCTTGTTTCTTACTCTCTCTGCCTCTCTCACCCACTTCTCTCTCAGGACGGGGAGCAGGATATGTCTCTTTTTCTCCGTATTGACTTTCCCAGGTCAGGCTCCTCTTCTCCTATTAGGCCAAGCTAACTGATCAATACGCGGGCCTGGTGGGCTGCTGTATGGACATGCAGGCAGGCACACACAGCGGGCTGTGCCCCGGCCAAGTGCCACACTCATTAATAAACACACACACACACACACACACACACACACACACACACACACACACACACACACACACACACACACACGCACAAAGTAGAACATGTATAATGCACATCTCTATCCATTCAAACGCAGTAATGAATGTAAATGTTTTTTTTTTATGCCTGTACCAAACTCCTACGATAAAACTGACTGTAGAAACAAAGTCTAATCAATCCTACAATTTTTACAAAAAAGTTGCAAATCTTAAAAAAAAGACTGAAGAGTAAATCATTAGTCAGTCATGTATCCAATTGATTGCTTCCCTGTCAAATAAGGAGATGCAAAAAAACAAAACAAAACTCTTCTCCTTTCAAATCTTCTCTCTTCTCCCCTGCTGTTCTCCCAGCTGGTGAGTTGTGACATCTGCAGTGCTGCGACATGGATAAGCAGCTGCCAGAGATGGAGCTATGGAGGGGGAGGAGGAGTGTGGGTGGGAGAGGGGGGGAGGGCGCTCAGGAAGGGGGTGAGGGACGCTGACAACCAGCAACAGTTAGATGTACCGCGGGGTGGGTGTTGGAGGGTGGGGACTTGATTGCGTGTGTGTGTTCATAAATGTGCATGTCGATGTGTGAGAGTGCGCATCTGTGGATGCACTGGTGTGGGCATATGAGCATATGTGTCTGTGCGTGGCAGCGTGCCAGCCGGTGCCATCTGGCTGCTTGACAGAGCTCTTCTCATTAACAGGGAGGTTAATTGCTGTGGCAGCACCCAGGCTGTGTCAAACATCACCCTGGGGACATGGCGGCAACAGACTATCTACATGTTTTTGTGTGTGCGCACACACCAACACGTGTGTATTTGTGATTTTAAGTGTAAAACGTGGCACCGGAAACCTTTAAACTCCTTTTCAACGTTAGAATGATCAACGGCAACTTGCTGTGTAAGAACCCTGTCATATGATATGAATAGGGCAACACAGGGGGACCTGTGTCCGACGTGTGTGTGTGTGTGTGTGTGTTTGTGCATGCATGCAAGGCAACATGCATGTTTATATTAGTCTTATGAATTATGCCTTGTTGCTGTAATGATGTAGAAAGAATTGGGTTTACAGAGCCAATGTCTATAGCCCTGAGGGCAAACACACATACACGCTCATACACACCCACATGTGCACAGGGGGGTGGGGAGGGTGGTGGTGGCAATTTGCATGTTATTACTGCATATTCATGACTAATTTTGTTAGCCTTGCTTAATAGGCCTGAGTGACAGCTTGAGAAATCGAGAGCTTGCTTTAATATCACACACACTCCCAGTGATAGATACACACACACACACACACACACACGCACACGCTCACACTCACACTCACACTCCTCAGTCACATTCGCTCACCCGACTCTCTCTGTCCACACAGTAATCATAACAACACTTACGGCTTTAAACAGGAATTCCCTGTTCATCTGCTGGTTTGACATTGTATCATTTGTTTAGCACAACTCCTTATTGTATACAACGATATAGTGAGTTATATAGCCTCATTTGTTACATGCATAATCATTACCTATAATAATATGCACATACACCCACACATGCACACACACACACACACACACACACACACACACACACACACACACACATACACACACACACACACACACACACACACACACACTGCACGAGTGGCATGAATAAATTTGCATTTTGACTTGTTGCAGATCAGACTTTGCTGCATCTTTTCATATTTTTTTTCCCAAAAGAAGCAAAAATGTTTGAAATACAGCATCTTCCTGTTGTTAATTAATTCAGTTTCATCCATTATTGGTGCAGAAAATAGAAACTTATGTACCATTAAGTGATACAAATTATGCATTTTTTTTTTTAATTTTTTATCTTTGTTGACTACATATTAGTTTGGTGTGCATGTTTTAAAAATAATCCCTGGCCAAAACAAAACTGTGTTCCTGTTATCTCAGCCAGCAAGTGTTTTCTGTAGTACACGCACGCACGCACGCACGCACGCACGCACGCACGCACGCACGCACACACACACACACACACACACACACACACACACACACACACACACACACACACACACAAAGAGAGCACTTGAAGCCCACTGCCCAACTGTGCAGGTGAAAATAGGGATGAAATTGGCTGCAGTTACTTTTCATTCAAAACCCTCTTTCGATTTTCAACTATTTCCCTTTTCAGACCATTTGTCTCCGAGTATCTCTCCTAAATTTGAGGTTATTTATTTTTCCAACGAACTGACAGAAAAATAAGTTGAAATTTCTAATATTCAGACCAAGCTCTTACCCTCCATCTAATCGGTGCTAAAATAATAATGTAGCTCCAAGACTTTGTCCTTTTGTTAAAGTTTAAAAATCTGTAGAAAAGTAAAATTTGTAAATATTCTATCCTATTTTTGGGGAAGAGACTTCCTTTGTCTATACATTTACGAATATACTCAGACCTCTGTGCATGCTGTTTTTGTACATTTGTGCTCAGCACAGTGATAATTCACAACAGAGGAACACTGCAGTTAGAATGGAATAAAAAACCATCAAGTGAATTAATGGCACCGCAGCGCACCCACTTCCCCATTCTCTTATAGAGACAGAAACAGACTGTAATCTTAAGTCAGTTTTTCACACTCTCCTCTGTGGCTTTTACTCCATTTGACTGAAAAGTTGTTTTTTTTCCTGAAGTGAAAGATTTAACTCTCAGCGCTCTCTCCACTCACATGTCACTTTTGTCAAATCTTGCCTTTCCTTCTCTGCTTGGTGCGAAAGTGTAGACACGCTTGATCAAATGTGAGTTTAACATTTTTAATCTGTGCAAAGTTTCATCAGAATAGCTCATCTCATGAGGCTGGTAAATGTGTGTGTGTGTGTGTGTGTGTGTGTGTGTGTGTGTGTGTGTGTGTGTCTTTGTACATGCCTGTGTGTTTGTGAGCAGTACCACACAGTACCGTATGATCTGCTTTTTTTTTTTCTCTCTTTCCCTTTCCATCTTGGGTGTGTGACAGCTGTCACTGGTGACTCAGAAAGGTGTCTGGGCAGAGTTAACGTATTTTCACCGCTGGGAAACACACAGACTCGCGCACACGCTCAGATAGACACATATCAGCTCTAGTTGCTGTCACCTAGCACAAATTTCAACAGGCTCAGCATCTCCTCGCTGCTTTTGAATTAGATATTTTCTAAATCACATTCTACACTTTATACACACACTCCAGGCTGTTCACATTTTGCTTATTTTTTGAATCACTTCCCATTTTAATCAACCATCAGGGTTAATTCAGGGCTTGTCTTGTATAACATTGCCATTATTCTAAATACAGTAACTAGTGTAAAGTTTGGCTATGAATAAAATCATACAGACTACCATATGCTTTAAATTTATGTTATTACCTTGTGCTTTTGTTTCTTTGTTTGGTTTTTGGTCTTAAGAACCCAGTAAATCTTGGAGTGGATCCGAAACACAGGCAGATCCACAAATTATTTTTCACTTTTATTCGCATTGCCAGATAGGGCAATTGGCCTACTAAATGTCTGTTGATAGATTTGATCAGTAGGAAGGGTTAGGGTTAGGTTAAGGATCAGGTTATGGACCAGTTGTATGACAGTGAAACAACTAATCACAACAGTAGAATTTATAGCGTCTGTCCCTCTGGCTGATCCAATCTAGTGCCAACCCTACTCGATTTAAATACAAATTCTGGATTCTCTGAGTCACATCTGTTATTGTTTTAAACGTATTGTGTCACCTGCTATTTCTAACACGCTGTGTGGTTCTGTTGATCATGGATTCATTTTAGCTCATGTATCTCAGCTCATTAACTCAGAATAATTTCAGATTGTAACGTATGCTCGCTCTACTCAAGCATGTGTGTTTCTTGCTAAATGTATACATAACGTGTTATTTCCGGTTTGCTATAGCTTCACAGTTACTTTTATCTCTCTCTTCCTCTCCGTCTCTCTCCTGATCAGTGTGTCAGCCATTTCGTTTTTCCTCTGCCTCCTTTAGTAATAATGGCGTGTGTAATGAATGTAGTCTTTTCACAGTATCAAAGGTAAGGCTTATTGAACTGGAATCCATTAGCTGCAGTAGCTGACCAGACCCCTGTAGCCAGTGCAGGCCAACCCGATGAAGCCCCTGTTAGCTGTGCCTTGGCAGGCCCTGGTATTTAGTGGTATTCAGTCATGTAACAATTTCTGTGTTTTACTTTCATCCGTCTTTCTAGTTTTTTTCTGTAATTCTCGGCCATTGATGATCCCCTCTCCTCTTCTTGATGTCTCTCTGCTATAGTACTGGTTCCTTGGCCCAGTTTTCATCCGAGTCAGAACACCTTAAAATCCAGCTGCAGACCAAGGACGTGGTCATCTCTGATCTGAAGAGGGAGCTCGCAGAGAATTTAGAGCAAAAGCAAAAGGTAATTGACTCAACTTGTCCTGATTTGAGCACAAACGAGAAATGACCACAACACAAAAATGTCATCAGGACAGTCTGTCCAGCCTTAAAACCTTTTCTGAACACATCTGCCTGTTGGGTAAGATCATTTATTTGGTGTAAATCTTTCACTTTTTTTTTTTTCTTCAAATTTAATTGAATGCATTATATTGAATACATCTACATACTGTATATTTGTCCTGACTTATTTTAAGGTGTTGTCAAAGGTCTAAAACACTTTCCCCCAAATAATGTAATGTAATGTAAATTCAATTCAATTCGATTTTATTTATATAGCGCCAAATCACAACACAGGTTATTTCATGGCACTTAACACATTAAAGTCCTTACAGCAAGACTTTACAATATTATACAGAGAAACCCAACAATTCAACAATTCCCACATAAGCTAGGAGGGGAAAAAAAAAAATCCTCTTTTAAGGGAGAAAAACCTCCAGCGGAGGGAAGGAAAAAAAACTCCCTCTTAACGGGAAGAAACCTCCGACAGAACCAGGCTCAGGGGTGGGCGGCCATCTGCCTCGACCGTCTGTAAAGAGTTTCATCATTTAGCAGCATTTTTTCACTGCAGTTCCAAGACTGACTTCACGATTAAATGATGTGTTTAGGAGATTTTTTTTTTTTTTTTTTTTTTGCAACATACTTGTTATTGTTAAGAAGCCTTCTTGAGAGGTGGAGAAGTCTTTTTTTTTTTTTTTTTTTTTTACAATATTGGTTTGGCAGCTGTGCTACAAGCACTCCATGTGCAGCCAGGTTTAACAGGAAGCCATGGCGTGTGTGATGAATTACCAGCATATCTCAGAGCCCTGGGTAACAAACATGGCATCGCCGGCCTGGATTAAAAGGGAGAGTTTTTTACGGCCTTCCCACACCTCCTTACAGGGTGTCACTAAATTATACCCACTGCTGTTTTACTGTCTTCTGTGGCTTATGGTTAACACACACGTAAACACACACAGACTTGCAGAAATGCACACGCGCACGCTCGCACACACACACACACACACACACACACACACACACACACACACACACACACACACACACACCCATTTGTGCTTGTGGTAAACCCAGGCTTGTTGGTTGTTTATGTGTGTGTTGGCTGGTTACTGCTTGTTTATGCTGCTTGTGAGTTGACTCATTTGCACTGCAGCTAATTAGTGGTTTGTGTGATTATAGAGCCTTACAGGAACAAGTAGACGAACTGGAGATTGTTCCGTTAATCATACTTTCAACAAATGTTGATACATTTCTTTTTCATAATGCTTGTGTTTTCGTTTAACGAGGGCTAGATCCACGCACACAGTCTCACATTCTCACACAGAGTATTGTTACAGGTGACAGCCACAGAATATCATCTGTAAACCATTTTAATTGTTGGCATTAAGACAGTATCTGTATGACCTGAATACATTTCGATAATGTGACACATCTGAGGCCAAATTAAAAGAAGGTATATCCATACAACAATGAAAACGATACATACATTTAACTCGGTCAATGTAGAACATTTTTACCTTTAATGACATGTGAATTGCTAAAGATGGACTTCTTTTACATAACCGAGACCATTATTACAGAGTCCGTTACAGGTGTTTGTACTTTGGATTGATTCGTTTGACTGTCTGTCTCCTTTGTGCGGTCTGATATGAACATTAATTTAATGAATGATACTAGTAGAAGTTTATCTGCCATAATTACAGAGTTCTACTTCAAAATAAGATACAGTTTACACAGGAAATTATTTTCATTTCAGTTCATTCAAGATTACTGCAAGACATTAATAAAGACGCAATCCAAAGCAACTGAAACATCGTATTTGTCAATTAATAATCATCAGTGAAAATGTAACTTTCCATCGTTTGAAAAAATCTTTCCCTTTTTAACATTTGAACTATCTTGTGGTCCAGACTGCGACACAGGTGTTGGAAAGTGGTGAGAGGCTGGTGCACCTGAAGAGTGAGCTGTCCTGTCTGTACCGGATCCACGAGGACAGCATGAAGGAGATCGACGAGAAAGACATCTGCATCACCGAACTGACAGCTAACATTCAGCTCCTGCAACAAGAAGGGGCTGACACACACGCTCAGGTGTGCAAAGACTTACACGTGCATGAAATAAGATTGCTAATTGCACACATGTACTTCCCACATGTGCTGTAGATATCATACATGCAAGTAGCTCTCAATGCAAACATTAAATTCACTCACTTTCTCTGCGGCCACTTCAACCATCTTTGCCTTAAGCTCCTTACTCCTTACAGCATGTTGTCTGGCAAAGGGCCTCTTCATGTCTTTGAGATTACATGATTGGTACCTTGTTTTGTTCCATAGATTGCCGGGATATAACCGCCTGCACATGTCTCCTATTTTTTCTGTCTGACTTCAGCTCTCCAAGCTGAATGTAAGAACAAAAGAGCTGCAGGAGGAGTTGAAGAGAAAAGAGGAGGAACGGAGGCAAAGCGAGGAAGAGCAGAAAATGAGGGAAGAAACGGAGCAGAGAAAAGCAGAGGTGAGGAAAAGGCAAGAGCAACAGAAGAAAGAAGAGTGGTTGAAGAGGATGGAAGAGGAGAAGAGGAGGGACGAAGAGTGGAAGAAGGAGATTGAGGAGGATAGAAAGGCCTGTACTCAAGCTGTTAAAAAGTGGGCTGAGAAAGCAACTATTTTGAATTCTGAAGTGAGTATATTCATGTACATAGTAACTGATGTGTTTTCTTACCAACATACTCATCAGTTGTTGCAACTGTGTTGAATAGATTGCAAATGAGAAAAAAACATTTTTTAGGTTCACTTTGGGATTCATGTTTTTGAAAAAAGTACGGTTGCACCTTCAAATTAAGGATAACTAACGATACTCATCATGAACACAAGTCAAAGTATCACACGCAGTAAGACGTCTTCATCCTCAATTAAAAGATGACCAGACTCATTCAATTTGCAATATTATATATAAAAATAAATAATAACATATAAATATAATAATAATACATATATAATATTATGTTACTTTTGTGAACTTTCAATATTTATGGTTTTACATTTTTATATTAAGATCCTACCTCCGTGTCAGCTTTCAGTCATATATATGTTTTTAAAGATAAATATTCCTTGATTGAGCAGTATGTTTTCCTACAACAGTACAGAGGACAACATATTGACATGCATGCACGTACACACACTTACACAGTCTTAAAAAAACAAAACACTTCACCTTAATTCAGACCTCAGACCCTCTGTCTCCCCCCCCTTCCCCTTCCATCCTGCCATCTCGCCACAACCGCTCCAAATTAATCTGCAAAATATTGATTTGAGGACCAAAGGGGTGGGGGGGGGGGCGCACGATTGCGGCCGCATATTAATACGAACGAGCCGCTCTTCGTCTCTCCTCTATACTTTAAGATCCTCATATCTTCATAATTGATTAATGTTCCTTTGTGAAGTGGGGATGAATAATACATTAGTGGGTCTGCTGCACCCTCAGGCTGATGAGAAAATGTTTAATTTCAGTAAATGTAGCGCTCCTTCTCTCTTTCTCTCTCTTTCATTTCCCCTCTCTGGTTATTTGTGAGTGTTGGAGTGCGTTTGTGAGTTTTCACTCGTGAGCTGAAGAAGAGAGGGCTGTTGTTGATTTGGTTTTTCGTGTTTACTGTCGGCTTTAAGTGCACGTTAAAGCATCACAAACAAAAGGCGGCATATGCATTTGCAAACATGAATGAATAAATTGGTGGAATGAGCTCAGTATTGTTCTATTAGTTGATATAACTTCAAGAGCTGTGTCACTTTACAAGCTGTTTGTCCTCGCCAAAGGAATCATCCCTTTGGACATTTTTGCACGCATTGCATCATTATGCACTGCAAACATCAGCTGCTACATTATCAGTCAGTAATCAGTGTGAACATGCAAATGTGCCATAAACCCACCTGATGGGAACAAGTAGCCTCCTCTACAGCCTGGAAAGGTGCTGGGAGCTTGACATTTGTCTGCCGCACTGACTGCCACAGCCTGGCTCCACTCAGCTCATCTGGTTAACAATGCTAATTATGCTAATCAGACGACTAATGATGATGATGATGAGGGATTTAAGAGCTACAGCATGGCAAAGCCGGTCTCTGTGTGCGTGTGTGTGTGTGTGTGTGTGTGTGTGTGTCTGTGTGTCTGTCTGTGTGTGTGTGTGTGTGTGTGTGTGTGTGTGTGTATTGGTAGCAGTGGGGGTATCTGGCACCTGATTGTGAGCATCTTGTGTGTGTAGAATAGATAAACGATGAATTGAACACACACCCACACAGAGACACCCACAGGTCTCACTTCATGCCTACTTAGCTTTGCTTCATTTTCATTTGAACTTGTGCCAGTGATGAAGGGGATCTATACACATGCACAGCATCATACATCCAGAGAGAGCGCTAATTGAATAAATAATACTTATCCGTTAACAAGAATCCTAATTAGTTATGCTAATCAGCCTAGATAACCCAATTAACCCCATAGAGTGAGGCAGGGAGGTCTCTGTGTGTTTATATGTGGGTGTGGATTTCTACGCCTGAGAGCATATCAAAGACACTTAAGAAAACACATTTGGCTAATTAGTTTTCAAAGACATAGACAAGCACTTATGTTTTTTCATGTCCTTATTGTTCTGTTTTTGAATGTGAGGTAATAGGCGTTCCACACCAAAAGGAAATGAGAGGTATAAAGAGCGTTGATGTTTTTGCACTTGCATATGTGAGGATATCTGCGTTCACGCGTATTTTCTGCCGGCCCTCCGCCAGTCCGTCTCTCAGTTAGATCCACATGGACATGTATATTTTTACAACTATTATGGTAGTTTAAACAGAGTGTGTATTTGTTCAGAGAATGTCTGCCTGTTCCATTAGTTTATGTCCTTGGAAATACAATTTGGCCTCAAGTTCTCTCCGTTTATTTAAAACCTTCAGTCAGCGTTCCCCTCCTAATAGTGAGTCGTGTTTCCTCTCGTTTAGCTCCACCACTCATTATCCGGGCCATGTGGAGGAGACAGTGTTTAGAGAGGAGAGAGAGAGAGAGAGAGAGAGAGAGAGAGAGAGAGAGAGAGAGAGAGAGAGAGAGAGCGACAGAGAGAAAGAGAGCGCATGAGGGAGAGAGAAAGGCAGAATATTACTAAAAATGAGTGCAGACCAGATAGAAAAAGACAAAGGGAATTAATGAGTGACTGAAAGAGAGAGAATGTAGATCGTCTTTTAACCTGACCACAGCTGCGTTCCCTTCTAATGAATGGTAAGGAGAAAGAAGGGCGGGAGACACCCAGACAAGACTGTCTTTGTTGTGCCTCTGCCAGAGAGAGAGAGAGAGAGAGAGAGAGAGAGAGAGAGACACACAGGGAGACGGAGACAGAGACAGTGAGAACATGACAGATTTATGTCTTACAGGAAGTCTCCCAGATTTGTGGTGTCGCAAACCGCCTACCCCGAGTCAACTCCATGCTCTGGCTTTTAATTAATAGACTGTTTAAGCCTCTGCATGTGCGCTTCAGTCTGTCTTTGCATGTGTTGAGTATCCATGCATGTGCATCTGTTTGCCTCTGTGGCATGTGCATGTGTTTGTTCCATTTAGGCATGCAGTTGATCATGTGGTTTGTAGATTAAAATTGGTTTTGACAGAGAAATGCTGATCAGCCTCTTTGCTTCGGTCTGACAGTGGGGGATCTTTAATTCCAACTACAGCATTAGAATAAATATACAAGGAGTAGAGTTACATTGTGTGTTAAGGCTTCAGATAGGAGTCCTTAAAGAATGGCAACTGAGATGATTTGTCATCTTAAGGCCCACGACCACCTGTCAGCCACACGCTGTGTGTCTGTGTGTCTTTCTGTCCGCACACCTTTCTTTTTGTTTTTCAGTTGCTCTGATTGGCTTTGGCTTCATTTTTGTTTTAGAACAGTTTCAGAGCTCCCCTCAAAACTGACCTCAGGTGTTTAAAAAAAAAAACAAGTTAAGTATTAAATGCTGCATCCCACCTTTGCTTCAGGTCATGGCACCTTTGCTAATGTGCTAATGGGATTCATTGTGGTGAGCTTAACTGCGGGGCTTAATGTCTAAAGCCTGCACTTTTGTAATAGGAAGACCAAACACTAGATGCTGCGCAGCACGGGTCTCAAATGGGGGTGAGATGCTAATATTAGCTCATGCTCACATCAGCTGAGTCATCTCCTCTGTGTCCTTGGCTTATTAACTGATTTAAGACTGATTAGATCAATCTTGCACGAACGTGCACATACACACCAAATTTGAATATCAAAATGGAATTGCTTGACCAGTGAAAACTAGATTAATTCAAAATGTTTGCATCAAGGTGTGGGTAAAACAGATGACTGGGCATATTTTTTAATGCACCTTGCAGCATTTAGAGCCATTTATGACATTAACGTAAGCTCATGTTATGCAAACACATTTTGCAAGTCAAAGCCACTTACGTTGAGAATACGTGATGCTCCTTTTTTCTCCTTCGCCTTGATTTGACTTCATGAGATCATCAGCATAGGTATTGATTTTGCACTCCATTAGATGGCGTTTTAGTGAGCTACAATACGTGTACCTCTTTCATAATACTATGCCACAGTAACAAAAGAATAATGTGGAGCTGTTTTACTACACCATTGTCATTTTAATCGCAAGGTTCTTTTCATCACAGGCGCAAACATACCTTGCATACAGTATGTTGATAGGAGAAGGCTGATTTTTTTTTTTTTTTTTTTACATGGACAGGCTGTTGACCCATTTACCACAGCACCATTATTTTCAACCCCTTCTCATTACCTGTAAGTGTCCCTTCATCGAGCTTTGTCAAGTTACGTAAACAGATTAGAGATTGCTTTGCTCCCAAGAAATGCCACAAATAGCTTTTCTTCTCTTTAGTCCCTAGAAACTGTCAAGAAATTGCGCTGTTGCTACCGGGTCAAATCTCCCGACAACATAACAGCAAGGAGGATGGCGTGCATTTGGCAAGGAAATCTACCATATCCTTATTCTTCCTTTGAAAAGTAATTTTCTATTATATGATTGTTGTGGTTTATGTGAGAGCCCATCGCACTCCTGTTTTTTTCTTATTTGATTGGGTTGCTCACTTCTGCTGCGAGCTGTTTTATCAGCTCAGAACATGATGTTACAATTTCACAAAGCTCTGCTTGAAAGTAAGAGGAAGTTGTTGTCTGTTGGACTTAGTCAGCCAATGTAAAATGTAACCTTGTGTGTGCTCTTGCTCAGGACTCGGTGTTACTACCTCCATCTGTGTGTGTGTGTGTGTGTGTGTGTGTGTGTGTGTGTGTGTGTGTGTGTGCGTGTGTGTGACAGTTTCCTCTCGAGATGTTAATTCCTCTCCTCCCTGTTGTTGTCATGCTTCCACCAGCAGCGTCTGCACCAGGGAGACGAAGACATATTGGTGTTAATGAAAAGCCTTCCTAAACTATCCTCCCCGCATGAATGTTTAAACATGCTTGTCATAACATTCATTCGCTCACACATGACAGCTAGCATCTGCAGCTGCCTTGCTCGCCCTCAATATTTTATCATACCATCTCCCCTAACCCCACACTAGCACAATGGTTGTGTGTTAGCAAACTGAATTATAATGACTCAAAGCAGGCGTGTGTTCAGACTCACTGGCAGCTCAGGCCATACATAATGGATTCAGAAACACCACAGGTCTCATAATGGCACAATTAGTCAATCTTAAATATGAAAGGAGGAGAGAAAGACTAAATGAAGGGTATGTTCTTATACGAAGAGGGGAACGACAACAAAAAGAGAAAGATAAACAAAGATGAGAGAAAGAAAGAGGAAAGGAAAATTGATACTAAGGGAAAGAAACTGAAAGAAAGTAAGAAATCAGGAATGAAAAAAAGGTAAAAGAACAAAGAAAGAAAAAAGAGAAATCCTCATGTCCATATACAGTCTGCTATTCAGAAGTCCCACAACGCTGCAGGTCAGCAGTTGTGACCTTGGTGGTTTTGACAGAAATGATTCACCATGGTAACGGTCGGTGTGCAACCCTCAGTACACCCCCGCACCCCTCATCACGCCCCAACCTTCCTTACTGCCGCTCTGCCAATGTGATTGGATGCACAATTGAAATATCATGCCTCAGCAAAACGCATGCACATGCACCAGCTGAACCAGACTGAAAGATGGATGAAAGAACAGGACAAGTTACACTCCTGAAAATGTAAGAAAGCAGGGACAGAAGTAACACACTAAGAGGTTGAAAAAGAGTTTTAAATGTTCAGATATGTTCATCTAAAAGACGTAGTTGCAGGGTTAACGTTGTGTAGTGGACAAGGCACAGTGCATCAAAGCAGAGAGAGTAGACATATAGTCACTGAATGTGGAGTCAAATGAATATTAATGGAGAACCAATTACCTTGGGGAAATGTTGTCTGTGTGTTAGCTTCGCTAACGCATGTGTCTCACCTTTAGCAAAAAGGAAGCAGTGGTGGTGGGTGATGAGGGTGGACAGCGCTGATGTATTCGTTTTCCTCCTAACAAGCTTCCCTACCTCCGCTAAAATAGAATTGTCCAGCCCACAGCTCCCCCCTCCACTCAACTTATTTCACCAAGGTGCAATTTTTTAAAGAATGAAATGTTCAGCGGTGCCTGTCACTAAGTGAGAGTTAATATTAGCGCTATGCTTGACAGTGTTGTTTTCTTTTCAAAGATTTGATAAGCAGCAAAAAAAAAAAAAAAAAAATCTTTATTTTTTTTTTTAGTAGAAATAAGCCTTTCAGGTCACTGAGATAAAAGAATTTCATTTGCCCGACACTCAGCAGTGCCGAGGACACAAGTCTACTCCCTTCCTCCGTACTACAGCAGTTTTTGGAGTCTTTACTGGGGGCATGTAGACTATCTCGATGTGTGAGCAGCTTAGCCCTGTGCGGCACTTAACTGTGCAGGTCTCTAGCTGCTGCTGATCTGCATAAGTGACTGTGCCACACTTAAAGCCCCTTCTAAATCAGTGTTAAAGCCTTGATAATAGACCTCACTGACCAATTGATTGGCCTTCATATGTTTACAGCTCACTTTAATTGCCTCAAAAATACCATTTATCAGCCAAGTGTGTCCATGTATGCATGTATGTGTGTGTGTGCAAGCATGCCTGTCCATCGACAAAAAAGCCTATTGATTTATCAGCATCGGGATTTGTCCCGTTCACCATACATAAAACCCCTGCGTATGTGCTGTTCAAAATGGGAAATGGCCCCATTGATTCCCTTAAGTTGGAGCCCAAATGCTAAAGATTTTTGGATAAGCTTTCTCATTACTTAAGCTGAAATCAATAGGGGAGAGCATGGGTCTAATGAATGAACGGGCCACAGATCAGATGGGGTGTGCTCATCCCTGGCCTGTCCTGGTCGATCTGAGCGTGTGTGTCTGTCTGTGTGTGTATGTGTGTGTGTGTGAGAGAGAGTGTATGTGTGAGAGAGGGAGAGAGGGGAGGGGGGGACAGAAAGAACTTGACTGTTCGAACATCACAAACCTTTTTCGTCGGCACTCATGAGAATTCATACTTTAGCTCCATTCGTGTCTTTATGTCGTTCTCTTTATTTGACCCATCGCTGTTTCATGAGCTTCTATTTGTTCTCGTTCCACATTGTGCTACAGATCAGATTCTTAACGAGAGTCAGGAGCCTAAAATGTCACAAGATCATTCAGTATACCAAATTCCATACCGGTGAACAGTTTGGAAATGTAACCAGTGTGAAGTTATTTATTTTTTTTAATTATTATTTTCTCTTCACACGCTCTTTGTCTCTCTGCAGTTGGAGGTCAGCAGGAAGCAGGTGGAACAACAGAGCAGGAAGTTATCAGATTTTCAACAGAAGGAGGAGACACTTCTGTTTGAGGTACAAAGAAATGTTCCACAAAATTCATTTGTTTCTGTCTTTTCCTTACTCTCATTATTCTGTTTATCCCCTTTACGCACGCACACGCACACGCACACGCACACGCACACGCACACGCACACGCACACACACACACACACACACGCGCGCACACACACGCACACACACATAGGAAGTAACCCACGATTTAAGGTTAATAAAAAGAATTACACTTAGCATCTACAAATAAAATTGAGATTAGACACAAATATACATGGGAATTATTGATATGTAGTGCTCGGGGCTGTGTGTCAGCCAGTCAGCCGGTGAAACCAAAAATTTAGCCCACATACTCACACAGAACCACCTCCCTCCCAGCCGCAGCCCCTCTGGCTGACTTCTTGGTTTTTCCACTTTCCATTCTTTCCACTCTTTTCAAATATCAAAACGACACAGAGTGGTATATCTTTCAAAAATTGTCTTTGGCCGAGTGTGCAGACCCGGCCTTTCAGACTACATTCACCAGTCAACTGCTAAGAGTTTCACTTTGTGGTTTGGCCACAACTCACTGAACTCACTGAAATGAACTACATTAATTAGCTTTAGCTGATATTGCAGTCAGTTGTCATTTCAGCGAGTGAAACCGAGACGTTGCCAGCTACAAATTAGAAGCCTGCAGCCATTCAAAGTTGATATTAAATGAATAATTTTGTAGTTATTAAATACCACATACACATGACGCAGGCTACTTAAAAGATATTTAGTGGTTTTCTGCAAAGTTGCTTCAAGTAGAATCAATAAAGTGTGCATATCAACAATATACAAAGAAGAGCCTTCGGGGCGCCTGTCACTAAACAATGCAGTTTTCAAACAGTAAACTCCCTGTCCCTTCCCATCACTCTCCTCTAAGGTGTCCCGCCTTTTCAACTCATAAATATGGAAGGCTAAAGATGATGAGATTCACGGACAAGAAAGGAATCAAAATCTATTGTAGCGTGTCCTTTTCCCCGTGTAAAGTTTGGATTAAATGTCACACATTAGCATGTGAACTTTTAAATGAGCTTGTTTGCTCTCCACGGTGTGGGGCATGTAAATACCCATCTTGAGTATGGAATGGGGATTGCTTTGTGGGGCTTTGGGGTTCACCAGAATTGAGAAGTGGAGGACATATTTGAGGGTTGCACTGGCAATTAGGCCGCAGCAAGGGACTGGAATGCCGAACAGCTCTATTGACTGGTTGCATCTGGCTGGTGTTCCACACCTGAGCTGGCAGATATTAGCAGATGCAAATGCTCCCTGATGGCTGTGGCTTCTCCGGATTTCAGGGAAAGAATGATTGACAGGCACTCCCAAAATGACAGGACTGACACACACCGTCAAAATGAATCTACTCCTGGGCAAACTCAGGTGTGAGCGGAAAGAAATGTGTATGTCCAGATATATACAGAGGTAAAGGTAACTATTGTAACTTAGGTGTAGTGTAGCTCTGAGATATTTACCATCACAGATTTAACATATCAGCTGCCCAAAGTCTTATACAATTCAAACTTGTGTACAATTGTTTTATAATATGTTTTCATATTTAACCCATGAAAAAACAAACATAGCATTGTTAATATTTAAAATATAAATATGTCCATGAATCAGTTTTATGTAAACAAGAAGTCAGAAAGAACCTTTTTGGATTCTGATCCAACAATCTACTATGGTGTGTGTGTGTGTGTGTGTGTGTGTGTGTGTGTGTGTGTGTGTGCGCGCGTGTGTGCGTGTGTGTGTGCCCGCGTGTGTGTGCAGTGTTGTGTAAGGTATTGGATAGTAACCAAACACAATTGTATATGTGCACATTTTTTTCATTGACTAGGATTCCCTTTGTTTTAAAATATGGGGCTGTTTATTTATTGACATAATTTCCTCTCAGTGAAGGGCGTATGTCTATAAAACACATTGAAATCATATTGCAATCTTTGCTAACCCAGGAGCAGCACCATTGTTCTATTATACTCACTGAACAACAGAATCACAGCCTGTTTATCAATCCAATATCTCATAATGTGCTCCCTGCCTGGTCATTTTGAATATAAAAAGATCTCATACTCTTATTGTACCATATTTCCTATATTTAGTATTAATCTCTCGTACTGACATGAGTCTGACACATCCAATATGATATTTGATTAGCTGTTTTTTTTTTGTGTTTGTTTGTTTGTTTGTTTTCATAGTCTCCAGGTGATATTGGATACATGTGCCGAGCTGGTATTATGTTGGCTGTTTCATCTGGGTATAAAAATGATTTAGTGTATACTCAGCACGCAGTGTCATTGACTAGCTTTAATTTCACTGCAAGGGTGGGCTTTATTACTCTCCAAGTGTGTGTCTGTGTGTGTCTGTCTGTCTGTATGTGTGTGTGTGTGTGTGCGTGAGGGAGAGGGAGAAAGAGAGAATTCTGTGCATATATATATATATATATATATATATCTGCATATGTTTTCAGGCTTGTTAGTGTAGCAGCATGCCACACCTGTATCATGCACATGCACTTGTGTACAATGGCAACAAACAGTGTATGAACCCTTTGGAATGACCTTGTTTTCTGCAGTAATTGGTCATAAAGTGGAACCTGAACCTCATCTAAGTCACAAGGACACAAACACAATGTGCTCAAGCTAGTGCAGTTTTCATCTTTTGTGTCTTAATTGAACAGATCCATTAAACATGCTGGTGGTAAAACTAAGTGGATCCTTGGATTTAATAACTGGTCAAACTTCATTTGTCGGCAATAACCCCAAACAAGGTTTTTTGGGCTTTCACAACTTTCAGGAGGAGTTTTAGACCATTCTTCTTTTAAAGTACTAGCCTGGCTCGGCTCAATTATTGCTTACATCTTTATTTTTTTGCCGCGATGTCTGGAAACCCTTTTCGCCTTAAGGTTTGTTCAGCCACTGTGAAAGGCACATCAATCAGCGACCAGTGGGGGTGGCGCAGTGAGATGACGTTGATGATGACGACAAGCTTTTGTTTTGAAATGTAGCTCCAACAAAAGCAGCAGTGGAAGAGCTAAAAGAAGCGATATGAATAGTTGTGTGGTTGAGTTAGCAAATATTGTAAGTAAAGTAAGGGTAAGGATAAAAAATAAAAAAATAGAAAAGTGGTTATTGAACGACATGGCGTTGGGGGAGTTGGGGACGGTCTCTGCTGTTTATCGCTCGATGAGTTTTGATGCACAACATGCGTCATGTGGTGGTCAATGCCGATTGGTTAGAGCCTTCTACAATAGTTTCAAAGTGAACCCGAGGTCTACGCCAATGGGGATACAACGACTGGAAACAATTCCCAATGGACCATGGTCAGACCTACAGTATTTATTCACACAGTGACTTTGGGTCTGGTAATACCAGTCTATCATAGGACTGCTGTAGTGTGAATGGCTTTGTTGAAGTCATCTTACATAATCCCTTCTGGTTCAAAGTCCAGGCTCTGACGGGACCACTTCAAAAGCTGCATTTTCTTTGTTTGAAGTCAATCTGTAGAATATTTACTTCATTGTTTAGGTTATTGTCCTGGTGCCTCACTCAATTTATGCTGACTAGACACCATTATGCTGCAAGAAATGTGGAAATTCATCCCTTTTCCCGACAGCAAAACAGCCCCAAATCGTGATGCTCCCTCCACTGTTCTTCATCTTTGGGATGATATTTTTATGAGCTCACAAAACAATCTGCCTGTACCATTTTGGATTCTCAAAGTGCTCTATTGCAAACTTCAGGTGCTCAGTATTTTTTTTTTTTGGAGAGCAGTGGCTGCCATTCTCCATGCAACATACACCATGATTTGCATGTGGTCGTCTTATGAACAGTGATGTTAACCAACTGTGGATCATTTTAAGTGATTCATTTAAGCCTTACAAGCGCCTACTCTGGGATGTGTTTATGCTTTCTACCTATGCAGTCATCTATTGTCACTCACTCGCAGGGAGAGTAGCCTCAGTACTAAATAAAAAAATAAAAGAACAAAAGAATTGACTGATGAATATCCAACTAAATAAAAAGTGTCCTCTTTTGTTGCACAAAAGTAGAGATTCATCTTCAGCTTGCGTAACAATTAGCATCCGATATCATGCCGTCACAACAATGATAAAAAAAACAAAAACTCTTTAAGATTACTTTTCAAGCTTCATGCAATCAACAATTCTTGATTGTAAAACCTCTGAGACCTATTTAAAAAATATATATATATTCATAACTTTGACCTTATTTTAAGACAAATTCGTTTATAAATTCAGATCATTCCAACGGATTCACTTCCTTTTTCTTGCCAATGCAAATCTCTGTGTGTCTTAAAGCCTGCTGTATATTCAGCCTCCTCAGCATGTGATTATCATTCATTGGAAGAATCAACTAAAGCAACACTTGGAACAACTCCCACACCACATTCAGGCCAAACTGGTGGTCCCAGTCCAAGAAACAGAGGAGCTCCACTTTGCCGTGACAAACCTTACTTCTGATCAAATGCTACAGAGCCATAATCATGTTTGTGCCACTGAATTCTTTAACCTTTCCATGACCCCGCTGAATGCCAGCGGCCCAATCACAGAACCTAATTGAATCTGCTCGGCGGCGCCCCCCCGACTGATGAAAAAATAAAATTGGAGGTGAAAAATGAATACAGCAACAGCGAGAGAGAGAGAGAGAGAGGGGGGGGGGGAGGAGGGGGGGCACTGCAGTTTTATAAATACACAGACATACTCACAAACACACACCACCAGACATGTACACACAGTCACACCTTTTTCAATCCTGCAGGAGAACGGGGGGAGGGAAATGACAGGGAGAGAGAGGGAGAGAGAAGGATGGAGAGAGAGGTTGGGCCCAGGTTTCTCATTACCCCCCTGGCCTATTTGGAGGATATTCCTATAAGATAATCTGATTTATTTGCAATTTTCCTTTAAGCGGCTTAGTGTTTACCTCCAAGATTAATATTTTTCTCTGTTATTAATATCAGACTGTAATTAGGAGTGATGTGTCTCGCTCTGCGCTGTTCCGTGGCCGCCAGGCAGCGAGCTGGATGAAACTCTTGTTGCGACTCACTTGTTGTGATCCTGTTTCACAAGACAAAAAAAAAAAAAAAAAAAAAAAGAAAAGAAAAGACAAGGAAGTTTTAAAAGGAGGAAAGATACTGCTGGGTGTGGATGTCGAATCACGAGTGCGGCATATACCTGCCTCTGTGTCTAAGAGTGTGCGTACGTGGCTGTGGGAGCAGCACTGTGCAAATATATGAGTGTGTATTTCTTCAGTTTATGTGCGTGTGTGTGTGTGTGTGTGTGTGTGTGTGTGTGTGTGTGCGCGCGCGTGTGTGTGCGTGTGTGTGTGACAGTGTGATGGTCCCCTCTGATTGATAAGGTGTCTGTGCCGGCTGCAGATTGCTCTTGCTGATTGCTTCTGAGAGCTCCAGCTGATTTATAATCAGAGCAGGATGAAGGATTGTGCTGTGGATTGCTTATCTGTTTACCTCCTCACAACATAAACTGACAAATTATCATGTTGAATACATGCACACGCGCACGCACACACACGCAAGCACATGTGAAGAAAAAAAAAAGATGTGGTAATGTGGACCTTCTTATTAGAGACACTGACATAGATTTAACAAACTGGCTATACAGAACATAAACAGCTTTACTCATCAGCGCAGTGGTATTTTCATGATTACTCAAAAGAGTGCAATCAGTCTCATTTGTTTATGTGAACTTGTCAATATCATGAGACATGTTAAGTTGCAATTAACTTGTTTTATACTGTCACATTTTTTATTTGCTCCACTCTGTAGAATTATTTGGAAGCTTTTCCACTATTTTTCGATATTTTGTTTTTTTCTTTATGATTTTTTTGTTTCCTTTTTTCTCTCTTTTTTTTTTTTTTTTTAACTCACTTCCTTTTCATATGCATGATTGCAATTGTAATGCCTGCATTTACTTTGCGAGTATTGGCTTAAATGCCTTGGACAAAAACAACAAATATACTGACTTTTATTGTACCCAGTGACGTGACTGATTGTTTTTAAAATATTACATATAGCATGAATGCAATAGGTGTTTGTTGTTTTCGATAAAGAGGCTGGCATATTATGTGAGACTAATTCCACTTGGCAAGCCGCAGTACAAACCAGCAGGTTTAAATGCTGACAGGTTTTGTATGCCCTATGGCACTGTGACAGCTCTGTGTGTGTGTGTGTGTGTGTGTGTGTGTGTGTGTGTGTGTGTGTGTGTGTGTGTGTGTGTATGTGCGTGTGTCTATCTGTCTGTCTCCCTGCATTTTTCTGTCTGTCTCTCTCCTCCCATTCTTCCCCGTCTGTCTGATTATTTGTTACTTTCTCTCTTTTCACCACAGTTGTTTGTAAATGCACAGTGACAGAATCACGAAAGAAGCACAAAGTACAGGAGCACACCCGATACAGGCACACACACACACACACACACACACACACACACACACACACACACACACACACACACACACACATACAGACACGCACACACGCACACACACACACACACACACACACACATACAGACACGCACACACGCACACACACACACACACACACACACACACACACACACACACACACACACACTGACGAATGGCAGCAATTAGATGGGGAAACCAAGCATGTGAGGACAGAGGAACGCTGAGGGGCTGCAACCGCTGTATGGAACGTGTGTGTGCGCGCGTTGTGTTGTGTGTTTGTGTGCATTTGGAAGGTTTTTATCCTTCTAATGGACCATCCATCTGTCTAAATATCAACACTGTCTCATATGTCACTGGACAGTGGCTGTGCTGGGGTACGGTTGGTTGTCGGGCGTTAACATTTGCAATCAAGGACCAAATAAGAAAAGGTCTAGATTACAACATTATAACTTTGCAAAAATTAATTGCTCATGGGACTAAAGCTGAAACAGAAAGGCTGGAGTATTTGGCAGCAGGCGCATTTGTGTACAAAAATATTAGGAAGTGGTGCAGACAGAAGAAAAAAAAACAGAAATGTTTGTAATTTCTTTCTTGCTCTGGTTTCACGTCGGCCTACAGAGTTGATCATCCCACTGACAATGAGACCTTGAGTTTCTCTGTTCTTCTGTTCTCTTCCCAATGGAACAATGACCTTCTCACTCCAGTCAGAGCAGCACTCGCTTCCCCTCTTCCCTTTTAATTTGAGAATTCATCTTTTTCTGAGCAGTTCCTCACAGCATCTTTTTCCTCTCAAAATGAAACACATTTCTATCTACTAGTATTGTTATCTAATAAACAGTCTCTGTCTTCACATTCTGTTACTTTCTAAGGATTTCCCTCATTTTATTTAACATTTCAATGGCTTTTACTTACATGTCATCACAGACAGAATGTACAGGTAATTTGGTCTTGTCTCTTAATCATTTCCAGGTCACATGGGATGTAAAATATTGAATCTTTCTTTCCAGCCTTACTTTAGTGCTACATCAGATGGAACTGAAGAGATGCATATTTGAAAATTATACTCGACCAGCAAGGAAACAAAGTCAAATCAAGACAGACTTAAAGAGATTTGAGACACACAGTAAAAAAAATACTAAGTTGACATTGGTACATATGTAGCTCTATGCTTAACAACATATTTAAGACAAACTCACATTGACAAGACTGGTGACTTATTTCCCAGGCTTTACAGCTGTGAAGAGGGCTACATAAAATCCAACTTTTCGAAAATATATCGTATGTCTTCCAGGTGTTTTTTCCGAAAGTGTTTATGAATTATGTGATGTGTGTCAGAGCACATTTGTGTGCGTGTGCGTTCCGTCATGCCAACCTTTTTTTTTGCTTCTGATTTATACTCTACTCTGTTGGATGGTGCAGATTTTACAAACAGGTGTGTGTGTGTGTGTGTGTGTGTGTGTGTGTGTGTGTGTGTGTGTGTGTGTGTGTGTGTGTGGATCTGCATTTATTACCAATCGAGATGTGTGTTAGACACAGCAACTGATGTATTACTTCACTTCTGATTGCTTACATCACAAATCATTCCCATATTATAAGCCCTCTCATGCAAATAAGTGGCAGTGTGTGTGTGTGTGTGTGTGTGTGTGTGTGTGTGTGTGTGTGTGTGTGTGTGTGTGTGTGTGTGTGTGTGTGTGTGTGTGTGCGTGCGAGAGAAGGGGCTCGAATGCATGTCTGCGAAATAAAACCGTTATTTACATAAAAACTAAATGCACATTGTGAGTTCATATATGTAACCCGTGTATAGTATCTATGTATACTATGAATGAGTGAGTGGGTATGTGCGTGCGTGCGTGCGTGCTTGTGTGCGCGTGTGCCTGTGTGGTAACCCTGTATCGCTGGCAAGCTCATTTCTCTCAGAAATCAAAATTAAATGGGTCATCTATCATGAGAATATGTGACTGGGACTCTTGTCTCCACCATGCTCTGTGTGTGTGTGTGTGTGTGTGTGTGTGTGTGTGTGTGTGTGTGTGTGTGTGTGTGTGTGTGTGTGTGTGTGTGCGTGCGTGCGCGCGCGCTTGCTCGTGCCAAGCGCGCTTATGCAAGGTGTGTGGTGCTGGAGCAGAATGTGTGTGCTTCTGCAGCAGTGTGTGCGCACACCCGGAGACATTTCTGCGTGCGTATGTGGCGGCCACTTGTCTTTGCCTATGCTATGATTAATGGTTTACATTGGGCTGTTCAGCCATGCATGTTTCTTGGTTTATCGTTTTATGCTGTCTCCAATTAAAGCTCCATAACTTGAGTGATGGCTTCACGCCAGTGTCCATCAATAGAGGCCATCAGCGGCCTCATACATTCAGGATATGGAAGACACACACTAACTAATATCCTCTTGTGTCAGAGCCAGTTGCAGTCTGATTGTGTAATATACAGATATACAGAACAGTACATGTGTGTGCACATAAAGTAAAAAATATCAATTCTAACTGATCCATTTCTACAAGTAAATCTGGTTTTGCTTCTTAAAATCCTACATTAAAACAGACTGTCAGTGGGATTAAACAATATAGATATTTGTTTTCTAATCAATACTAGTGATCAAGAAATCAATCAATTAATCATCCTGAACTTTTTTTATTTTTTTTTATTTTTTTTTTACACATTATAAGAAAAATAATACTGGAAATCAGTCTTTATACAGGAATAAGTAGCGTAAATATTTTCAGGGGTTTGTGTCTCTTTGTGTGTTTGCAGGTCTGTCTGCACCAGGGAAGTGGAAGGGAATACATACATCTGGACGTGTGAGCTCGTTCATGCGTGCACCATGCCGGCATGCACGCGCCGCGCAATATCATTTCACGCAATATTATTTCTCATATAGCTGTAATGACATTAGGCCGATATGTTGATTATACTGTCGGCAAGCGGCAGCCTGCTGATTGGGTTAGCATATTACCTTATATCACATCTCTCCATTCATCCCTGTGTTTTTTTTTTTTTTTTTTTTTTTTTTTTTTTTATTGCCCTCATTTTTCCAAATCACTTCCCACTTCCCCAGCTTCCAGGGCGAGGTTCCAGGCTATGCAAGCAGGTGATGGGAAGTAATATGATGATAGCGAGGCACAACAACGCAACGGAGGGAAAGCTAAAACCTGAGAGCAGCCAGTGTTGTTACGTGTCTGAATACAGGACAGAGCCTCGTGATAGGGCAGGCAAAGTGTTAACTTGGGTGAAAATGCAAGCACACATGAATATTTAATCTCGCTGACAAACACATGAACGAGTGCGCACGGGCTGTACATGTGATGGTTTCTGCTCAGCATGTGTTTTTGATAAATGTATTTAACAGGTGTGCAGATTGGTGAAGGGAAAAAAAAAAAAAAAAAAAAAAATAGGGTGTGATTTAGTGAAGACCCAGAATAAAAGGGGGGGGTGGAGAGGTGGGACAGAGGGAGATATTTTAGAGTGGGCCACAGAGATTGTTAGAGAGAATGAGATTTCATTTGCAGCTGAGACATTGAGTGATGACATCCATGATGTGTGTCTGTCTGTGTTCACGTGTGCGCACATTAATGGCTGAACGTGTACCTGCACGTAGAACTCAGGCACAATAATATATATAGTAGGTAGTGTACATGTGTTGTACAGGTGTTGTGCAGGTTCTGGGTTGCTTGTGTGTTTCTTCTTTGTGTTAGTTACCTCTTTAATATCGGTCTCTGAGCAATAGCAAAAAAAAAAAAAATCAAAATGACTGGGAAACTCACCGCAGCAGTATACGTGCTCCTCTCCTCCCCTTTTCCCTATAGCTAACATGTACACACAAACATACACTCAAACACAAACTTCCTTATTAGCTAGCAGGAAACAAACGCAACACCAAACACCAGTGGCAATATTTATGCTACAGAGAGAGGAAGACTTTTGGTGCGGTTTGGTTTTGAAACGCAGCAACACGAGCATGTCTAACTGTCAAGATGGGAAATTTCACTTCAAATTACACTCGGTATTTGTACCACATGCACAGGTAATGATTTAACCATGCATAGTGTACAGTAGGACACACAAGCAGTAAATGGAAAAAAAGATAACAATAACAACAACTCACATCAGCCATCTCTAATATATAGGCTGCTACACCATGTCATGGCTGTATGACAATAGGAGAAAAATGAACGGTGGTTATCTGGAAATTAAAAAAAAAGGGTGGGGGGACTGATTTAATATTCAGCAGTGGCTGAAGGGGCTGGGGGAAGGGAGAGAAAGTAGACCTATGGATGGGGGGGGGGGGGGGGGGGGGGGGGAGGGGATTGAGGAGATGAAGACGGAGAAAATTAATCAGTGGCATCATCTCCAGGGGAGTTTAGCTAACCACCAACCTCAAGTTCTTTAGTCACGTGAGGGAGCTTCTGCTGTTGCTCCTGCCATAACAAGCCAAACCCATCAAATCACAATGCATATACTGTGTGCTTCCACACAAAGAAGCACACACTCACTCGTTGACCTTGTGAGCACAGCACCTTCAGACAAACCCCGTGTCACCAGAAGTCCAACTCGGCTACACTTGTTTGTATGCGTGTATGATCGTGCTCAACATGCATAATTTATGCTGAAATGTACAGTAGATCAAAGTCAAAGGTGCCCACATTTTTTCCTGTGGAAAAATGTATCTATCCAAAAATGAATCTGGATGAAGAGGCGCAGGCCAAAAATACACGTATGCAATATGTACAATTACATTTCATACAAATGGAATATGTTTTACAGAAAATTAACATTCTAATTCTAAAATCAAATGTAAGAATAATTAAAACACTACTCTTTTATCCGTGTAACAGCAGTTTTATTATTTTGCAGAAATTATTTTCACAAACAGTCGTCTTGCTAATTTGCTTCTTAATTTTCTCTTGTCAGTGTGTCTCTGCCTCGATCTCTCATCGTGACTGACAGCACAAACTCAGTGATGTAGGACACACCAACAGCACATGGGCATCAGCAGGAGGGGAGAGAATACCATGATTCTTCATAGATAAGACCTAGGCCAATGTAATTTAATAGGGAAGCTTAACGGCACCATGCCGCACAATGCCGTAAAACTAAAAATAATACGTACTTTTTAGCTGCACAAAATTTACTGTTCACAGTCATTACGGTTAGAATTTTACTGCCCGTAAGAATGAGGAGAATAAGCACCAGCTTGTTAAACAAAGAAGGTGTGGGCCAAACCTGGCCCGTGTAGGCCCCAAATTTGGCAGCTCTGATCAAAGTATATGAACATATGTTGTGTGTGTGCAGATAGAGAACGTTAAAAATCAAGGTTTGAGAATCTCAATGTGATTTTTTTTTTTTTTTAATAATCAGCCACTTTATCGAGATTAAATTTTTCTAATTCCACCCAATATCGCTCATAACTAATCCTTTAACAATTCTCACAACGGAAGATTTTGGGTGCACAAGCAAACTTCGACACAGATGGACTGAAAATGCCGCAGCTTTTACGACAGTTTATGACAATGAATGAAAAGGTACCACTTTCTCTTTTCCAGTCCGAGGCCAAAATGCTGCGTTTGAAGGATGAACTCAGCACCTTTTTTGAGAAAAGGATGGAGGAGAAAGAGGTGCGGATTAACCAACTAACCAAGGAGCTGAATGAAGTGACACGAAAGGCAAGTATAAATTCATAAACGAATGTGACCTTTTGGGGAGAAATTGTGTTGTTGTTGTTGTGTACCTGAGAATAATGTTTGTGAACGTGGGCTGAGTGGCTAAGACAGGACAAACTCCATACTTTTCACACATAGTTCGTAGCTGTTTTTGGGAAACACAGAAATACACACATGAATGTGTAATAGTGGAAAGCTTTTGAGCAAATTAATTGTATTGCACTGTGAAGCCTTGGCTAACACTTATTGGTTGACCCCTGGGATTCTTTTAGCTGATTTAACTGTGCTATCATAGCGCTTCAATCAGTTTTCCACCCACTTATTTTATACACTTTCAATTATACAGATTACCGTTGCTGGGAGAGTTTATTGAGCTGTACTTTTGATTCAAAGGCACACCGGCCCATTGAGGCACACGCACTGACTAGACATGCACACACAAATGCACTAGTACACACCACTTGATCTGCATATCATTATGCTTTTGATCGAATGCCAAGGTTTCACTGACAAAGACATCAGAGTCAAATGGAGCGAACATGTACACAACACCTGTAGGATTTGTGTGTGTGTGTGTGTGTGTGTGTGTGTGTGTGTGTGCGCGTGTGTGTGTGTGTCTGCGCGCTCATGAGAGAGGCAGCTGTGAAATCTGCACCTGTTTAATTGAATTAGCCTCGTTAATGTATTCACACTGGCTGCCAAAAAAGCATGGCATTAACAAGCTCATTAGACAAATTAGTTAATTAATTGTCTGTATGGCAGTCGCTTCCCAAAGAGCTGTGTCTTCATTATCTGATGGCTGCCGCCTGTTGGATCGTCGAACGAGAGCTGATAACGCGTTGCGTGCTTGTGTGTGCGTGCGTGCGTGCTTGTGCGTGATATTTTCCTGTGTTTTGTGTATCTATTTACTGCACGTGTGGCTCTTTTCGGTGTAAACGTGCAGAGATGCTGCGTGTGCACAAATGCTTGTCTGTGCGTATTTGTGTGTCTTGGTGTGGTATGCCGAGAATATGGCGGCCAATAACAGTGTGCATATTGCAGTGAAAGGTTATGTGGGGGCCGTCACTCCCACAGGTAAAGACAGAGCAGTCCTCCTCGCCACTTTCTAATCTCTCTTTTATTAGAAGTTAATATCTCGCCTGCTCTTTCTCACTCCACACTCCCACCTGCTTAGAAATGGCCCCGCTCCATCTTTTTAATTCAATTATATTAGCCAACCTCTCTCTCTCTCTTTCTCTCTCTCTCTCTCTCTCTCTCTCTCTCTCTCTCTCTCTCTCTCTCTCTCTCTCTCTCTCTCTCTCTGTGTGCCCATAACCCTGCAATCTCACATCTCTCTCTACCACACAGTCATTCTCTTCTTTCTCTCTCTCTCTCTCTCTGTCTCTTCCTATCTCCCCCCTCCTTCCTTTGTCCTCAAATGTTCCATTTCTATTCGTAATCCTAGATGGAGGATAGACTTTGGCCAATCAAGGATTTGCGCAAGCCACTCTCCCTTTTTCCTCTTCTCTGCCTTGGTGGCAAAAACATATCATGGCTAGAAGGAGAGAGAGAGAGAGAGAGAGAAAAAAAAAAAAAAGGAGGCGGGAGGCAGGAGTTGAAGGGAGGATCCCAGGGGCGAAACTTTGATTGCTAAAGTAATGAGACTTGATCAGATTGAGGTTTCTCTCTCAATAGGAGCTCTACTAATATGAAAGTCCGAGGCTTAAGTACTCATTTGAAATAAAATCACAAATCTGATATTCTTTCTTCCGGACTTCCAGCCAAGGTCCTATACTCCCCCACTGGAGAATTAAGACTTCACACAGACCACATGGGAACTTTTAATCATCTCTGATGTTGGCAGGTTTGGAGATGAGAAAAATCACCATAATGTATTAATTATGTAACAATATTATGGAGTTCTGAAAGTGGGTGCCGTAAAGACCTTGAGCTATAGCAGGGATTCTCACAGACTTGCTGATCTTTTGCTTGATAGATAGGTCTGACCTACTGCAGGTCAGATTGGATTATAAAACATATCAACATAGTGTTTAACACATTATTTCAGAGTTCTCGACTCATAGAAAATTTAGAAACAACAATATAAACAAGAATATATAATCGCTGTTTGAGATGTCATGTTTGTAGACCAGTGAGTAACACAAATGTTTATGGTTTATATGACTTTTTTTTTTTAGCATGTTCTAGATGTGCTTAAATACATATGTTACAGTTTATATGTAGTCACTGTTTCTCACAAGATCAGAGCAATCAAAACATTTTGATACCTAAATTCACTTTTAATAATACTCAAGAGCTTTACATGTGCACCAAAACAAACAGCTGCATATTATATATCGCCAGCTGACAGACATTACTCCATTAGCCATTAAATTATTATCTTTCTTTAGCATGTTTTGGCTAAAACTTGCTGTTGTGCAAGACTGTGTTTTCTTTAAGGGATTTGATTAGTTTTTATTGAACTTATAGAAAGAATGGTGTATACAATTTATATTGCGTATGACATACAGCATTTGTCAAATAGCATGAATTATAGTCATACTGTAAGCCAGTAAAACTGTTGCAGCTGAATTTTAGGCAATCTTGTTGCTTCATCCTGGTTTTACATTGATAGTAATAATATTTAAAACGTGTGGAAAAAGTGCTCTTTTACTTCATATTCATTCCTCATCTGGAATCCCTCTTGTACTGTAGATGAATTAACACAAAGAAGATGAACTTTTGCCCACTCTTGTAATATGCTGAACTTGGGTGAAGCACTGAAATTCACACATTATTGTCTTAGTTTTGTAAAACTTATTTTATTTCCCAATAGTCACACAAAAAAGTGGTGAAATATCCAGAGAAAAGAGCAATTTTAATTCAGCCTTGCAATCCTTAACTGGCCCATTGCTTTATAATTGTTATCATCCATTAGCAATGCTGTAGATGATTTTAACTGCGTGAAAGACCACTTTTAACTCACTGTTACACTGCGCTGGATGATATATAGGTGAGGAAGTGTGTGTGGAGAGCTCTAAAGCGCAGGCAGAGGTGGGTGATGTCAGTGCCAAGACACCAGTCACGAACCACAGTCCACTGTTAAAGGAGGTGACGAGGGAGCTTAGGAGAGATCAGAAGTTAAGAAGGATGCTACACTTCACATACCAGCTGTGACTGTATCTCCAAGTCTTTATTCTATGTGGTTACATCTGTATCACATAAATCTTCCAGCCTGATAAAACATATGAAAGGGTCTATACTTGTATATGTATGAAAAGGTTTGTGTGCACAGTGTATATAAATGTGTCTGTATGTGTGTTGACTGTCTGTGGAGTCTCCTTACTAATCTAACACAGGGCTCATTTAACACTGGGATAATGAATTGGGGCTTTGATTTGGTTTGGGGTTCTGAACTACAGTCCCACGCACACTAACGTTCATACATGGGGTGAGGAGTTCAGCCACTGCCTGCTTCCTCTGAAATGTACCCCCCCCCCCCCCAACCCACACCCCCCCATAATTACTACCGCATTAGTTCATGCACAGTATGTTCATGTACACCAACTATGTCCAGTAACACGCAGTAGTCGTGTACATAAATTCAGTTTGGATTTTCCATTTTGATGATAAGAATATGGATGTTTCAGTTTTAAACAGACATCATGAAGTTTAGACTACATAAAGTTTTTTGTTTTTTTTCCAAACAAAAGGCCAGAGAATAATGGACCTATACACATAGTAAGGTTGTTTTACTACATCTGCCAATATCTGACTGGAGCGATATCTGGTGCACACAGATCTTTGGCACTAGATTTATTCCAGTGGTTTCTGATGCGTACATAAAAAAAAAGAAAGAAAAAAAAGAAGGATGATTTGAGGGCCTCTGTATGAGGCAACCATGATAAATAGAAAAGTGTAAGCTATGATCAACTGAGAAGTGATAAGAATTTGCCTTATTTTATTGCAGTCATGACATTGTAATGTGAAATGTACAAAAGAACAAATTTATAATTATTTATCATTTGACATGAATTTATCTTTTTCAACTGGCATAGCTTGATTTGAAAGTAGTATGAAGTGCGATCACAATGTTCAGAGACTGCGCCTGTAATAACCAAAAAACATACATGATTTAAATATATATATTTATATATATCCCCTTTCAAAGAGGTTCCCTTTATCACTTTGTGCAGTGATATACCGCTCCTGGTGCCCCTGCCATGATTACAACGCTCCCTGGAAGTCCTGCTCTGTCAAACTCCATTTGCGATTCACGCCGGATCTCTTCCACAGCACCAAAACAGTGACCCCTTAGCTTGAACTTTGTTTTGGCGAAGAGAGAAAAAGTGGGCAGGGAGGGAGCCAGATGTGGTCAGCAGAGGGAGTGGGGGTGATGATTGTGTTGTTGTGACTGACATACCGTGTGTTTTCAACGCCTATGCTAAAATCACAAATGCGCACATACCAGTGGCTACAAAAGTGTGTGTTACTCAGGTACTGATGTTGATGAAGTGACGTAACTTGGACTCCCTACTTTTGAAAGTTATGGCGTCCCTCTGCTCCAGGGGCACTACTGTCCTGGACTCTGTTTGAAACATGTCAAACTGCCCCTCGTATCAGCTCTTCTCAGTGCACAGAAACCGACAATCAATATGTAGGTCCACGAGTGCCTTTGAGCATACTTTTATTTGTTGTTTTCTGTGTTGTTTGTGCAAAGACAAAGTAGATCAAATCCACAAGCAGTAAAATATAAAATGTCTGTGGTGTATGTTGGTTTGTGCATGTACTGTAAGTATACATACAGAAGAGTCTGCTCTGCTGTGTGTGTGTGTGTGTGTGTGTGTGTGTGTGTGTGTGTGTGCGTGCGTGCGTGCGTGCGTGCGCACATTAGATGAAAGACACAGAGGATCATATGAGGCACCTGGACCAGGATGTGGTCGGTTTCCAAGCCACACAGGACTCACTAAAGAGAACGTTGGCCATGAAGGAGAAACACACAGAACAGCTGGTCCAATACAACACGCAGCTGAAAGAGAGCCTGGCCACGCTGCAGAGCAAAGTAGGTAACACACACACACACACACACACACACACACACACACACACACACACACACACACACACACACACACACTCGCACTCACAGAGGAGGGGAGCTCTTCTTAAATAAGGAACAGAATTGGGCAACGTTCTCTAAATCAAATCCAGTCAGGTACATTGGGGAATTCTCCTCATTTTTTACTTCCTTCACAGTTAATCATCTGTCCTTCTTCCCCTCCTCCTCCGCCCTCCCTCTCTTTGCCCTCTCTCCATATTTAATAACTCATCGCCACCATCTTAGCTCCACAGAGGTTTGGCTCATTGTACAATAAAGAAGCGTGTTTGTATGAATATCACTTAAACATTAGAGGGAACAAGACTTGAGGAGGGGGTTAAATATTGTTTTGATTTTCTTCTTTTTCCATTCATTATTTTTCTTCTGATCATTCTTTTATTTTTTGCTTGCTTTCTTGTCTTTTTTTCTCTCTCATCTCCCTTGTCCAGCCTCGCTCTCGCCCCAATGAGAACCAGTGGTAATGAATGTGAACATTAAAGAGTCGTACGCATGATGAATGGAATGGCCTTTAGGTTTCTCTCACTGTCCTTTTTCTCTCTGTCGTATTATTCTTCCCTCTCTCTGTCTCCCTCCCTCTGTATTTCTACCCGTCTCCTTCTTTTTCCTCCTCGTCTCACCCCTCTAGGTATATCAGAGTGGCGCATGGCAGTGATGTGTTTTAGTCTTAAATTAACCCATTTACTGTGTCCTTGACCAAACCAAGTCATTTGTCTGCTGCTAGTGTTTTAGCTGTGTGGGTGCCTGTCAGCCAACTAAATGAAATGCATTCAACATAAAAGCAACACAGTCTCAGATGCCGACTTTATGCCCTCACTTTTCTAACAAACTGAATTTCCCTGTTACCTTTTCGACATCACTGGTGTATTTAGGAGGCGGCAGCAGTTTAAATGTGATCATTTTAGCACTGTATTTGCATTTCCTCCTGTTACTGATGTTCTGGGTTTCACTTTGAAAGCTTCCGGTGTCGCAGGTTTTAGTAAATATTTTAAAATGAATTGCTTTCTGTCTGTTTCAGGATTATGTGTGTACATGAGCATAATCTCACACATTAGAAAGGTGCACTGCTGCAGCTGAACATCATATGATGCTTTCCAAGTTCATAAAAGCATATTGTTTCTCTTGTCAGATGGGGAGCACATAGAAAATGGGACCACAACTCTGCGAGAGCTCTGCCTCCAGGTTTAAGAAGCACTGCTCTAAAGTTCGTGTCCTACAACTTTATGATGGGTATTCAATCAGTTGTATTGGTCCAAGCAGTAGCTGTAGGGTTTCCTGGCCTGGTACAAAGCCTTTATGATGTTCCCTTTCACTGCCGTAGAGACAAAGTAGAGACAAACGTCCCTAAATGATACTTTCATCCCCTCCTTTGCTTGCTTGTATCTACGTGCGTGCTTCTCCTCCACAGCTTTCTTTACAGCTGTCTTTCTGCTTGTCCCTCTCACAGCATTTCAGAGCAGGATCAAGCCATAGAAGACTGGACATACTGTAGATATTCTTCATCTCTCTGACCTTCCCCGTGTCTCTGCTCACCCCTCAGTTACAAACATGTGAATTCACATTGAAGGATGTCAGTGAGACTCTGGATCAGACCAGAATCCGTCTAAATGCAGACAGAGAGCAGAGACAGACGATCCAGGACCAGTTGCACAATGCCAGTAAAGATGTGGAGCATCTGCAGCTGGAACTAACTCATGTGCGCCACAACTCTGAAAAGAAGGTAATTGCTTTCTCCGTTAAAGTCTTGGTTTAAATATTGAATTATGGATACTTATAAAACCCCGATTGTCTGTTTTAGTAATTTTAGCATAACAATTAAAGTGAGACGCGCATTTGACTTTCCGGTGTTGGCCATAAATTGTTGACATCGATATACTGAAGGAGAATTGGCTTGCTCAACAGGTCAAGAAACATTTTCTATTCAAAATGGACAGTGCCAAGGGAAAAAAATGGTTAATCTAAAGATACCCAATTCATACAGGATTGGAGATTAAATATAATATTCACTTTAATATAATGCATTGTCTTTTCCCACAATGGAACTGATAAGAGGGTTCACGCAGGTGAGGGATTCATTTGAATATGAAATTTTCAAATGTAATATTCACTGTGACAGGCATTGTCTATTTCTACAATGGTGCTGATAATAAGGTTTCAGATAATGGTTAATGGGATGTTCTGATATTTAGAGCCTTATTAAAAACATACACTTTTGATGAATGCCCCCCAAAAATGGGATTACTCTTCTAAAATGGGATTTTAGCAGTTTGGACTAAAAGAAAACTAAAAAAAAAAATCAGATGGTCATATGCTACATTGCTTTTTTGACCTTTTCATGCTCTGCCCTTTTTGTGATACAGCAAAAGCATATGTTAGTGCTTAGTGGTTTGTATTTAACCTTCAATTAACCAGGCTGGAAAGATACTCTTCCCAACGCAATCGGTGGATTTCAAGGACCTGGATTTATAAAAAAGGGAAGCAGCACATGAGGTTCAGTCCTTTTAATTTTCATTTACCTCTTCACTGACAATACTCTTTTTCACCATATTTTAAGGGTGAGGGTTAAGGTCAGGTTTTAGTTTGCTATCACTAAGGCTATTGTCACAGCAGTCACCTCGTTTATAGAGTACACATTTAAAAATACTTGCTTGCTCTGTAGTTAATGGAATATCACACTAAATGAGCTCTGGTAAAAATAACATATTTTAATTAAAACTGCAAGCTGATATACGGGCCCTCGCATGTTGCACGTTGGGGAGCCAGCGGGTCGGGGGTGTAGGTAGCCGTGGAATTTACCACGCCTGATGCCTGTGCAAAGTTTCTTGAGGTTTCAAGCACCCCTTGACCTTAAGTATCAACTTCCTTTGTCATGGCAAAACATCAAACTTTGTTGCATCGCCCTGGCGACGCCCTTTCACAAAAAAGCACGGGCTTCTGGTTTGACGAAAACAAATTCAACTTTTAATCCCAAAAGTTTTAAGATTACACAGACAAAATTTGAAGTCTTTAAGACAAAATCTGTAGGAGTTCGTTAAAGTACGACATGTGCGAATTGTCAAAAATAGTGACCAAATTCAAAATGTGATCAACTGTGCTTGACGGAGCATGTGATAGTATGACAAATTTAATTTTCTCTTGCCAGCAGGGGGCGCTAGCGAGCCATCTGGCCACGCCCACTTACGAAACCACTAAAATATGCAATTTTTTCGCCAGGACCGACGCGTGTACCAACTTTCACGAGTTTTTGAATATGTTAAAGCCGCCAAAAAGGCAATTACTTTATAAGAAGAATAATAACGCCTTGAATAACAATCGGGCTTTCGCACCATTCAGTGCTCGGGCCCTAATTAAAATCCACTCTGGAGGAGTGAGCATAAATGATTTGTTATCCTTCAGGATGGAAGCAAATAGTTGCATCGAAATTTCACTCTTTTAAATACAACTCTTGTGTGATAATTCATAATCGTAAAATGGAGAACCGTGTCAAATCAGTCAAATGTGCGTTTCGTCACACGCTTACATTATACGTACTTACCTATGCTGTGGGTGTGCGCGCATGTGTGTGTGTGTGTGAGGTTGTGTCTTTCATGTTTGGATTGGTTTAGTCAACGGATGGACCATTACGCTTCGTCCAGGGATCTGGTTTCTGCTCCACATCTGGCCTTGCTTTATGCACCAAAACTGTTCTTTTCTCTGATCTATTACAAGCTCTCTCTCTCTCGCACGCCCACACGGACACACACTCACAGCTTTGCATTCACTCCTGCGCACTTCATTCCGCGATTATATGGACAGTGGTAGAAGTAGGTGTGTGTAAAGGAGAGTCAGTGTGCCTGCTCCCACTCGAATATAAATGATACGGAGAACTTTGTGTTAAGCATTTTCTTCTGCAGCGCTAAATGTCCTAACATTAGCACAGCTGAACAAACACTGTCAACACGCTGTCCTTCATCTTCAACCTACTCCGCTGATTCACTCTCCCTTGTACTCTCACTCCCTCTCATTTAGACTTCAGAAGAATTGGAAAGCTTAGCCTTTTCTGTAGAGAAGGATTTCTGTCTTCACTTCATGGTTTTCTTGAAAGGAAACTTGAAGTAATATTTGACAAATGAGGATTTCAATATTCACATCATCTGCAGTCCAGTTACGGCCTGTATAACTGAATAACAAAACAGAAAATAACTGAACAACAAAACAGAAAATGACAAAGGATATTTGTTAAATATGAACAGATGTTTACTCTTTATTACGTAAATGTTATATTTTAAGGACAAAGTCCTCCCTAAGTCCTTTAGTTATTTTTGTTTTCCTTTTTATTTGTCCTCCATTTCTATTCGTGCTTCCCTCCGTCTCGCTACCTCATGTGAATAACCACATGTTGCTGTAATTTTTAATAATAATTGAGGATGAAGTGTTTCACTGTTCCAAAATCCCCCATTGAGAAACTTAAAAGTAGCAACATAATTAACATTCACAAGGGGCTTTGTCTCAGAGATGATCTGCTTCATCTTCCCAGGACCAACAGTCACCCACACAGCTCTCTAGAGACAGATTTTTTTTTTTTTTTTTAAATTTTTTTTAATGTTCAGGTCATAAATGTACACAGGAAGCAGATCAGCGGGATGAGTGTGACAGAGGGTGGGGGTTCAGTTTGCAACAGCTTGGGCTGTGGACAGTGAATGCAATCAAATTTGGACACGTCTTCCTTTTGTTCTCAATGGTATTTCTGTGTGAAGGTTAAGACCTTTTGTATCTGATTGGTCTGTCTGACCCATTCATTTTAAAATGGTTGTTTCTCAGCACACTTATGGGAGCTGATCACTGACTCTAACCTGCAAGTAGACTCTTAAAAGTGAATTAAATTGTTCCCTTTATGAAAACAAATATCTGTGAATGGTAGTCTAATGTTTGTCTCATATTTATATTTTTTTGGTAACACTCCAGCGTTGTGTGTCTCCGGCTCCTCCACTGGGAGTTCAGTTTTAAAAGTATGCATCCCTAAGCCGCTTCTCTACTGCCTGTACCGACTACGCTCTACTCTACTAGCCTTTTTTAGTTTTTTACCTGCAGCTAATTTTGGTTTCACCTCAGTCTAGGTTTCAAGTGAGCTCAGGCGGTACTGAAAGGTGACGTGATATCACTGCAGAGCACTGATTGATCTGAGAGAATCACCATAATCACTGCAGGACATCCTGCACAAACCCGACGTTGTTAACTAGGCAAGGCAGTTTAACATACACCATTTATTTTTAACTGGACTATTCACTTAATGGCAACCCCCGAAGCCACACTGGTGGTTGAGGAGGGGCAGACGTTCCTTTGTTTGGTTGCTGATGAAAGGATCCAGAGAGTGTGTGTCGCGTTGAAAACGACATCACGGTAGTCTAACGGCACCGCATTGAGGGGGTACTTTCTGCACTGGAAAACGAAATCCCGAAAAGGACCTGGTACCAAAAGCGAGCCGAGTAGAGTAGAGCCGGTACTGGCAGTAAAAACTGAGATATTGTTCTTCTATGTAAAAAAAAAAAAGACCTCAAATTGCTTTTAATTTCAAATGAACGAGGAGGTTGAGTGGAGTGAGAAAGCAGAACGAGAATAAAAGCAGTGAAGAAGAGTGGTACAGTGGCAGTTAAGCAGTCATGAGTAAGGTTGTTTAAGCCTTCAAGGTTGGACGTGGACAGACGTCGGTCCTGTTCACAATGCTTTACAACCGTCAGAAAAGCTTACTGATTTTTCTGTCGCCTTGCTTTCCCTCTTGATCTCGCTTATTGCTCATTTCTTTTCTTTTCTTGCCTTGCCACTTCTCTCTTTCATCCCTCCTCCTCCACCTCCTCCACCAACCCCTCCTCCCCCTCCCCCCTCTCACACACACACACACACACACACACACACCCCCAACTGTTCAAATATTATTTCTCCCCCTCCTGCCCCTCCACCCCCACCTTTTTTTTTCTCTTCCTCCCTCTCTTTATCTTGTCATTGCCTGTCAGTAGGGATTCTATCTGCGCTGAGTGTTGTGTGCGTGCGTTATGTGTGAACACATTGAGACTGAGATACACTTAAGAGCTCATTGATTTAAAAATACCTTCGATATTGGAGGTCCCCTCCTGCAGATTCGTTCAGGAGCTTATCACACACACACATAGACATCCACGTAGAGATATGCATAAACCAAAGCTCCACTCCAAAGTTTCTCCTTAAACTTTGTGATTGACCTAGTTAGCGTGTCGTTTTGACAAGTTGTCTGTTTTGACACGACATCCTCCGGTGTTTATCAACATCCATTCTGCCTATCACACGCTCACATTGGGAATTCACGCGCACACACACACACACACACACACACACACACACACACACACACACACACACACACACACACACACACACACACACTAAAAGATGAATCATGATTTAAAAAGATTAAAAAATTGGTGCTGCATTTGCTACGGGTACGTGGAATGACTTGCGTTTGTAACATTGATAAAAGCTTCGGTCAGTTTTTTTTTTTTTCCCTCTGTGTGTGTGTGTGTGTGTGCATGTTGGTACGATTTTATCTGAAGTCTACGGAATGCAAAACACACCCCGCATTATTTCTGTCCTGGGTACTACCTATTTGTATGGGTCAAAGTGTTTACGTGAACGCTCTTGTGTGATTTAGCTGCTCCGTGCATGGCAGTGTGTGTTCAGTGTTTTTTTTTTTTTTTTTTTCCTCCTCTTGCCGTAGCTCAGGTTTAGTGTGTTTAGTGAGCCTGTCCACCGACAGCCAGAGGTGAGAGGTCAAAGAGCCAAGTTAACTCCATCAATCCCCCCGGACAGTTACAAACGAGCCCTCAACTCTGGTCAAAACAATCTGTGGATCATGCAGGACGGACAGGAGGTGGGGCGGGATGGAGAAAGAGAGAGGGAGCATTTGATTCAATTCGGCTTGAAGGACTGTTGTAAGTCTAAAGTGAAAACTCGTCTCCATTAAATATGTACAACAGTAATAAATAAGATATTCAAATTAATTGAAAAAGTACAATTTCTTCATTATTATTTGTCTGTGTTGTGGAGTAAAACCCATATACTGTATAATAACAGCCTAGTGCTCTTGGTCAACCTCCAACTCCCAGACTCCCAGTTCTCTTTTTTGGAGATAATCTGATTCATCTTTTTAACCACTGAAAGGTTAAAGGAAAGCCTCTGTATAATATTAGTCAGGCCTAAGCCCCGACGAAAAATATCTCAAAATATATTACAAATCTGTTTGGCTCAAAACCCATACCTGGCCATTTTTACTGATTTCAAACAGAGGGAAAAAAAACAAAAAACTGACAAAATGCAGGCGTAGTGAACACAGACACAAGAGATGAAAAGTCCAAAGCATTTCCCCAGGCAAACTCGTAAGGAATCACACCCACATAAAAGCACGTCCAGACATGCACACACTGGCACACACGCTCATTTGGCGGGACAGAGATGGAGTGGGTAATTAGGGAAGGTCACCAAGGAAACAGACAAACATAAGTGATTGTAAGACATACTGTATACTCAAGAGAAGTATCAACAATCTGCTTCTGTGCACGTAGCGTCATCAGCCCACCACCACTATTAACTTTAAACACAAATATGAAAACAAGACTGGAATATTTTATCTCAACTTCTGTAAACAGTGGGCTAAGTTCACCCGGCTCCTCAGATACAGTTTGTGTTGCCAAAGAATCAAGGAGATATCATCCCTAACACCATGTTTCAGTGTCAGAATATTGAGGAAAAAGTGCACCCATGTTTTGCAATTAAAAAAAGCATCGTCCAACGGGGAGGAAAATGTTTTCTTCTCACAGATACAGAAGAGGGAGACTAAAATGTGCGCGCTGGTGAAGGAGCTCACGGAAAGTAAGAAGCAGCACTCTGACTGTCAGAAAGAGGTAAAAACATCGGCTTTACCATCCACCACAATTATAATTTTGTTTTTTACTTGTTCATAAATCGTGCTTATGTTAATTAAATCAAAACAATAATTTGATGCCATTATTAAATACATGTAGTCACTAGAGGATTAATTTGATAATGGAATCAGCCTGAGTTTATTATCTTTTTTTGTGGATTGAATGTTAGATAATGATAAATGAGTTTTATAATGCTGGAATTAAGATGATTTTCTTTTTAGGGTATTTAAATTGTCTTAATGTGAGAGCTAAAACACCGTGACATTGCAGCACTAACTGAGTGACTTAATTTTTGTGCATATTTTGCAGTTGCTTCGACGAGAGAAGGCTTTGGAAAAACTGCGTGAGGAGAGGGACGAGCTGAAGGCCGAGATGGAGGACCGGGGCCGAGAATGTATCCACCTCAACCAGACCAAAGAAAGACTGGAGGCTGACTTGGCTCTGAGCCACGAGAAGCTCCACACTTCACACCTGGAGGTCCATCTCTCTCACTGTCTCCATGTGCACGTGGTCATGCCTTTGTGTGTGTGTGTGTGTGTGTGTGTGTGTGTGTGTGTGTGTGTGTGTGTGTGTGTGAGAGAGAGAGCATGCAATGGTCAGATCGTTGTTAACATAATATTTAACTAAAGGAACATAAAAGGTTGAAATACCAATGTATGAAATTGATTGTCTTTTCTGTGGATTTAGGTCCGAAGCAGAGATCAGTTAATCTTGCATCTGAGAGCTGAAATGAAGACAGCTGAACAAAAGCAACAAAGAACACAGAAACAGGTGTGGTGGCTTGTTTGTGTTGATTTCTATTTGGTTGCATTTTGCAGGTGAGTGCAATTTCAAAAGATTTTACTGAACAATACAGTTTATAAGAGATCAAATGTGTTCCTATTAAAACAGGTAATTTAACATTTTCCAGCTGTGTTCCATGAAAAACAGGTTTCTTTTTCACATTCGTATCTCTTTTTTGGGCTTTAAATTTGTCTTAGGGCTTAAATTCAACTCTAGGTGGTACTATGAGGGTCTTAAACCTGTCTTACTATATTTTCCCTTTCATATGCTGAGGCTAGGTTGAGTGAGCACCCCTGTGTTTTTTTTTTTTTTTTTTTTTTTTTTCCAACAATGCCCTGCTTTACACCCACAGAGTTGCACACATCCACTCTAGGGAAGTGCCCAAACCAGCAACACTTTTACTGTTGGCTACTGAGCAGCACCATTAGAGCAGTGGGAGGCGTAGCACCTTGCTCAAAGGCTCCTCGAAAGTTGGAGCAAAGGAAAAGGGAATCGTTACTCATTCATGTTTGCTGTGCCTACATTTTCCCAGCTGGTCCTGAGACTAAACTGGGAAACTTTCTGACTCAAGCCTCACTCCCTCACTTTTTGGCTACTGCCACCCCCTCACTGTCTTTTCTGCCTGTCTATGTGTGCATCTTGTGCCGACCTAAAGTTTTTGTTTTTGAATTTCCATCCGTTTATAGTTTTTATCGTTTATGCTCTCTTATTGCTCAGGTGACAGCACTGGAAGAAGAGGTAACGCACTTGAAGCAGGAGGTCAAAGCACACCAGGAAGAGGCATGTCAGTTAAGCGGAAAGGTCAGAGATCTCGGCCACGAGAAGGAGAAAGAACAACAGCAGCGACATGATCAGCTCCATATTAGCCAGCAACAGGTGAGGAAGAACTCTTTCTTCTCCTCATTACCTTTGCTCGTCTTACCTCCACACAGGTGAAATCTCTAGTGAAATCTATAGATCAGTTGAACTCTGACCTGGAAGCTGCGAAACAGGCTCCCAAGATTGAAGTGGAGCGCTGGAGGGGGACCAGCACGCTGCTTCACAGCCGATTGAAGCAGAACAACTCTGAGCTCAGCCAAATACACATCAGGCTAAAGGACTGAGAGTCAGAGGTCACAAAGCTCAAGGACAGTTTAAATCAGAAGCACACAGACAAGACAGGTCTTTTGCGCGTTTGGGTGTCAATCAGCTGAGCCACGATCCTCAAGCAAAACCATCTACTGTGTTAATGCAGTGAACAACTTGAAAAAACCCAAATCTGATGCACTTATGCATTTGAATGCGAGTGATGTAAATCACAGTAGACAATCAAGTAGTCAGGGTTTTCTGCCAGGAACAACAAACTGACCCGCTTACAGCAGACAAGCTTTATTTTGCAGTCAACTTGCATATATCCAAATGCACATCATCTGAATTACTTAACAAGACAGGATGACCCCTCTGTTTGTCAAACTCTCACATCTAATTGGGCCCAAACACGAATACGGATAGGGAAATAAGGACCAAGAGATTCCAAAAAAGAAGAGAAGAATAAAGTTACTATCAACTGAGGGTCAACTTGGGTAGTCATGTGACAGCCATGAATACTCAAGCGACAGGCCAAATTAGGTTCGTCACGTCATGAGGGCGAAATGTGTTTTTCCATCATGTTTAATTGGGGTTGTTTGTTTCCTCAAAGCACAAGCTCCTGATTATGGTCACAAGAAAGCCATAGTGTCCCCATTAAGCCCAATTATGAGGCCTTTCATCCAGGAATAGAGAGAAAGTCAACCATTAGCGCTTGGACGGCAGGATGGTGGATTCATTAAAGGAGAAAAAACACTGTGACGCAGATAGAATAAATATTATATATAGCTATAGTAGGTGACGTTGTCATATGAGACCTTACTTTATATTGTGTGTGTTTCATAGTGCGACTATAAAACTGTTACCTTGGCTGACCTTGGGCCAAACATTCACCATTCACCACCATCACACTCAGAAAATTTCAAGTGTGCATTGGCTGAGTCAATGGTTTTAAACAGTCCACACACACTGTCATACACCTACGCAGGTTGTTCAGTTTTTCACTCTAAAATAGAGAATCACAGTTGATGACTCCTCTCCTCTCCTCTGGTTTGTGTCTCTTTCTCCCTTTTGCATGAGCAAGTTCCTGACTCAGTCTCATGCTACCTTCTATCCAGTGTTAGTCCTAGATGGGCCCAGTTAATCCCTGGTTAAACCAAGCTGCGGTGAACCACTGAAATCTAACTAGTTGGCTGTCATTAGTTGTAAACCCTCATGTTCTGAACCAGATTACAGCGGGATTAACGTGGATGAACTCAAGATGAGTGCTAGAGCGGGTTTAACTTTCTCAACCTCTCCCCTTGAAAGGTGAGCTATGGTAGGATTCTTAGCGTAACGCCAGGATTAAGCCTGGTTTCACTTCCTGGGTTTCCCTTTCATTATGACAGAGGTTACTGTGAAGCAACGCAGCACATTACACCGTGTTAGGCAAACTAGCATATTTCTGTTTTTGTGCTTTTTCTGGCACATTTAGTCACAAAGCATCAGGTAATGTCTTCTTTTTCACTGAATGATTTGTTTAGCATGATGATGATGATGATGATGATGATGATGATGGTTGTTGCTGTGATAGTTTAAACATTTCAACATGTACGTTTTGAGAGATTCATGCACGCAGTATGGCTTCCTACAGCTCATTAGTTATTTGCAACAAAGACACGTTTTTACACTTGACTTTTCATCATTACAGTGTTTTGGTTTCTCTACCAAACTTTGAGGTTACCGCCTTTCTACAGTTTAATATTGGCAAGATGTGTGTTTGCATTTGTCTTCATTTTCTTTCAGGTTGAGCAATTTGAAGACAAGCTGAAGAAGCAGGAAGCTAAGCTCGAACTTCTTTATCAGCAGCTGAAAGGAGCCAAAGACGAGTTGAAAGAGGCCAGTTTGCAAACCCAGGAGAAGAAAGAAACAGCAGCAATTTTTCAACAAAAATACACTGCAGCAATAGAGAAAGTACACAGAGTGCAAGGGCAGGTGGAACTTCTGGAAGAGGAGCTACAGTATTCACAACAACAGGTGGATGTCAATACCTGTATCGCATAGTTTACAGAAAATGATATTCTTTCCTGCTTATTGCCTCGTTTCGATTAGATCGAGACTTTTTCTACAAGTTTTGTGTGACGTGTCGTTCGTCATGAATCATACTACAATCTAAAATTCCGCCTATGCCTTATTCGCAATGATTAATTCGTAGCTAAGAGAGTCGCAATCAGCAACTCATTCTGCGAAGGAAGAGTTAGCTGAACTGGAGCGGCTGTACCAGGAAAAGGTCGACCAATGGGAGAGCTCGCAGGAGGCTCTTGACCAGTTGACGGATGAGCTCCAGGCCAATCAGAACCTCCTGAGGGAGAGTCAGCAAAAAGTGGACCATTTGAAAAGCCTGATGGGATCCCTGCAGGAGCAGATGGACACACTCAAACAGCAGGTCAGGACACACATGGACACATTATATTCCCAGATGTAGACGCAGCAATGACAGAGGCATAAATCCATACACAGACACGCATACACATGCATCAGTTAAAACACCAGATACCAGTATGTTCCATTGTGTTGATTCTTTGTAATATTTCCATGTAACAAGCTCGGAAAGGCAGGTGACATTCCCAGTTCAGTAGCCCTTAGGGTGGTCTTTCATTTCTAAATAAGACACCAGTATTGTTGCAACAATCTTGTCATGCTATGTATTTTTTATCAACACAAAGATTTGGATGTTATGTATCAGTTTTTTAGGTTTACTGAGGTCGATTTCTGTGTTTCTTGTGTGTGCACCCAGGTGTTTGCCAACTCCAATAATAATGTACAAGTGCTTGCATGGTTATATTCCTCTAAGTCTGTGCGTGTGATTGGATGTGTGTGTACACGTGTGCATTTGTGCACGTGTGCACTGGCGTGTGTCACTTAATCTTTTCTCCTATTTCTCTCTGTTTTATATTTACTACGTCAGGCAACAAATGAATCATCTTTATTACGGAGAAATTTAATTTGGATGAACTTAACTGCTGCCGCCAAGGTCAGACGGGCAGAATGTCATTTTAATCCAATCAACTTTAATCTGTTGGTTATAAAAGAGTTAGGCTGTTGAAGAATGGCTGTATCTCAGGCCCTTTATTACACTGGCTAATGGCTTTGATTGTGAGGCGCCTATCAAGAGGTTAGGAGTTCTTATGGAACTTCACGTCCTGCTAATTCGCTACCTCATGCCACTGTTGAGTTCAGCTAACCCTAAAATCACTATTACTGTCACTCCCTGTTTACAGAAAGTAAAATGTGAAAATAGTTTTCAGATTTTCTAACATGACTATAAATGTACAAATTATAGAATTTCCTGTTTGAGGGTAAATGGAAAAAAGCAGTAACTTAAGTATGGTATCTTAATTCTATCTTTATTCTGGTCCATTTGTATTCTGACTTGGGAATATTTTACTATAACATAAAGATGAACACTAGAAGACAAGTACAATTTCTCTCCTTTTCTACAAAGATGTCTACTTTTGAATTAGTTACGTAATTTGCCTATATAAAGGACAGCAGCTAATAGACTCAGATTGTGAGTCGTGATACAATAAGCAATTTTTTTTTGCACAATGAACATGAACATAGGCAATGTTCTCAGTGGTTGACAATGAGGAACATTTTCCTTTTTTTTTGGGCAAGGAGATGTCCCTTTGTAATTATAAGAACAATACCAAGAACCTTATTTGTAATTACGTATTGCAGGTGGCCGAACGTAGATTCATCATCTTGCATAATGTTGAGCTTGTTGTGTTGAGGTTTGTCAACTGTGCCTGGAACATCAAGAACATGTGTCTTTGTGAAAATCAATACACAAATGAGTGTCACACATAATAACGTGTTTCCTGAATGGTACATCAATGTCACTGTCTTTTTTTTAGTGTAGTGAACCAAAACACATATATGTTGAAATGCAATTAATTCAAATGTGCCCTTTTGTGACTTTGCTTGTTGTTTAGATTGGTTGTTGTTTGCATTTTGTTGGTTACATTATCAGTGATCACCGATTAAAACCTGACTAAAACAAGCAACATTTAAACATATCAGTTCTCTGAAATATTAAACATTCTTCTTTCGCTTTACATATTTCACTTGCTTTCTCCCTACACAGAAGCTGATGGTGGAGTGCGACCTGCGGCTCTATCAGCAGAGCCATTCTCACTCTGACGAGGAGTATTTCAGCCAGCTAAGACTCAGACAACAGCTGCAGAAGGTAAGGTCCCGGATAACACATATTCTGCATATTATCATCACAATAAAACATTCAAATATATTTATTACAGCTACAGAATTTACAGTTTTATTCAGTAAAATATTGACATCTACATTCTAGTTGTATTCAAAAATAACCCAGATACAGATAATATAGAGTTACATTCAGATTTAGTTTTAGATTTACATTGATGAAAAATGTTTGCATTCCTGCCCTCACAATGTTTTATGTGTATCTGCATGCGTGTGTGTTTCAGCGTTGTGCTGAGCAGGTTGAACGCCTTGCGGAGTGTGAAAAGGCTATTCTTCAGATGAAGTCAGAGCTGCAGAGACAGTAATAACGGAGTCTATAAAACTCATTCTCCTCTGCTGATCCTGGTTTCTGTCCTTGTCTCTTCTCTCATGCCCTTCACGTCTGCCTCCACCCCTCCAACTCGCTCCCATTCTCATAACTGTCTACTTAGCAAATGGCACACAGTAGGAAGTAATATGTTACATGGGAAATTTCACATAGCGGATTCAAATAGTTTCTTTTAACCTATCTAATATGTTTTCTGGTTTAATTATGTTTACACTGTGCATTTCTTACACAGCAGTTCGGACAGGCAGTCACTCTTTGCTCTCCTCCCCATAGGACTCAGGAAAAGGTGGGTCTGAAACAAAGCCTTGCCGCGTCCCACCACACGCACCTGAGCAATCGCATCCAACTCGAGCAGGAAGTGGCACGTCTGAAAAAGGAAGTAACGTGCCTAGAACTTGAGCTGGCGGGCACCCAAAAGGTATTAAAGTAATGCATATCTGCTGACTTGTACGTGAATTTAGAGAGCGACATATTATTTTGCCCTTTATTCCCTCTGCTTTTTAATTCAGCAGCCTCTTTGATTCTTTGATTGTCCTTAAATGTTGCCTATACATGCATCTCAGGCTAAGGATGTTAGCTCGAGATTTAGCTCAAGTTCCCAAAGAGCAACACTCCAAGCAACTCCATGGGCACCACACACCCACCACTCATGTGATTGTCCTGTGATTGCCTGGCAGAAACAAATTGCCTCACCATTAATTAAAGCACCAAATGGTGCCAAGGCTGGTGGAATTGACTCCAATTAAGAGCTCAATGGGACACTAAATATTCAAATTACTCAAAGTGGTGACTGTAGCCTGGCAGAGTGCCAACATTCAGTGGCAGTGTTGGACACATCCATTGTGCGTGCGTGTGCGTGTGTGTGTGTGTGTGTGTGTGTGTGTGCGTAGGCTTGTATGCGTAGGTGAAAGTGGTAACATTTGATTTTGCACATTAATTTGTGCATCCGCCAGCACACACAAGTGAAACACATGTTATGCTTACTAAGATCACATGCACGCGCACTCATACACACACATATAAAGGCAAATGTAGTATATTCTCTTGCTGTCTGGTCTTATCCATTCATCCAGACATCTTCCCTGTGGAATACCACATAATGAGCGTGTCATGTAGTGACACATATATTGAAGACTACATCTACATTCATCGCATGCATTATGCATATACACATTATTAATCAGTATCATTATGCATATTTACATAATTAGACAAGACTTTACTGCATTACATGGATGCTTAGTCATACACACTCTTGAGAGGCTGAGTCCAGGAGTTGTTGACAATGAAAGATTGTTGAAGAAAACTGAAAGACAGTTTGAGGAAAATAGCATTAATTTAACTATATACTTATTGTGTAGCCATATAAATATTGTCCAGTATGTGAAGTCTGAGTGTAAATATGCAGACTTCCCTTCAATATGCCTTTCAAACCACCTAACACAAGTGATATACTGTACCCATGGCCAACACTTGCTTTTGAAATTTGCATCTGAGGAGAGGTAAATGTCCCCCTTCATGTCCTTTATGTCCTTCGCTTTTTTCTTCCTATGAGTCCAAGTCAAATATGATTCATTCAGGGTTTCTTGTGGATAAAAGCCAATAATAAATTATCACTCAAGATATTGTATATTTTAGAGTCCTTTCTGATGTCAAGTGTGAAGTGCAATCTAAGCACGGTCTTGCAAGATACTTGATCTGAACAGAACCACGAACACGACACGCGTCACGTATACGTCTCTTCCTCTCGGCCTTTACTCATGCCGCAGGTACAGGTGACACTCCTGCGGCAGTCGGAGGAGGAACTGAAGGTGGCCAGACGGGAGGCCGCGGGAAGGAGCAGAGAGGTGGATGTGCAGAGAGGAGAGATCCAGAGACTTCAGCAGGAGTTGCAGAAGGAGGGGGAAAAGACGAGGAGCGCCATCAGAGAGAAGCAGAGCCGCAGCACTGATATGAGTCAGCTGAGGAAAGAGATGGAGGAGCAGCGCAGCGAGCACCAAGTGACCGGTAGCAATCAGTCAATCGACTTAGTCGCGTTACTCATCCGTCTGTCCATTTAGCTACCAACAAATAACTTTACAGTCAACCACATTTTCATATTAACACACACATAAAATATATAGAATATAAATTAACATTGATTTTACAGGTGCTTCGTTCAGTTTAGAGGGAGTTCACAAGTAGGAGAACATGACCATTTTTATGGAAAGAATTGAAATTTGATCTTGTTTCACCCACTCATCACCCTACTTTTCTCGCCAGCTCTCTGTGAGAATTAGCTTGTTCCTGAACTTTTCGGCAGTGGTGCCCATCAGAAGCCCATCGCATGCTCGAGGAGCTCCAGTCTGCAACGTGCCCTGGCTTTTGTTGCAGAACCAGCCACACTGCTGTTAGCTCAATCAGTTAGCTCAAATTAGCCAGCAATGTGACGATTCAGTTGCCAGTTGTCTGCACGCAATGTTAACTCAGACACACACACACACACACACACACACACACACACACACACACACACACACACACACACACACACACACACACACACACACACACACACAGTGCAGATAGAGGTTTAATTTAATGGTGCACTGCTTTAGCTATATGGTAATGATCTGGTTTATGTGTGTGTGTGTGCGCACATGTGTGCGAGTGCACGCCGGTGGCCTTTGTAGTAGCGTGTCAGTGCAGGAATGGTGATGGCTCGGTCTCTCTGGGCACAGAAATGTCTCATTAAGAATTAACGTACACATCTATGGTCACGCCAGGCAAACACCTCACATACGTACACTCACAGCCATTTCTCCCAACTCCCACTGCTTTAATTAGCACATACGCACTGGCTCTCTAAGGTACACACACACACACACACACACACACACGCACACGCACACACACACACAATCACCTATTGTCCGCAGAGAGATGAATCTGAGGTCTCTCTCTGTGGCAGACAGTGGCTGGCTTGCTCGGTGAACACTGCTCATTAACAAGATAGAGACAGAAGGACAACGCTGTATAGCTTGGCCTTTGTCTGTGATCAAAACACATTCTCTCAACTCTACTCTCCACACAAAACCACATATTATTCAGCTTTTACCTTCAGCAAATACAATCCAGCAATGTAGAGCCTATTGTAATGACTTAAGAAGAATAAAGATGCATTATTATAACAAAGGGAACATTGTTTACCTGCATATAGCAGTGGTCTGAATAAACTGGGTGAGGAGTCAGCTTGAGAAATTACTGTCATGAACAAAGGGCCTTTTTATTAGCATGAAGCCCTTGTCGAGGTTCTTTCTGTATTATGACAACATCGCATTGAGTGGCACTGATTCTGTTTGTTGCGTAGATCCGGTCTGCTATGGAGTGGACTGTGAAAATGAATAGGTTCCAATGCAGATGGTTAGAAATGGAAAAAAATAAAACATGTTAGAGGAAACTCACCACCTGAAAATGTTTATCATAAATACCTATTTAATTAAGATGTTACTTTACGTACATTATACAAATTTGTATATAGGAAATATACAGTTAAATGTATGCCATTTTAAAAAAATTCCAAATTATTTATCTGGTAAATAAAAATGCTGTGAAATATCAACACCGTAACAACCGATAACAGCTTTAAAAATATATAATAGTACCACTATAAATTACTTGCTGCTGATTTTGGGACAATTGCAGATATGAATTGGCATTTTTGTGGTTTCTGTCAGAGTAATTTTTTACTTGTGATGCGAGTTCTCCAGTTTGCAGAGCGTATACATAAATGGAGCTGGGATGTGATGGATATTATTCTGAAAGGTCTCTGGCCGGATAGAAAGGAAGAAACAGAGGGGAGGAGGATGAGTTGGGAACCAGGGAAGTGTCACATGGATGAGATTGAAGTGTCTGAAGGCAGCTGGATTCAATCAGACTGTGTCAGGATAGGATGATGAGACTGGAAAGAAGGGAGTGATTAAAAAGGATAGAAAAAAAGTCCTCAAACTTGGCACATGACTGCATGTGTCAAATTTGCTGTCACTCTGTCATATATGGCTCTTGGAGTGTGCTAGAGTCTATGCAGTGCATGCAACATACTGTGCAATATGTAGGAATGTACAGTATATATGGTGAATGCAGGGAATATAAGGTGTAGATAAGTAAAATTGTGTTCATAATCTGTTTTGTAGAAGAGCACATGTGGTGTAATTTAAATGGCTGTTTCCATACCTGTGAAATTCAAGCAGAGATGGGTCTTTAAAATATTCAAATATGACTGATAGTGTCTTCTTACAGCTTGAATAAGATGTGTTGTAAAGTTGGCTAAAATGCAAAATAAATGTGATGCTGCACGACAACAAATGAAATAACAGCATAAACAAAACAAAAAAAACGAAATCCGTATTTCCACACTTCCACAGAAACAGAAATGTGATATTACCACCCCTCTGTGCTACTGATGCGCATCTGCCTAAAGATGATGAAATCATTATTGTGCGCACATGTATGTGTGTGTGTGTGTGTGTGTGTGTGTGTGTGTGTGTGTGTGTGTGTGTGTGAGTGTGTGTGTGTGTGTGTGTGTGTGTGTGTGTGTGTGTGTGTGTACGCGCATATGCTTGTGTTTTGTGTGTGTGCTGCTTTCCAATCTGGATCCCTGGACACACACGTGCACAGGCCTCTCTCCTCCAATTCACCTCTATTACTAGCTATAATCCCATTTCACACTCTATCGATCCCCAAAACTGTTGTTCACCGGAACCAGAAGCAAACACTGGCATTTCTCCCCATCATTTCACCACTATTGTTCTTTATTACACAAAGAAGCCCCCGCTACCCCCCCCCCCCCCCCAACACACCCACTTCACCCCCCACCACACCGCCACCCCCTTTTGTCTCGGAGCAAACTCAGCCCTGCTGAAATATGAATTATAAATGTATGGCTAATAAAAGAGAGGGGGGGGGTTAGAGATAGAGAGAAGTGGTTGGTAGAAACATCAGAGAAAATGACTCCTTTACAAGAGTCTATTGATCAGTTTCTATCAAAGGGGGATGTCAGACATGAGATTACCTGGCAGTTTGAGCATTAGGTGCCGTGTGTTATAGCCCCGGGCCCTTGTACCGCTGCCAGAGGATTGTAAATAAAGCGGAGAGGAGAGAGCAAGAGGGGAGTGTGTTGGGGTGTATGTGAGTTTTAGAGTGTATGAGTGTGTGTGTGTGTGTTAGTCTTTGTCTTTGTGAGCGTTCACTGTTGTGTGCATATATATATATTTTTTTTTTCTTGGAGTGTATTTGTGTGCATGACGGTGTGCGGCTGTGTGCCTGCACCTTTTGGCTTATACCCAAAAGCAGTGTTGCAAGCCCATGAAACTTCAGAAAGAGAGAGAAAGAGTCTTGGGAGGCTTTGGGACATCTCTCGGGAGTACCTTAGCCAGCTTCGAATCCCCCAACAAAGCCAAAGGAAGCTCCCATGAAGCCTTATGAAGCTTTTATGAGGGCCAGGCAGGGCCCAGCCTCGCCCCAACCACTGATTCAGGGTTAGCAAGGTTTTCATCCTTCTCATGTTAAAGGTTAGCTGGGAGAGCAGGGTAATCTGACCACAGATCTGTGATTATAGACTGATGCTGTATGATGGGCTTTGAAGCTCCTACGAAAGGCGTTGAAAGGGAGAGATCGAGACAGAGTTAGATTATGGACTAATGTCATACCATAAGTTGTGTGAAGCCAGAGTATAAGTTGTGTGAAGCCAGAGTAAAAGGGTCAAGAAAGTGAGAGCATGCGGGACACAAGATCTTAGATTGTGGACTACTGTCACAATTTAACTCATGAAGCCACTCAAAACAGACTGAAAGAGACCTCAGAATATGTTCCGCTGTTCCTCTCTTAGATACTAAAGTGTAGAGACAGCCACAGTCCTCTCCAGATCCTTGTTTTATGTGGAAAATGTCTGTATTTGGTCATCAATCCCTACTAAGCTAAATATACCCCAAATCTTATCTATTTGCCTGAAGTAAGCACTCGGTTTGTGTTGCAGTTTTCTTTACTTCCATCGGTTTTTATATTTCTGGAGTTTAAGTAATAGAGCAAGCTGTGTGTTTTTCATCTAATATATTGTGTGTGTGTGTGTGTGTGTGTGTGTGTGTGTGTGTGTGTGTGTGTGTGTGTGTGTGTGTGTGTTTCAGCTATGTGTGTACTTTTGTTTATGCATGTTTGGGTGCAAATAGGAGAGTTTGTGTAAACGGTCAGTCCATGCAGCTAATTGCTCTCTCTGTGGCCTCCCCCTGACGGGAGGTGTCACTGAGGTCACCTCAGAACTTATGTCTTGAATACGAATTTGATCCCTACCTCAAGTTTCTACATCTCTGCTTTATTGATTATTGAGATTCATAGCAAACTTTCACCTTGAGGTTCAGTAAAATAGCCAAGGTGGGGCACACACACATGCACATAGACACACAAACAAAAGTGTTTGTGCATAGTTAAATATTTAGCAATTCCAGTTGCAGCCTCAATTTTCCTCGGGCTTCAGTTTAAACAGTTTTGATGCGATAGAAACATAAATTAATTATAGTTTTATTAAATGTAGTTTTTTTTTTATTCTCTCTATTGTTTCCTTTATAGTATTGGTTCTTTTCAATCTTTCCCACCACTGTAATCACAGCAAAATGTGTGGCCTTAAATGCATTACAGAAAACCACCAAACATTTCTCTATTTTTATTTCACATACTCAAATATACATGCACACACACAAAGTCAAGGTCCATCATGTAAATATTCAACACACACACACACACACACGCACATACTCAGGAGCACACACACCTCTTCATATTCAGTGCACACACCTTCTCAATATTCACTAGCCTTGGCCACCGATGGCTGACAGTTTATGTTATATTCAATGAATACTGAATTTAGTGAAAAGGTTTTAAGAGCTATGAAGAAACATTGACTCACAAAACAGCGTACTGGACAAAAAAAAGGGGGAGGGGGCAAAAGAAGCAAATCCTAAATTTTAAATTCAGACTAAAAAGGGCCTGCAAAGCAAACCTAACCAAAAAACCTGGCTGGTGGTTTATTATGCACCCGCTCAATGTGCTAAACTACTAAGTGTAGGACAATGGGGTTTTATTACATGTAGTCGGAGGAGACGGCTGAAAAGGGAATGTGATTGAAGGGCTGCAGTCAGGGGTAGAAGCTCAAGTAGCCTGCTCAAGGTAAAGAGTGCCATCTATTGACAAAATCAGGGAGCACTTCTTTTGTCTCTCAACAAAAGGGCCGCTTCCCCGTCCGAGTGTAAGCTGTGCAATGTGTTCGTTCCCTCCTTCTCCGCCTCTGAAAGGCATTCGGCGCCTCTTCTGTGGCAGAGTTCCTCGTTTGCTTTGAAGGTGACTCACAGTTCATGTGAACCTACTCATGATGAACTTGACGAGAATCAATATTCACCTACGTCTGTGCATGTTTTGTAAATCTCTCAGTTAACCCTGGTCTGCCGGAAGATGCGAAATATAGTGTAATCTGTAGTCATGTTGCATTTTTGTGTGTTTAAGTACATTTAAAACAAAATAAACTCATCTGGAGAGCCAGCTATGACAATTTTATTAATATCACATTGAAGTAAAGTCTTTTTTCTGCCATAAGGCCATTTAAATTAGGACTCTTAATTAATCTTAACCAAGAGTGTCTGAAGTGAACTGTTGCTCTTTATCTCACACTTTTCTTCCTCTCTCTCTCTCTCTCTCTCTCTCTCTCTGTCTTCTGCTCAGTGGAGGAGTTGGCAGCTCGCGCAGAGGAGGCGAGGCGGATGGAGGGGCGCCTGAATGAAGGGAAGCTAGCAGAGGAGAAAATAAGGTAAGAAGAGAGGGAAAGAAGCTTCCTCTCTTATCCCATTTCCCATCATCCCCTGTGTAAGCTCAGTAATCAAAAACATTTAGAGTTTTTTTTTTGTTTTTTTTTACGTGCGGCATACAGTAGGCTTTTTAACTGAACATGTGTTGAGCAGAACAGCCCAAAGCTCTAAATGCGTACATTGTTTAAGAGAGTCTACAAAGGGAAATTAAATTTTTTTTTTTGGTCTATCATACATTTTTATTATTATTTCTGAACACGCCAACTGAAAATGATTTATTTGTATCTGTCCCTGAATTAATCGGACAGAAATATTAGAATATACAGTTTATCGATGGGACACGGTGAGAAAGCAGATGTTGGGTCACGGAGTTCAGAGTTCAGAGGTGAGACCCCTGGTTGACCCCTGTGTGTCACCCAGAGCTGCGGTGATGACATCAGCAAGCATGTATCACCCAGTAGAGAGAGCGAGTGTGTGTGCGTGCGTGCGTGCGTGTGTGTGTGTGTGTGTGTGTGTGTGTGTGTGTGTCCGTCTGTCTGTGTGTGTGTCTGTGTGTGTCTGACTGTTTGTGCACACATAGTTGTGGTTGTGGCTTTGGCTTCGACATGACCTCACTGCAACGGTCTCCGTCTCGGGGAGTTTCTCGGTTAAGTTGAGCCATGGAACATTTTCATCGTCAACCGACAATTTAAAACTCAGTATGGAGACTTTATAGGTTACATTCTGAATTATTACATTTTATTACATTAAAGCCAATTTTAGGCACTGGATGGTAAAACAATCGCTGTGTCTGCATATTACATCCATTTGCAGAATCATGCTGTTTACTGTTAACCCAGTATTATCTAATAACTGCAAAGACATGAAAGGTTTTTAAGCAACAACACCATACTAATGGCTTCCATCTGTGCTGTGGGAAATCCCCTCCTTTCTCCACAGGATGCCTCCTCTCTCTTTCTTGCCTTTCTCTCTCCCACTCTGTTCATCCTATCATATGTTCTCTCCATGGACCAATCTATCAGCCGTTTTCTTTCCTTTTTGTTTTGCCTGTCCAGCTTCTTCTTCAGCTTTTGCTCCCACTGAGTCACTCTATTAGTAGTTTTAAAGTTGCCGCTGAAACATTGAGTCAATGAATCTGAAGGTAGTCGGCTATAATTTATATTGATTATGTATTTTGGGATTTATGTATTACATTTTCCATGCTCCCAAGCATTCGAGAGGAAAATACATTAAAATCGCACAAAATCTAGCTGGTTATGCCTTCTTAACAACAAACACGTTCTAAATGTTTTATTAAAAGTAAAAAATGTATGATTTAAGGGGATTCTTGGTGACATTGAGGCATCGGCCATCTCTTGCTTTCTCATTTCTGTCAACTCTGATGACCACTATCTCATACAAATCAAAGTTAGACAAGAAGTCTAAACATCTGTGTAAGAAAAAAAAAATTCTTGCCCCACCTTCTGAAATGTGAAAATATTTTTTTTTTTTTCTCTGCTTTCTTCTTTAATAGTAAATTAAATTAAATCTTTGGATCTGGGGTTGTCGGGAGGACAAAACATGTAATCTGAAGAAATCACTTTGAGTTCTGGGAAGTTCTAATGGAAGTTTTCTCCCAAAAATATTCAGAAAAAATATTTGGCTGATTAATTAATGGCGACTGGCGATCTGTCCAGGATGTACAATGCCTCCGCCCAAAGTGAGCTGGGATAGGCTCCAGCCCCCCTGTGACCCTGTTCGATAATGGATGGATGGATGGATTAATTAATCATGAAAATAATTATTTGAAAGTCCTAAATAACAAAGACAAAAGGATAATATAGTCATTTGAGAGAGTTTCTCAGTTGTTGTTGTTTTTTTTACCTGTAATACACTGATTGATTAACTGAAATGTGCACTATAAAACTCATCTATAGCAAATGTTTTATGTATTTAAATGGGTAAATATTGGACTCTGTTTTACAATTTGTTTTTTTGGACGAGTCATTGTAACACAAATGCCAATAAAATTTAATAGACAGATGCTGACTTTGTGGTCCTTCCCTACATAGTCGTTGTTTTTTCTAATTGTAAAATCCATAATATGTTTACTTCAGATCACCGTCCCAAAACTTTTGTCTGTTAAAGGCCCAAATAATTTTTCTACACATACATTTTTAATTTCTCATTTCTATATAGGCTGTTAGATATATGGGTGGGGGATGGTTTGTTTTGGTATGTGTGTCTATGTGTATATAAGTGTGTGTAGAGGGTTGGTGGGGGTGTTGAAGCCCAAGAGCGGCCGAAGCGAGGCTGTGGAGGGAGGTTTGTGGAAATGGTAATCATTTGTCGTATTGATTCCGCCATAGCCAGGGCAGCCGACACACACAAACTCACTCGCACACGTGCGCACACACTCGCAGACACTAACTGACTCACATACACACAGACGCACAGTTGCGTGGCAGGAATAGACCCCTGTATATTGATCCTCTTCACATTCCCTTAGCTCGGCTGCCACACACACGCGCACACACATACACGCACACACACACACACACACACACACACACACACACACACACACACACACACACACACACACACGCACACACCGGCCTATATTAAAACTAACATAGATTGGAATTTTCAAAGAACTTAATAGTTGAGTTCCACACTTGTGTTTGTGTTTGTTTTCAGGAACATTAAATGAAATAATTCATGTAAAATACTTGTTAAGACTAAACTTCAACTTCTTTAATGTCAATCCACCATATGACACACATACATACAGATGGCTCGAATAAACGTTTCCCGCTGTCCCATTGTGTGCAAACAAAAAGACAAAACAAGAAAAGACACAACCCCCCCCCCCCCCCCCAAAAAAAAAAAAAAAAAAAAAAAAACAGACAACGTCGTGCAAATATGGCTCCACAGTGCAAAAGATCCATGGGGCCCAGAGAACCCGGCAGCACCACTGAAATGATCTTAAAGAATAAATCTTACATACTTAACTAAAAATACAGTGATCATTTTTTTATTGATTAGACTTATTTTTCAATGGTGAATTGAGTTGCGGTGTTTGTTTGTGCAGGTCGATGGCTGTGAGGCTGGAGAAGGAGGTGACGGAGCTCAGGAAGAACCTTCAACAGGCTGTCGATCACAAACTCAAGGCAGAGAGAGAGAAACAGGATGCACAGGATCAGGTAAATAAATACACACCAGACCTGAGTGACTTCGCCTCGGCAAATCATTTGAAGTGTTTGTTTAAAACGGCTCGGGGCGCAATGCAGGTGAGATGTTTCATTGAGTTCAGACTGTATGTCTGTACTTACAGAAAGCAATATTTTACAACTTCGTATTAGTTCAATTTAATTATTTAATTCTTCTGCCAGTAGTCCGTGAACTGATTTTTGTAGCTGACCCTAACCATTTGAGTCAAATATCTCCTCTCCTCTCCTCTCCTCTCCTCTCCTCTCCTCTCCTCTCCTCTCCTCTCCTCTCAACTCCTCTCAACTCCTCTCAACTCCACTCCACTCCACAAGGTCTTCCTTACCTTTCCTCCCTCCCCCTGCACCCTCCTCCATTACCTTTCTGATGATTAGTGGCATATATCCGGTGCTAGAGCCCGGATTATCTTGTCCAAGAGAGGGAGGGGTGTATGCGGGACCTAAACCTAGCAAGGTGATTTGGAGCGTTAATTCCTGGGTGTAATATTCCCTGATATTCCCTAATGTTCTGTCTGGGAGCGGGGGGGGATCTCAAGGGAGAGCGGTTGTCAGGGCTGAGCTGCCGCTGTACGAAGGCAGAATGGATAATTAAGGGTAAAGCCAGAATGGGGAGGTGATGTTCATTTAGATTTGACAAACTTTAAATTCAGTCGTAAGCTTCCTTGCACAGTGGTGCTCTCTCAGATCTTGATTTTGCATTTTGTTCAATTTCTTCTTAAAGTTTCTCCTTTTCTTTCTCTCTCTCTTTCTCTATTTCCCCACTCTCTCCCTTTTTTTTCCTGCCCTCTTCTTACTCGCTCGTGTTTCTTCTCTTCTCATTTCTTTCTCTTTCACACGCTTTCTTTCACCTCACCTTTTTCTACTCTGCTCTTGAGAAGAATGTATCTCAGACAGTGTGGCTCTCCTTTTTTCTGTTTAGCGTACCAGGGTTCGGCAATTGTGATTGCCCTAGGCCAGTAAGACACAAACTAAGGCCAGTCGATTGGTCAGTCAGAAGCCAAGCCAAAGCCCACCAACAGTTCTTCATCTATTTCACGACTGTTGAAAATCCTTTCATCTCCGCCTTTGCTGTGAGACTGACCCTTATTTCTCTGTTGTCTGTGATCAAACATGTTGCATGACATGTTAGAATTTGGCAGGGGTCTGTCAAGTCACAGTATTGCATGGGGTAGACATGGCAATAGCCAAGTCTTTATACATGATCAAGAACAAAGTAAAGGTCTGTTTCTTTTATATTCAAAAAAGTGGGTAAGATCTGTTCTTGAATTGTTGATATGGTTGAAATTACTCTCAAAATAGTAATTTGCATAATTGTTTTCTGATTGACACATTTCACAAAAGTATGCAAAATTTGACTTACTTTATTTTCACTTGGCTCCGCCTTACACTTGAATTTATAAACCGGTTCGTATTCTTACCGTTCTGTACCATTTTCGCCACAACTTTTCTCATTCGTAAATAAATACTTAAAAATGACTAACCAGAAAACAGCAAAATACACTTATAGCAGCACATCTAAAGCTCTCAGATTAAGACATTTTATCTTGTTGGTTTCGTCCAAACAAAAACCGAAGTTTGAAAAAGCCAAGTTGTGGTTGCCTGGTGGTTATTTAAAAGAAATAGTCCCGTTAGCTTTGGACAGCGCCATTTTCGGTTTCCATACTTTAACCGAAGCTGTGTTAACAGCCTGCTATATATACAGCCTGCTACATAATAAATATGATATATAAATATGAAAGTATCTATCTTCTCATTTAGCTGTCACCAAGAAGGTGAATGTGTCAGTGTATTTCCCAAAATGTCAAAGTCTTTCTTCAAGGCATTGATATCACAAAGCCGAGTGCATCTAATTGCTGTGATAGTGGAGCAGTCAGTCCAACCTCCCATCAGGTCAGTTATGGATTGACAAATTAGATCAATTCAGAAACTTGACAATGTCAGAAATGGACTTCCTCTCTGGATTTTGTTTGGCTGATTACTATAAAGTTTGACTTTATTTTTAAGTCCTGAAGACTCCGTAGCCTTTGCAGTGAGGACGTAGTGTTTAAGGTACAACAATGGTCATTTGATCTGAAGCTTTTAATATCTTCACCATACTGTTTTTAAATGATTCAATCAATCAACCTTATACTTTTTCTCTTAGGACTGTGTAGGAGTGAGTGTGTGCGCTCATCTGTACGTCTTTGTGTGTTATTCACAGACTCGGCCCTGCACTCGTACACAATCCCTTACATTTCCCCGTTGCATTCCTGCTGTCCTCCATCATTTCAACAACAGATGAGCTTTTCAATGAATTTGTCTCCAAACAGTGCTTAAACACCAGTGTGATGGCCGTTGTGACTATGACTCCTTCATTAGGTCCCAATCTCTGTTATTGACCAGCCGAAGATGAATTATCCACTGGTGAAAAAAATCAAAGGGTTTGAAATGGTAAATGGTACACTACAGTGGCCTATAGAGGAAATCTATATTACAAATTGCTTTGGTGCACAGAAGCTGAACCTCAGATAGCTCTGTCTTTTTCTGTGTGTATGTCTTTGTATGCAGTGTGGACTATGCACATGTGTGTGTGGGTGCGTGTTTCATACACTCTTGTTTATGCTTCCTGGGTTTGTTTAGTGGTTCCTTTCTGGTATGAGGAAAAGGAGTTGCACATTATCTGATGGCCATTTTTGTGCTTGCGTGTATGCCACTCAGCGCACACGCACACGCACGCACGCACGCACACACACACACACACACACACACACACACACACACACACACACACACACACACACACACACACACACACACTTCACTCCCGTCCCTCTGCATGAGTCCAGTTCAAATACAAGTCTAAGTAAACATGAGGCATGTTTTTGTGATTGATCAGATAATCCTTTTCCCTCTCTCTCACTCTCACTGCAACACACACAATCACAGTCATTAGTGTGTTTACCTCAACTTTTTTTTTTTTTTTTCGCATGGAGCAAAAGATTTTAAACAGTTTTAATGAGAATTTGCAGAGAAGTTTTCAGATAGCAAAAGTTTATGAGCCGTTTTTTCATGCCCATAAACTCTTTTTAGTTGCCCAAAAATCTTTTCACTATTGATGTCATCCTACAGAAATACAATTAGACAGTGGATTTTAATCACTTGGCGTCAGTGGGGTGCCTGCCTAGTGATTAGAGAGACAGCGCTGGTCCCTGGTTAATATGCTTGAGAAAGACACAGAATCACAAAAAGCTCCCAGACACTGTGTTATCCTTCATAGTAGTTGGACTTGGCGGTGGTCAAAGCAAAATGTCAATCGCTCCGGCGTTCATCATTTTCTTCAGCACTCAAAGAGTGATGGGCGAGGATTTAACTTCCAGACATTATGTAGGGGTGAGAATCACCAGAGGCCCCTCGACATATTATCATGCTACTTATAAATCACAATATGATATCCTTACAATTTTAAATATGTTGCACTGTGCTTTTGCGTTAATCAATGATTAACCATGATGTGCTCCTAAACTCCACCCCATCTGGTCGTTGATTGGTCCGCCCTTTAGTTTGGCTGTGGAGCAAAGAAAACTGAAGCTGCAAACAATAGCAGGGGTTTTGTTTTCCCTACCATTATAACACTTAGGTGCAGCACCCAAGCGTTTTTTTCACAGCACCTAAGCCACTATAGCTTCACTCTATGACGGTGGATCAATAGGTTCAGAGACTGATTTTGATCAAGCGACAAAATGTGTACCACTCCCTTATCAGGGTTATACAGTATTTTCCTCCTGCCTTGTGCGCAGTCTCTGAACTTATTGATCCACCCTTGTAAGCTGGTTTTACCAATGTTTGGTGATTATTATTTGAATGCCATTTTTTAAATAAATATTGTCATGATAATGGTCCAAAATTACATGAAAATGCAGTTTTTAGCCCAATAAATGCCCGCCACCCTCCACTGCTACCACAGCAGCTAGGCCAACCAGAAACCAGGGACATCTGTGAAGTACTTTGGCGGAACAGGGCTGCAAAAGTAGATCTTCACCTTTAAAGACGACTTTAGACTGGCCAACAACAACAATTGCAAGTTTATTCCCTGTCACTCTGTGCGAGATGGGTCGATGTCTCGGTCTTTGTCAGACTGTACAATATAAATTTTAGACATGCCAGGTTATGTAATGAATGGGTGATGAATCATAGGGTTACAATGTAAAATAGAAAAAAGGATATGATAGCAGAGGCACATCATCTTCGTGCACCGTTCATCTACAGTAATTTTGCGTTTTGAAGATGCAGCTCTGCACGTTTTTCTTCTTTGAGAGTCAGAGAAAGTCACACATTTTTTTCTTTTCACCTCCATCATTTTGGTTTGTGTGTTTTTATTCACAGAATGGTATGAGATGTTGCGTGGGCCAGTTTACTCTGCAAGATTTACTGTTATGCTCTGATTGGTTGTTTTTTGGACGTTGCTCGTAGCACCAGTCACACTGTGAGCACTTGGTCTTACATTTCTTGGTCCATACCAGTGGACATGTCTCACAATGCAGTTCAGTACCACCGTTTCAAGTGACACATTTCTTTCACGAATGGCAACTTCAGTCTCAGACAGCACAGTATGAAGGGTACTTAACTGTCTTCGTTTATATTTTTAATGTGGCTGTACGGGTGCACTTGCAACATGAGTGTGTAGTATTTCTTTTTATTTTGGAGACAGAGTTAGACTCTAGGATGGTCTTAGCTGCTCGCTGATCTCACTCATTATACCTGATAGAAGATTCAAGCCCAGTCTAATTAGCTTAGAATGACCTGCACTGGATCACCATTTTTACACACCTACAGACAGACACACACACACACACACACACACACACACACACACACACACACACACACACACACACACACACGTTTGATGATGGTGAAATGAGGACAGACAAATGAAGCTCATTTGTTTAGTTGATGAATAAAGAGAGGTGGTCCAATTGTCTGACTGTTAAACCATGGAATGGACTTTGTATTTGTTCAGTGTGTGTGTGTGTGTGTGTGTGTGTGTGTGTGTGTGTGTGTGTGTGTGTGTGTGTGTGTGTGTGTGTGTGTGTGTGTGTGTGTGTGTGTGCATGTGTCCCATCACCATCCCACACAGCTCATTAAGCTACAGTGCTGTAATTCATTTGAGAGATGGAACGGACAGTCAAGCAGACAAACTAACCATGTTGACTCCATAACTTTCTGTATCCTTCTCAGCTGTCTCACACTATCTTTCTTCATCAATGAAGGCTGTATGTCTGTGTTTCTGTACACTGAAGCAGGAACAAAGCATGAACAGCACCTGAATGCAAAGATGTATTTAATTTTAAAAGAAGGAAAGGACGTGAGAAATAAGCCTACTGAAAAGTTGCTTCTCTCTCTTTGTCACATTTATTTTTGTTTTATGGGTCAAGTGTTGGATTTGTCCTTCAAGTGCTCAGTATTTATCAAATTAGGGGCTAATTTATATCAGTCAGTCAGACTTTTGAATTTTGATACATAAGTGTTTTTGTGACCACGATCAAGGTTTACAACAGTTAAAGAAAGAGTGGAAATGAGCTAATGCACGTCACAGCATGTCATCTATTTAACCGTGGCTACTTTAGAAAGGTAGGCAAGAATGCCAGCAATGTAATCATTCAAGGTTAACGTCTAATTATCTCAGCTCAGCTGCACGTTTTATTCTACCAAATTCCTCCGCACAGATTCCAAGAGTTATGTCAAATAACTCGTATATTCAAAGTCCATCTCAATCTCAGAACCAAAGAATAAATCCCATCATTTTAAACTGATGAGTAATAACATTAAAAAGAAACGATGAAAACATGTATTTTTCTTTTCAGCATTTGTCCACAAGGCCATACATTTGTCTTTCCCCATCATGTTAGTTTTTTTTTTTTTTTTTTTTTTTTTTCAAATATCACATCTTACATAAATGCTTCTGTCTTATTGAACATGGAAGGTTACACCATGATGCTCAGTGATAACCTTTCATTACTGAGAGTTCATCTGCCCTACTGAAATGAGAGCCTCTAAAAGGAGATGGTCCTTGGCACATTTTTATTTATTTATTTTGTGTGTTTCCTACAAATCAATCACATTGGACAAAATAATTAAATATTTATAGATTCCTTGTACCACTACATATTCATTTATTTTCTGACATGACAAAGGTTCTGTAAACACTGAAGGAAAAAGCTATGTACATAATGTAGGTTACAGTTATTCAAATCAGGGTATAGTGTTTTTCCAAACTCGTGCTGCATCAGCTCATCGCTAAACAATAAAGCCACCATTCAAACTTAAAATGGTTCTTTTTAAATTGCTGCTGTCAGCTAAGCATTGTTGCAGGCTGGTCACCTAGACAACAAAACGTCAGCCAGTGTGCCAAATGGGAATCCTTCAAATCCAGAACACATTGTATAGCTTTCTATTGATTGAGATATCACTCTCTTAGAAGCTCCACGACACTATTCACATCTTTTCTTCAGTAGTCCTGCTACGCTACTTCAGCCACAAGAACTAGCTCATCCTACCATGTGCCAGATCCGTGGAGTAATATGTATTTTGAGGTATTTGATATTATACAAACGCAGACCTATCAACTGAATTTGGTCCAATCCATTCTTTGTGTACCATAAGCTGAGAAGTTAAGAAACTTCTACTAAAGCTGGGGATGTAGCTGTGCTCATGCAGGCTAGATGCAAGATAGGGGATTTCAGTAATGGCAGCAGCCACTGATAAACAACCCAGCAGCATGTGTAGGAGAGTGTGTGATAAAAGGAATCAGGGAAAAGGAGCCAGGCCATGCAGCAGCAGACGAAGGTAATTAAAGAAGCCATCATCAGCATCATTAATATGCTAGATCTGCTGTGGCCCACTGACTAGTCTAATGGAGAACATGTCATCATCGTCACCATTAGGGAGAGTGGGACACACACAAACACATGCACACACAGTCTTAATGTTGGGTCACGCCATGATTACCACCATTAAGCCTAGAGTGAGAAGACCTGCTTTGGGCAGCCTCTTTCTCTTTTGCTATCATACGTGCACCCATACAGTACACACACACACACACACACACACACACACACACACACACACACACACACACACACACACACACACACACACACACGCTTGTAGATCTTTAATTCAGACCATGTGAGTGATAAGTATGCATATTTAAGTGATGTCAGGCCTGTTGGGTCTTTTAATTAGACAGAATGAATGAATGTTTTATAAAAACGTGTTTAACAATAAATGTGTTCATTAATTTGATGAGAGGATGTGCTCTGATGAGCTGAGTGGAACCGAGTAATGGCTCATATTCGGCTCTGGCGGTTTGATGGCGGTAGAAGCAACAACTAGGCTATCTGTTTCTGATTTTATACTCATTTTCATGTTCCCCTCTTTACCCTGAAAAGTCGTCTTTGAATCATGTTTATCCCACGACCTTTGACATTTTGGTAAATGCACTTTTGTCCTGTACAGCTAATGTGCAATGTGATACGAGTCCACAGCTCCATGGAGAATAGAAAAGATGGAAAATCCATTAACTGCTAAAGTCCCCACAATCATTTTCTTTTTTTCTCTCTGCAGGTATGCTTTATAGTTTACAAGTTCATTCAGATGTATAAGTTCAGATAAAAAAAATTTTTAAATAGTGTGAGTCCTGAAAGTCCATCTTGTAGCTATTGGCAATGAAGAGTGTGGGCCGTGGACTGGACAAGTCGGCCTTATTTTGATCGAATAAATCAAAATGATAAATACTGGTGCAGCAGCTGTAAAGATTCCAAATCCTTCAGCAGCGCCACAGTCGTCAACTCAAATTCTGTAGCATGCACCTGAGAGGACAAGTGGTATCACCAAACTTGGTTATAAATGCATTTTGTTGCCCCTTTTAGCCCCCATCATCTACTAAAATATTTGTGCAACAAAACCAATCTAAATGTTAAGCAGGTGTGCTACTTTACTCCTCCCCCGTCTTGCAATCGCACCTCCTTGTCCCTTTCCCTTTTTCTCTAAAAGTCCTTCTCTCTCTCTCTCTCCCTCTCTCTCTGGCACACTCTCCCCCTCTTCCTCACACACCCTTTCTCTGGCTCCCTTGACACTGGTGGAAACAGAGTGATGATGTGTAATTTAGTCCTAATCACAACATCAGACTTGTGCTGCGATTTACATCCCTCCACCAGCCGAGCCAGTCAGACAGTCAGGAGGGAGATGTTAATGTGAGACCACAGGTAATTACTGTCATTACAGCATGCCACACATTCTGCCAGTCTGTGCATGTGTGTGTACGCTTGTGCTTGTGTAGGTGTGTGCGGACTCGTCGTGAGTGCTGGTTCTTTCTTTTTTTCGTAGCTTTTGAATAGGATGGTTTGATATTTTTTTGTGTATATAATTAATGATGGTGTGTTAATACGGGCATTAAGTTCAACAGAACTTCCTTCACATGAAACTGGGTCAATGCACGAGACATGAACAGAAATGAAATCATAAACAATGGGATTCACAAGATGTATTCCACTGCTGATAAATTCATACCATGACTCAGTTTATTCTTCAACATGTAATGATTGGCTTGGTGTAATTTCATTGTCCTCATAGGTTTTTTTTCCTCCTTGCTGTGGAAATGCTACCCATCCTTAATCATGTTATAACATTTGAATGATTGATTGCGTCACTATCATCCTCACAACCTTTTTTTTTTTCTTTTTTTTTTTTTTACCCTGAAGGAGGCCTGTTCATTTGCAACAACATTGTTTGACATTATTGAGATTTCTGAGGATGCACAAGTCACATGTCTGGCAGTCAAGTCTTGAGTATGTCTATTTATTCGCATCAGCTTTAGATAGCTGATACACTGTGACATTAGTTTGTTGTGGCAAGTTTTAACATTCGATTTTACATTTCGTTGCAAAAGAACCCAAGAAAAAACTGCTGTGTTGTCTTTGTTGTTGTATCTATTCTTTTCATGGTGCGTGCAGGAAAAATTCATCAGCTTTTGAACTCGTAAACTTTTGAACTGGCTGGCCCCTCTGTAGCCCAGGGCTGATGTGGTTCAGACATTAAAGACGGACTTCTGTTAGATACATTCATAAATAAATTACAAACTTTTGACCCGAGGCAGCTAAAAGCATGTTGTTTGCAGTTCAAAAGTGAGGGGATGCACAAGTCCTGGAACCCATTTGACTGTAGGCCAAAGGTGTTTGAAAAATATACTAACACTGTAAAGTCACCAACATCGGCAAGCAGACACAGCAGTTATGAACACTATAGACAATTCATCCATGTTTTATTTTGAAGTTTTCATAATTTTCCCACTTTTTGCTGTCATTAATTTTTTTTGGAATGAAAACAGCTATATTTGTATTCAGCTGTGCATTAACAGAATCACCTGTCCTAATATATTTATTCTACATTTACTTCTGTGGTGTTTTCCAGATACACATCAACAGGAAAATATTTTGGTATACGTATGATATTCAAAATACACAAACAAACACACACACACACACACACACACACACACACACACACACACACACACACACACACACACACACACACACACACACACATGCACATCGTACATGATTCATCTCCCACCAGCAGTTGATATTTTGACATTTTGGGTTAATCATTTGACATTTTTACACACTTAAATCATGGTCCACATATTGGAAACTTTTTTTTATGTTTGCCCAAATCTTTGTGGAAAGATGGTATGGTATATCAAGGTGTTTCTATGGCGATAAGGGTAATATGTCAGGGTCCCCAGAGTTTAGGCCTGGAAAGGTCCTGACTGATAAGCCGAATGGAAAAGTCAGCAGTTTGGCCAGTGCCATGCAGTCCCTGTTTTCACCCCACACCCATCTTCTCCTTCCTCCAATCTTGTCTCCAGTCTGCCTCTGCTCTCCCCCATCCTCCATCTCTCCTCTTCCATTGCCTAATATCTCACCTTGCTATTAATACCTGTGTCTGCAAATGCCATCTCTTTCATCCCCAATTATTCTCCATTTACCAAATTTTTCTCTTGTGTTGCTATTATGCTCTATTTTTGACATTTATTTTCACCCTTGCTTTACCTTGCCTTTTACTAGAGCCTCACTTATTCCCTTTTCACCTTTCTTTAATCACACCTTTTGGCCGCCTCTACCCCACATTAATAATGAATATGATGTATGTATTTGTGTGTGTGAGTGTGCCGGTGTGAGTTAGTGTAAGTGAGGGAGAGACTTAAAGGCCATATAAATGTGTAAAACCAGTGTATGACGTTAATATTTTCTATTATATTATACTATTTTTAAGCCTCAAACCATTTGGAAAATATGCATGTAATTAACGCTGGTCTTTTTGGGGTCAGTTGTTCTTCTCCAGTGATCCAGTCAGAAAATAGAGAAAAGGGTATTATATTTACAGTGTGGAAATGTTTAATTAGCGGGAAAACCTGAAAAATCAACACAATATTTTGTATGTTTGCCATTTGTAATACAACAGTTAACTCTGTGATGGATAATACTTGACTATGTGTTGCAGGTGAACACACTCCGGTCAGAGGTGGAGGGGATGCGGTCTGACAATGCAAACCTTCGTCGTGAGAGCCAGCTGGTCATGAGTAATGTCAACCTCTGGGTCACTGATCAAAAGTATGAACACCTTCCCAACATGATGTTTTGTTTTAATATTTACAAATTCATATAAAGAGCTCTGAAATTAAGTAATAAGGTAAGCAAGTTCTCAGCCTTTCCTTCATAATGAAAACTTGCAACTTCCTAGTGTCGTGTCGTGTCGTGTCGTGTGTAGTGTATGTATTTGTCTGTTGGATCAACAGCCAGAAATTAGTCTAAGAAACAACACATAATTTACAAAATATTAAATATAAATACATAAATATAAACAGCTGAATATTGTAGTGCTTTTGAATGTATTTTTTTTTAAACTTTTCTTTGAATGTCTTTCTTTCTCTTTAAATGTCTTGTTTTTCTTGAGCAACACTGCAGAGGATAGCCAAAGACTTTTGATTCAGAAGTGTTTGATATCATAAATTTGTCTTTCAGGTCTTCCAATGAGAGCTTCTCTGCCCAGATGAAGGCCCAAAACAAGGTGCTGCTCATTGTCACCGAAGAGAAAGAGTAAGTATATCCGGAAGTGATGTATTAGTAACAGAATTTCTTTAGGTTATGTGTCTCAACCCTGCACACTGTTTGTTTAGGAAAGACGACTAAAGCTGGTTGGGGGGGAGACAGTTTCTCATTGTGTTTCGATGCATGTCGTGTGTGTACGGAGTGTGTGTGGACTTCTGACATACTCACACCTTCCTCCTTCTGCATGTGTGCATCATCATGGCTCTTTCACACACACACACACACACACACACACACACACACACACACACACACACACACACACACACACACACACACACACACAGAGGCGTGACATATTCCTCTTACCAGATATCAAAGATGTCTAGCCATCTTCTGTGATGCCCCCCCTACAGTGCCATACATCCCACAACCCAGCAGCATCTGTGTTTGCTTCTTCATCTATCTCAATTTACACTGTGTGTGTGTGTGTGTGTGTGTGTGTGTGGGTGTGGGTGTGTGTGTGTGTGGGCGTGGGTGTGCGTCTGGCGTGCGTGTTATGTTTTAATGTTTTTGTTATGGTAACATGTAGCAGGACTTCATACACCCTGAACACACTGGCAAGGAGAGATAATATCTCATTGTAGGATTCCTCTTCATACTCATCACCCTTCCTCGATAATCCATAAATAGGGAAAATCCACTTCCTCTCCCATAATAGAATAATTTCAGATTTCTTTTAATAGTTCAGGAGAATTTGTGACATAACAAAATACTGAAATAAATAGCCACAAGTGATAAATGGCTGTGGGAAAAGCATTTCATTATAACGGATGATGATACGTGTGTGTTTGTGTGCCAGAGATAATGCCTGAACAGCTGGTTAAAGGCTGCTCTGGAAAGAGAGAAATGCTGGCACTGCTGCTGTTGTGTGCCAGAATATTTTTCGCTGCCATGTTAACAAAAGTCCCTTGATGATAATAGTTGTGTGTCGTTCTCTGTGTCTTCCTCTCTATGTATATTTCTCTGTATTTCCCTCCCTTTGTCAGGCACCTCCAGGAGGCTAATGACACATTGAAGGCGGAGGTAAAGAGACTGAAAGATGCCGTGGATGAGAATGAGAGAGACATGGAGCGCTTCAAGGTGAACAAGTGCAGAGTGGAAAAGCGTGGAACTACAAATAGGAAGAGACAAAAGCGAGTTGATCATAAACAGGTTTGTTTTCTCATGTTGTAATTGATTGCAGTCCCGGGTCCGAGACTGGGGAAACCAACAAGACGGGAAAACGTGAGTCATCTTCGTGTGTGTGTGTGTGTGTGTGTGTGTGTGTGTGTGTGTGTGTGTGTGTGTGTGTGTGTGTGTGTGTGTGAGTGTGAGTGTGTGTCCATGCATTTAAGCGAATACATTTCGTATGCATTCACCAGCAGATCAAAGTTTAGCATTCGCGTCCAACAAAAACCTTGCCCACCGTGTTTCCCTCTTTCACATGCAATCCCGCCCGGAACAAAGCTGATGATGATAATAGCAGCAGGAGTGCCAAGTTGTGAATGAAACACCCCGTGGGCCTGGCCACCTGTGCGTACTTGTATGTGTGTGTATGCGCGTGTGTGTTATGTCTCTTCTTTAATCTGAGTGTGTTATTCATGCTGGGCCTTTAACAATGATTACACTCCAATCAAGTGCCCATCCTCTCCTGATGCCACCCCCATGGCTGTCAAATAGCATTCATCAATAGAGAGGAGACATATTTATTATGTTCATTAAGGCAATGAAAATGAATGTGGCACAGATGGGATTGGGTGTAGGATGGAAGTGAGAAAGGAGGGTGTGTGCGTTTAGGAGCGGGTGTTTGTAGGGGCACCTGCCTGCAGCAGTACTCCCCATATCCCCAGCGTGACCCCCTAAGGTCTCCCTCATTAACAGCCCCCCTTGCACCTCCCTTCCCAACCTCACCCCATTTCACACACACTCATGTTGCACCCCTCCCCTAACGAACCACCAGCCGCTGTTTCCAAAACGGATCAGATTTGTTTTGACTGGGGTAGGTTTTCCAATGCTATTCAAAGCTGTCAGTCATTTTAATGATATCATTAAGGGGCCACGACAGAAAGATGAATCGCTTTTCTTTGTCTTTCCCTCATAATTGCGAATGAGCAAGAGAGAGGGACAGAGCGAGAGAGGCAGTTCATATAGATGTATGCATAAGAGAGGTTTTGATTGAGCGACTATAATAACACGGAACGAGATAAAAACAGTGAATGAAAGCCTCTTCCATAGTGTCTCCCCATCCATTCTCTGTTCTTCCTTTTTTTTTTTTTCATCTCCCCCCTTTTTCTTTATTAGGAGGATTCTTAATTTATTTCATTTCATTATCTCCCCCCCCCCCTCCCCCACACACACACACACACACACTCAACTACCCAAAATGCCATATGTATGAAAATTATATAAGGCAACAGATATGTCATTATATTTCCATGGCAGCTATATACATTCAGTGTATAAATTTCATTACTGGTGGCAAAGGGGATATCTTAAAAGTGTCTCTCCACTGTCACTATCAATGACAGCAATCAACGCAGTATGAAGGTTTTATCATTAGATATGCCTTTATTAAAGAAATTTACCATGATTACCTGGCCTCCTCCTCTAAAGCAGCTTGAGCATGAAGGCTTCCCATTGGAAATGCTATTTTGTGCAAATAAAAGCACGCTGAACGGTGAGGAGAAGAAGAATGGAGAGGATAGAAATGATATTAGATAGATTAGACAGATTGGTACAATCCTCTCCAAGCCGCTGGAATGTTTAAATTATAAAAGTTGGTATAGTAAAGTAACAAGTGCCTAGAACTAAATTTTAAAGAAATGCCACATAAAACTATGTAAGAACTAGTTTTTATTGATTATTTATACTTTGTTGACATTTGTTTGCAACCCTTCTCTTCCTCTGACAGGTGGAAGAACTTGTATAACAATGTTACTGCAGTTTAGAGCATCTTTTTAATACTTTCGAAAAAAAAGATGTCACTACATGATCCATCTAGTAGCTTAAGGATGAGGGAATCTCCAAACGTCTGCCACCTCGCAGCTAAAATCCGCGCCTTAACAGATGGAGCAGCTGAGGCTGGATCAGATCTGGAGCACGTACTGTAGATATAAGAGGAGCTTTTTAATAAAGGGCAGCACCCGATGTTTCGACAGGAAGCACATCTCCATTACAGTAAAAAAAAAAAAAAAAAAAAAAAGACTATAACTGCGTTCTAGATCACATCTTTCCCAATCCTTTCAGTAGCTGTTCCCGTAATCCTCCTCAGCAGTTGGAGTCGTCCAGATGTCATGGAGTTGTAGATGTTCAAATATACATTTCCCTTCCCAGCACTTTCAATACTTCTTGTCCATGTTGGCTTAAAATCTGGAGTAAAAAGTGAATTGTTGTACCTCGGAAACAATAATAAGAAGTGGTGATGTTGCTGAGGAGGTAGAGCAGATTGTCCACTAACCACTGAGTTGTTGGTTTGATCACTGGCTCCTCCTGTCCATATTTCAAGTGTCCTTCGGCACTGAACCACCAGGTTGCTTCTGGTGTTTAGGCCAACGCCTTGCATGGCATCTCCACAGCCATCAGTGTGAGAACGTTAATGGGTGAATGAGAGGGCCAATTGTAAAGCCCTTTGTTCATTAAGGTAAAAAAAGCACTATATAAATGCAGTCCATTTGCCTCAAGGTCCTTTTAGTCATATTGATGGTTCAAGCTCCAAAGCAAAGATGGCAGATCTTATGTAAATGATTGCATTCATAATATAAAAGAGGGAAAATGAAAGAATTTCTAGCCTTCATCGCTTAAATATGTTGTAATTCCTTTTGCACAGTAAAAACACGATCTTGAGTGTCTTGGTGTCAATTAACAGCCCCATTAAAACCTCACAGAACATGGTTCATGTCCAATGCGTCTAGCACCTCTCTCCAAGGTGCTATATGTAGCATAGTGTGTCTGGATGCTGCTCCCGCCATCGCTTTCCTCCAGTAATGTTTAATAAAAGGGGACAAATGCCGCCAATGCAAAAATGGTTCCTGTGTGTGCAATGGAGCAGTGCTTATGCTGTAAAGCAATATGTACAATAGATTGCTGTCAAATCCAAATGCCATGCAAAACAGACAAAAATTCAAAAATCTTAGTTTGTTTCATAGCAGCAATTACACTCCGGTATCCAGTTAATTCAATGACTAATAAAGATAGTTCACGTTTCACCTCAGGTGTATCAAAGTATATGTGAAAATGCCAGTTCACATTGAAATGCAGCGAGTGGCGGAAGAAGAGATTGATGCTGTTTGCTTCTGGCAGCGCTGCCTCAGTGGCTGTCTGACACGAGCCGTGTGGGGAACGCGCTCATAAAGCATCAGGCTTCATCAGTTGCACCACTAACGATGTGCTTCCAATTAAGAGCAGCCAGTGATCACAGCAGAGGATTTGTACAAACACGGAGAACTAAAGTGACAGAGAAACAGAACGAGGCGATAAGAAGGAGGCCGTGTAAGAAGAGAGTCAAGTCTTGCATAAAATTTACAGCTAAATGAGAGCAGTAAATAAGAAAGATGAGTGCGATTGGAGCAAGAGAGGAACCGTGTAGTTTATTGCCTGGTTTAGAGAGCACAGGCGCTTGGCTTTGACACTAATGACTGTAATTATACACACACTGATTGGGTTAGGCCGCTAATTACACACATCCGTGTTTGCGTGTAAACACAGGAACACATGTTTACACGGGCGTCATGCCAAGCGCTCAGCACATCGCTGCCTTCTCACGTCGAGTGCATAAATCTCACACTGTTGTCTCTGCAGCAGTGATGATTCATGATGTGCTGAAGACCACATTACCATCTAGGACAGAGTTTAAATCATTTGAAGAATCTGTAGATGTAGACTGTGTAGATGTGGCGCTTTGGCTTTTTATGGAGTTGGCTTGTGTTTAAAGTTTATTCCTCTTGTTTTTCTCAGTGTAGCGACAGAAACTCATGGAACTCATCTTCTAAATGGCATTTGCAATTTCAAAGATCAAAGGAAATTGCAGCATTTTTCTTATTAATGTTCTTTGTATCATCATTATGGTGTGAAATTAAAAGATCTGCAAGGGTCAGTTGCAATTATGCTCAGTTTATAAATGTCAGGAAATGAGGTTTCTTCCCCAAAAAATGGAAATTGGCTAATGGGCAGGGATTCAGAATATCTTCTGTCAGCTGCTGTATGTATGGATATGTTTTCATTCTGTTTTAAATACTTGGTCAAACTAATCACAAATATGCATGTGATCTAAATATATTTATATTTATATTTATATTTATATTTATATTTATATTTAACGTATGACTGAAACAGTGATTTGATTGGTCCATTCAATCACTGCATTGTTTCCCGTCTTTAAAGTCCTTATAGCACTGCACATGAGCAACTATACCACCTCCGCACTTCACTACTGGTTATGTTTTCATTCTTCTTTTTCAATCAAAGAATTGTCGGGGTACACTTGATAATATTTTTCTGCAGCTCGTCACATTTATTTTGTTATTGTGTTTGGTTGAGGTTTACCATAGATGGTTACTAATACGTGCTGAATCTCTTTACTAATGGACAAAAATGTCACTTAATATAGTAACGTCTCCCTCAAGTGTCATCTGTGATCTTAAATGTTTTAAGTTGTGACTAATAAGGGCAAAAGACAAAGTTTGTCTGCCCCCCCCCCTCCCGCACACCCACACACACACACACACACACACACACACACACACACACACACACACACACATCTACAGGAACAATGATGCCATTTATAAGTGTTTTGATGAGCGCATGCATCTTCTCAACTGAAGCAAAACGGGACTGTCTTCCCATCCGCTGCTCTGATAGAAAATCCCAGCTTGCTCTTTTACAAGAAAATTAACATTGGCGAGGTACAGTGGTACTTTAATGGGCTAAGAAGTCTCCAATAAAGTATTTAGAAGGTTTTTTGCGAATGCTAACTGGACAGGTTCACTGGGCCATGAAAGAAAGAGCGTAAAGCGGGGGCAGCAAGCTCTTCAGCCCGTACAGAGCACCATTATCCACCGT
>NW_027185307.1:10795095-11105095 GCF_022577435.1 Embiotoca jacksoni
GCTAAAAGGTAAAGAGGAACTCCAAGTTACTGGATGAAGTCCACAGAAAGAAGGCTAAAAGTAGACCAAAAAAACACAAAAAAAACCTCTATGATGTTTAAAAATAAATCAAACTTAACAAAAAAAAAAAAAAAAAAAAAAAAAAAATTTAAAAAAAGGCTGACTGAACTCAGGGATAACTCAAAATTTTATAATCACTCAAAAAACAGTCATGAGCATTGTTACAAAAGTGGTAGTTATAGAAGTATGCTTACTGGTCATTCAGTTATATAAAAATAACAAAAACCATAGTGGCAGTAGTTATTTAAACAAAAAAAATATATACCTTCACTGCTGAAAAGTTAATGTCTTTCATTCCCAAATATATCCATTAGGCAAAGTCAATAATATGTACAACATCAATACCACATATGAAAATAAACTATCGAGGGCAACAGTCAAAACACACACTACCATAAGTTGTGTTTTAATGTAGCCTCTTTGCCAAAACTGGGATCTAAAGGCCTCCAGGGACATTTTTCAGTTGACTTGACTTGACTATTGATCTCATGCCGAGCCTACTTGTTCTTGCTCACAGTAGCTGTTGCCATGGTGATAAACAACTACATCCTCAAATTACAACCCTATTACCTCCAGGCACTGATCAAGACTTACATCTGCCCAGCCTGTATTCAAAGGACAGATCTATATCCAGAAACAGTGTTTCTTTTGCTATTTCATTTAAAACTGACAGAGGCAACCCTGGTGCACCATGGGATATAACCTCCTCCTCTGGCCTCGCATTCAGGTCACTTCATTGTGTGTATCTAAACACACAATGAAGAGCTCATAATTTACTGCTCTCAAAATCTCTTCTCTATCACTAAGTTATCATTTAACAAGATTAAAAAATAAAAACATTTCGAGTTAGCTTGTTAAAATAGCTTAATTAATCACTGTATCATTCTATTGAGTCTAAAAAAAAAAAAAACTGGGTTCACAGCTCGTGACAGGAAGTTATCCAACCAGGTTTGCCAATCACTGTCAGAGAAAATGCCCCAAAACCAGATGCAACAGAAATACGCGGTCCAGTTGACTGGAAAAGCAGGACATCCACAGATGCATTTAGGTCTCGATAAAGGTCTCAATACAACCTCTTCATTCAACCTCCACCTGCAAAGAAATTTCACTGTTATCGAGACTAAATGTGGATAATCTAAGTTTGAAATTGGATCATGCTGCAGACGAAGTCCAGTCAAATACCATGTGTCGCTAACATGGCGTAAATATCCATCAACTGGGATTTTATGAAACCCATTCAGCTAACAACGTCGCCTTTCTCCATCATCGATTCCCTCTCGTACACTCCTGTCATCCATACAGTCCCACCTTAATGACATTATGCCCCGGCATCCAAAGCAATTCATACGCGATCAATGTAATCAATGTAGCAGCACGAGTCTTTCCATCAGCATTTGTTAGCACTGAAAAAAAAAACAAAAAAAAAAAACGTGTGCGTTTGTGTGTGCTGACACCAGAAAGTCTGTCCTTTCTTTCCATCGTTCCACAATTCCTTAATAGTTCAGCCGCGTTCCTGCTTTTCATATTTGCCTCCCTCCCTCTGATGCACAGTGTACATTCAGACATGAGTGACAGGGTCTTAACTACTGGGAAGAACACAACAGGTGATCTCTTTGAATGAGCGCGTGTATTGAAAACACATCTCCTCTGCATATCCAGTTCTTGCACTTTTGTGTCGATGTGCCTTTTCATCCTTCTTTTTGTGTGGCTCAATTCTGCTTGACAATGGCCGGCTATTCATCAGTTTATTCGGTTTATGCCGGGTGCACTTTCAGAGCGCGTTTTGTGTAACTGAAAACAGATTAGGCGAGACTGTGAACGTGCACAATAAACCAGCGTGCTGTCATACGAATAAACACTGTTGGTGGTAAAATAATAAGAAAGCAGGCAAGAATACACACATTATCAATTTGTTTCTATATACATGGGGCTGGGTGCTAATCGGCAATATTTTAATGGCACAGACCAAATTGTTTCGATACTTTATAATATTTAAAAAATGACTCGTCATTTGGTACCAAATTTCAATTGTTGCCGATATGTTTTCATTTTGAAATTCACAACTCTTGCTGCGTGAACACAGAACTGAACTGCATCAGCTTCAGTTAGCCAAAACAGTGTCTACCGTACAGAGACTCAACTTGGGGGCCCTCGTAGATAAAATCCCTGTTTCAGGTAAATCTTACGTTACACTACTTAAAATAAATTTTTGCCCCCTTACTTGTGTTAAGTTGTGCGCAGCCAGCTAGCAAACGTCTACCGATAGCCTACATGGGATGTGTTTAGGGAACATCTGTGAATTGTAGTCACAGCAAATAGCCTGGGAAGACTTGCACTATGTGACACATCAGCTTTTCACTGAAACCAAGTGTTCAGTTTAAGTAAAGCAGTGCAAAAGGTTCCTCTGACGGGCCAACTAACAGGACGTGTCACTGAAATAATATTTTTCCAAAATATTTGAAATGCACGATTGACTATTAAACCGTGATCGTCGCTGTTTGACCCTGCGCTAAAATACAGACTCAACGGACCCCAAAGAGAACCTGCAAACTCCGCTGTGACCAGCCTGGACTTGGATAGAAGAGGAAGGAGAGGATATGGTGTCAGAGAGGGACATCAGGATGGATGAAGAAATAATGGAAGATGGAAAGGGAAAGAGAAGGTGGATATGGGTTCATTGGTCGGGTGACGAGAGGAACTAAACGACGAGGAGAGAAAGCAGTCGCCAGCGGAGACCGGAAGATGAATGAAGGGATGACTAGGAAGGAGAAAAATGCAGACGCAAAGTTTGTGAAAGGATGAGGAGAAAGATGTGGCGAAAGGAGAAGAGTCATGTTAAGGAGGACGGGGACGTGAGAGGGGTATAAGGAAGATGGACAAAAAAGAAAAGTAACACGGCAGAAGCAAGGGTGTGTCGCCTCTGATCTCTCAAAGAAGATGAGGAGTATTTCCCGCCGTGTTAAAAGTCAACCAATATGTGTATGTTATGTCTTCAAGACCCTCATGCATATACACACAGTCACGTGCAACAAACATCGTACCTGCGACAGCCCTCAATACACACACCGGGCACAGTATTTTAATACTCAATACAGTCAATGATTCTTCTTAACACCAAATCAAATACAGAAAATTCCCCTTTGCCCTCAAATGCGCAGAAACAGGCTATAAAATGTACATGTCATCTAGTGTTGTGTGAAGTTTTGGGTTAAGAGTATTAAAAAGGCATGCTGGCTGTAGAAAATGACCAAACTCTGAGAGGACACTTACCAATTTGCTGTGATGATATTTGCAATATCCACAGTATTTGACATTGTCTGCATCTGATCCTTGTTCCTCACATAACAACCCTGCAAACTGGGCACTGTGGTGGAGAAGTGCAAAGGATAAAAAAAAAAGAAAAAAAAAGAAAAGGTGTGTGAATAACAGTAGAGAGATAATATTTCAACATGTAGCACAGAAGTAAGAAGAATAACAAATGGCATAAAAATCTTGGTCTGCCCAGGCTTAACCAGCATGTGTTGTTATTATAAGACAAGCAGTCACAGAAAACACATGGTTTTAACGTGTGAAAAAGCTCAAAACAATTTGATTTCAGGCTTTAAGCAAACTACTATAACACACAGCAAGCATCTCTTTCGCTCAACTGCATATCAAATCTGCAAGTCTTGAGTTTAAGGGAACAGCTGGAGAAACAAAATCCGTCTTTGTCGAGTGAGCTCAACGTGATGTGAACGTGATGTGAACGTGTCTCACCATGTGACGTGGAAGGCCTGTCTGCAGCCATGTTTGTTGCAGGTCATACAGGCTCCAGAGGCTGCTTTACTCTCTCTGCCCTGGTCCTCACAGATATAACATGTCTACACACACGTTAAGAGAAACCGTTTCAACGCAAAGACAGACTCACGTCCTCATAATTTGACATTGTTCTTGAGATGCCTAAATGCAGAGCTGGATTGTGTTACCTTGTTGTAGCGCTCGTGAGGCACAGACTGGAGAACGATGGGCTCCATAGTTGAAACATTCGCAAACTCCACCTCAGGTATGTAAAGGGCACAAACCACATGGGCCCAGCCTGAAAAGACACACAAAGAAGACCCATCAGCCTCTGAACATATACCCGATATGTGTACAGAGGTAGTTTGTGGTAACATTTCACAGTAAATTTATAGAAATGTCAGCTACCTGCTAAGGTCCTGAAAAATGTGTGCAGAAATGATGTTTGTCATTCACTCGTTTGATTTGTTTCTTACAAGTTTTATTATTGTGGCAAAGCTCCGTGTTTGAGACAAGAGGGACATCGTAAGTCCAGATGACGGGAAACATTTTATCACCTTGTTCTGGACATTTTTATGGCTGTGACTCAAAGCAAGACTCCAAAAAAGGTGAAGTCTCCACACTAAATGTGGATTAAATAAATAAACCAAGCCTGCCGATGATGCTCTCCCTCTCACCCATCATGTTGCACGAGATTTCACATCATTTCGTCTGACTATATCTACACAACGTCATGCAGGGTCCAGTAGAGTAAAAAAGTAGAAAAATGTCCTTTGAAGGTGTTCCTTATCACTTCACTTCATTAACGTGTAGCTACCGGGTTGGTGGAAATAATAAATCAGTGTGACCCCAAAGATACCAAACCAAAAGGCAATAATGGTTTCAACCAACCAAAAACAACCTCAACGTTGTCTGGACCTTTCACTATTTATGCCTAATTGCAGTTTTGGTCACATTTACAGATTAAAACATTAAATAAGTTCAACTTTGAAATGTTTAATCTCAAATGCCTTAATTTGTAAATTAGACGTTGGTCTACCCAAGTAGGCGTTTATTTAGCGCACACACACACACACACACACACACACACACACACACACACACACACAGCTGCCTGTCAGTGAAGACAAACTGGGGGCAGGAGAATGACAGCGGGGCATGGTGGGGTGGCAGCAAAATTGACGAGGAGCTGAGGAGGAGTTGGGAGGAGGTGAACAGGAGGTCAAATGGAGGTGGGAGTCTCCTGCCACACTGGAGGTGTCTGTTTTTCCCCATAGCGGAAACAAAAACAGGCTTAAACTTACAGTTGAACCCGTGACCTGCCTTTGACCCGGTGAGCAGGACGGGGGGAGGAGGGCAGAGGGCGTGACGGAGGGGAGGGAGCCAGTGTGAAATGGGGGCATGTTGTTGTTTTGAAGTGCCTCCAAGAATCTGGAAGAGGCCTATAAAGCAGGACTATAAAAGTGGCACAACCTCCCTCCTCAGACTCAGCATTCACACTTTTACCCTCCCAAAGACCCAACAAGCCATCGCTTCACTTCCATCTCTAACATCAAGACCATACCAGAGTCCAAGGTGTTGAGACAAAGAGCTCAAATTTGGCAAAGGCAAATGAGGCAAAGGGCTGTCGGTGGTTGATAATGATCTATTAACTTATTTGGTAAAACACAGTAAAAAAAAAACAAGACACTAACTCCAAGTAGGGAAAAGAGGCAAACTTATATTAATGTGTTCCGTACTGTCAGAACAATGAGAAATGTGCTTAAATCAAAAGTTCCATACTTCTACCACGTTTAAGATTTCTTCTCACTAACTTGTTCCCATCATAACGCATTAAAAATATGAACGCAATGGATGACAAATGAAACCTTTCTGTGTACAAATTCTTTGCACTTTGTGTGTCTTTTAAGTCAAGCTTGAAGTATAACATAAATGTACACTTGGTCTCAGCAACCAGGGCAGATGCAGATTTCATTTCTCTGTCTTTGCATTTTTTCCTTCTCTGCCTGCAGTATGCTAACATGCTGCATCAAACGCTCATTTCAGACAAATCCCTTTGCTTTGCTTTATTACTGTCCCACCTGAAAAAACAGCAACTACCACATAGAGCAACAAGTGTAGAGGAACTGACAGGAGCAGGGAAACCGAGAGCAGGGGAAGTAGATGGTGAGAGAGAGAGAGAGAGAGAGAGAGAGAGAGAGAGAGAGAGAGAGAGAGAGAGAGAGAGAGAGAGAGAGAGAGAGAAGAGAGGTCATGGGAAGGGTAAAATAAAAGAGAAAGTAGTAAAACGGTGTGTGTTAGTGTTGTCCTGATGCCTCCCTGCAGGCCTGGACACAATCCCACAGCTGTGCCTCTCTCTGACTGACACGCGCGCGCGCACACACACACACACACACACACACACACACACACACACACACACACACACACACACACACACAGAATATTTACAGTCTCCACCAAGCTGACCTCCCAATGAACCCAGAGAGGAGACTCCTCACAGGCCATGCACTATACCCATCCTGGCCCGCCCCCTCATAAACATACACACACACTCACGCACTCTCATAAAACACGGACTGGCAAGGACGGTACAGAGAGGCAGCACACAACAAACAGCAACATAACTCTCCCAGCACGCTCACACCCCCTTAAACTTGCTGGTGACATGCAATTAATGACAAAATACACAAGAGGCTAACCGCAGATGTGTGTGTGTGTGTGTGTGTGTGTGTGTGTGTGTGTGTGTGTGTGTGTGTGTGTGTGTGTGTGTGTGTGTGTGTATGTGTGTGTGTGTGTGCATCTGAGAAGGAGTCTACCTCCGTTGTCTGTCCTCTTGAGGGCTCCGTCTTTGTGGGGACAGAGCTCACATCTCTGTGGGGAAAGAAGAAACATCAGGTCAGGAACAACAGGTCATCTACTTCTGGTGACGTAAACACACAAGTATGACAAATGTGACGGTGACTGAGGCGAGCTTGGCAGGTCGCCTGGACTTGGCCACTCGGCCAGGGAAAATACCCTCACTATCTGCCACCTAAGGTTTATTTCTTTCTCCGTGTGTGTGTGTGTGTGTGTGTGTGTGTGTGTGTGTGTGTGTGTGTGTGTGTGTGTGTGTGTGTGTGTATCAGCACATGCAAGTCTTCAGGCAAGTATTTCTGCTGCTCTCGTTCTGACCCTCAACTCGACTAATCCTCAACTCTTGAATCAGCTCCTTGTTACATGAAGTTTGTTACAAGACAGCGAAGGTGCCTTGACTCCACATTCCTGTCTTATAATTCATTTTCTTTCGACTTTAAAATTAAATAATGTATTAATTTACTTGCATCAGCAGTTCTGGTCTCCCCCTCTTAATTTCAAAATCGTTCCAACACTTCAAGCGTAAATCTTTAAGTCTTCAATAGACAAAACAGCATCGTAAGAGACAGACCTCACAGGTGAATTTGATTCAGCCGTCAGGTGAGAAGATAGATGCTTCTTTTTGGCAATTTGAAGATATCACTGGTCATAATTTACCTCTTCAGTTACATTTCAAAAATGATTTGCCCAAAGTTAAGTACAATAATTTCTCACTTGCTTTTTTACTTTCCTCGAAGGCACCATATCAACCATAAAAAGCGCAAATATCTCCCAGTTATTTTCATTCACTGATATGGTAACTTTCTTTATGATTCTTTGTAAAAACTCACTCACTCATAAATCGTATCAATCAGTTGCACAAGCTGGACTTCTGGATCCACAGAGAATAAAGCTCGGCTGTTTAATTATTTACCCATCTGTAGAGATCTTGGGACTGTTACACACAGAATTGCGAATCTAAGTCATCGGGTAAAAGATACGTCTATCAGTTTAAGAAGTTCAAGAGTAATGTTGTTATCCTGATGGATATCTGCTGGAGAACATTTGCTCTGTGCGCACACACGGATACAGAAAGTCGGCAGATCTTTCTGGCACCTGTATCAACAGCTACATGAAGTAAATCTTGCCCTGACAAAATCTAGACAAGTCCTTAGAAGTTTCCCGAGGTCATATCAAGTTGAGACTCCGCAAGCCATACCAGCTCGTGTGTTGCACTGTGTTTCACAGAGAGAGCAGTCTTAGGTGTCATGATTCAGAGGTCTGTGGAGAGCAGGTCAGCCCCCAGGTCCTGAAGCAGTTGATGGAAATGCAGTGTAATCTAAGGCTGCATTCCTGCCTTGGCGGTAACATTTTCATACAGCTGTTATGATGCAGACTAGACAGTTTTATGTTTGCGCACCACAGCATGCCACACACATCACAAAACCCATCTGGCACAGTTGCTAAACCAGCCACACTGAAAGAAGCATCAACGATCATCTTTTATGGAGCTTTCAATCAGGATTAAAAAATTAATTTGGTGAAATGTGGTGGTCACTGGTACAGACTGCAGAGTGTGAGCTAAAAAGCAGGCATGAAGCAAAGGACAGAGGGAGATGTGGCACATGTCACAGGAAATCCTGCGCGAGCAGGAGGTTGCGCCATAAAAAAAAATAGCAGTTGCAGGCAGGTTTGAGCAGACCTGTAATTTATTTTCTGTTGTTACGATGCCTTTGATACTTCTTCAGCTTCTACCAGGCTCTACAGAGATTTTAAGATGAAATGATACACAGGGTGGGCTAATAAACACAAACCAGCTTTCAAGTCCCACTGATGAGCTAAACAAAGATGCTATGGCTCTGTAATAAATCATGTAAGGAAGAAAAATACAATTTCCTTTGTTTAAACAAGGACGCCTCTGTAAAGTCCATTTTGTTTACTGTAACAACCATCTTCTAAGACATGAGTTGTTGCACAGTGTTAAATCACATACATCCAGAAATATGCCCGTTGGTGTTTTGTTTATTAGCTGCCACTGTAATTGCATTTATACAGCTTCCATAGTACCATAATCACGATGGTGTACATATATATATATATATATATATATATATATATATATATATAGCCCAGTCTGCTTGTTTCACGCACCAGGGTTCGATTATTACTTTTCTGACCAGTTTAATATAACCCATACAACTGCTTTCATGTAACTGATTAAGTGTTAATTCCCCTTTAGATTATTTTAAGAAATTCATTGAATTAATTTAGACTGGACAAGTTGACATGTCATCTTTCATAGCTTAACTGATGCTGTAATGCAAAACGATGCATGTGAAACTTTTTTTTTTCTTACCGTACAGGCTGTAAACAAATGGAATAAGGATTCATAGACTGTCTTAAATAATGACGATAATGATGGTGCTGTTTTCTTGATGCGTGCATAAACAAAGACACTGTTCAACATCCTGCAGTCCACCATCTTTGCCAGACAGTTCCATTATTCCAGGAGTCAGCTAATAAATGATAAATGGGTGAATGGATTGTGTGACTCACCACACGGGCTGCTCTCTCCTGAGATTCACACTTTCTGCAGAACCAAGGTCCAGTGGGCACCTGCACAATTCCATAGCAGGCTGAAGAGAGATAGAGAGATGGAGGGGGTCGGGGGGGGGGATGTGTGTGAAACAGTGTCAGTCATCATCATAACCACAAGTCTGCATTTCAAACCACAAAATACATTTACATAACGATAATGAAACCATGCTGGCACAGGCAGCTACACACCAAACCTGACCTCACATGATAACATCTTTACAAATATCACGTTATCTCCCGTCCCAATTATTTTCTACAAATGCCAGACGGCAAACCTGTGACTGAACGGGGTCGAAATCAAGAGCATTGTTTAGATTTGACTTCTGGAGGTGCTGTTGTTTTTATATCACTGACACGGACAGCGTTCGCCCATGCGTCAAGACATCCGGGACGATAGCGGAATCACTGGCCCGGCATTGTTGTTGTCAAAATAAATACGCATCAATTATAACTGTTTGTCCAACGTTATTACATCATACTTGAAGAAGCTGAACTCAAGCAGTCAGCAATCTTTACTTGACCTCCGCAACATATTTCTATGAAAAAGGTCAAGATAATGTTGTTCGCTGCTGAGTCAGCTTTCAGGGTGAATGTAAAGTGACTGGCAGAAGTTAAGTCTTATTTTACTATTTGCTTTATGGATGCTGCATTAACGGGGTCAAAGTGCTGGTTGCTTCTAATGTTTAACTATTATATACTCAACTAAGTCCTTTCCATTCTTTATATTTTGATACGTCAATGGCAAACAATATGATTTACAAGATGCAGTGGTACCCCAAAAACACACTAAGTAGTTTTCGTTATAAACTATAACCTGTTTTCTCAAGACTTAAAGTTGTGCAGGTACGAGCAGAGGCAGTTCTACTCTACATGTGGCAGCACAAATCTAAATAGCCTAGCTCTACACATTTTCAGATTATCTTCGGATCTGTCCAGAGCTCATAATCCACTGGAATAAAAAGATATAATCCAGATTTCTTCGAACAGAGCAACCAAAGGTTACAGAGTTTAAATGAAAAGGCTGCAGAACAGATTTACAGTCAAAGCATCAAGAACAAGTTGGTTACGATATTCTGCACAAACTGTGCAGCTCGTTGCCTCGAGGCCTGCCAATTTCATTCGTTGCTGGGCTAATCCGCACAGAGTGGGAATGCTTTGTTGTTTTCTTTAAGATTCAGAAGATTGCTCAACCGCAGGGCAAATGTTTATTTATTTACATATGTAAACATAAGTTGATTGTGATGATTGTCACTGTAATTGTACGGCATCCTGACGCACAGCATTTCACATTTTCTTTTGAGACCGATTACTGACAGTCTCTTCAGCTCCATCATCTCTATAAATCAATTAAAAATAAGAAAAGTATATATAATTAAAACTGCATTTGCCAAAAACATATCCGATTCACTAAAATGCATGTTCCCGTGTTGTTCTTTCACCAGTTTCTAAATACACACAATCCTCGGCAAACTGTATTTTCTACGGCTGCATGATGCTTAATAGGTTTAGGCAAGAATAATATGACGCAACCTTCAAGTAAGTACGACGAGATTTGGCCCGATAGTGCACATAAACATAAAACAGTCATACTATTTTAACTACTTAGGTTACGCTCCTTAGGTTTATTTTATTTTTTTTCCCCTACATTTGACTAAATCTGAGTGTTGTAACACTTTGGCTGCTGCGACTACGATTATTTCACAAACAGGCCGAGTCCTATTTAACAGGCCAAACACTTTACCAAAGTGTGACAATCAAAACAGTTGAGTGTTACACGTGCATCGGCATGATCTCAAGAGTTACTGACACACGAACTAGTTTTCAGTCCCCCTGTGCGTTTTGCCAGCTGGACGCATGGCCAGCTATAAAACATGTAAACACTGCACGTCATCCCGAGTCACGTCAGGTGAGCGCGCTTGGCCGTACCAGAGGCCATGTCAGGTAGAGATAGCTGGTTTTTGGTGCTTCAGCTGCGTAAATAAGCGTCCGCTGTTTTTTGGAGTTTGGAACGACTAGTTAACAGTCAAGAGGGCATTATCGTGCATTTTTTTTTTTTTAAAAAGGCCTTGATGTGCGCTTTTTTTTTTAAGTTTACACCGTTGACGAGTATCCCCTCTACTCTCTACTTCCCACGTGACAGCTGCTGTCAAGCAAAAAAAAAAAAAAAAAAAATAGCACGACGTGCAGCCAAATGCGTGTTCATAAACCCGCTTATCCACGATCGTTTGGCAGGCGAAGTTAAACGACCCAAGCCGAAGCGGTGGAGTGTCCGAGCCTCACGCGTTGGAGCCTGACCTCGGCTTGGCCTTGGTGAGGGCAGAGGCGGAGGAGGCTCCATAACCTTCCAGCAAGATGACGCTAACTAGCCCGGAAGCTAACTGCTAATCCCGAGCCGCGTTTATAACAGCACAGCTTTTTTACCTTGATGCACGGCGACGTTGCAGCCGTGTCCGTCGCAGTACACCAGCGGGTTTTCCGCCCAGCCGCGTTCGTCTGAGCATACACAGCAACCTCCGATCATCTCCTTCATATTACTCGTCGAGAGCCCGTCGTCCGCCGCTAGACAACGCTCGCCTGAGACCATCTACGAAGAAAGCGGACATGCGGAGGAATACGTAAAAGAGAGACCGAAACCGTCGCGGAAGACGCGCCCTCGCTCCCCTGCTACGCCACTTTAGGTCCCACTCGGTCGAAATGTCATCTTTTAAACGTGTTTACGTCCCTTTTCGACGCCGTATTTGTTTTTGGGTTGTTTTTTTTTTTTTTTTTTTTTTTTTTTTTTTTTTTTTTTTTTCTCCCCTCACCAAAACATCCCCGTCACGGCGCGATGGTGAGGAGAGGGGGAACTTCGCAGGGAACAGGAAATGCGTAATGACGCAAGGCGCGCGTCTGTGCGTGCTCCGCGAAAGGAAGTCGAAGACGAATGTGATTGGATCGCCGACGGCGACGTTCCATTTTGGGCTCCACATGGTTTGAAACTTTGTGGACTTCACTGCCAGATTCACTGTCAACACTGTAGTAACATGGAGCTCGGCGAACATGTGGCGTATTAGTGAGAGCGCCGCCAGTTCAGCTGCTGTTAAAAGCGGGATGTATACAGAACAGATGTGAGCGTTAACTACGTGTTTAAAGTTTGTTTATAGGAAAGACTGTGATTCTTGATCTGCAGAGAATTACAAAAAAAAAAAAAAAAAAATAGCAAAGCTGCAGTGACGAGGCATTTCTTGTTGCAGATCTTAAATCTGAGGTTTTCATTTTAACATAAGTTTGATTGAATTTAGAGTTGAACTGATTTATTTTTTTTAAGTCTAGTATTATACATGAAGCTTTCAAAAACAACACCGCCAAACAATTTGTCAGTGATAACATAGTCTACGTTAATTATACGTATAGGAATATGTCCTATGTATGTATTTTTGTTTACTGTCCTACATTGTGTCACTAATTGACAGTGATTGAATTGGTCAATCAAGACATTTACAAAACAAAATACAAGTCATTCTCTGGTTCAAACCTCTCAAATGTGAGGATAGTCTGCTTTTCTCAGTTTTATATTACATAACTGTTTATCTTTGTGTTTGTTAGAGAACATTTAACTTTATCAGCTTGAGTTCTAGGAAGTTTTTATTTTTATTTTTTTTTTTTTTGTATTCTTTTAAAAATATTTGTATTGACCAGTGTGAGCATGGACAAAATAACCATGTTGGTCAAGCCTGTCAGAGAAGAGCTTTCTCTGAGGTAGAAAATTGCAGAGACATGGAGTTCTCCCCAACAGCTATTCGTGACCTCAAAGAACATATAGCACTCAGAGCTTTTATATAATTTAAGGCATTCTGTAATTATAACCAGGCTGTCCTCAAACTGTACATCTGTCAAGTCAGTGCAGCATGGATAAACGGTGTGTGTTTACACCTACAGAAAAGCTTTTTTGGTTCAGACGGTTCAAACAGATTAAACACACGTATACATTGTTACAGCAGGAGTCTGATTTGTTTGATCCAGTCCTGTATAAGAAGCCATTTGGCGTGACATCACATCACTTTACTATCACTCTATTGGTAGACTGCATGTCAGTACATGGAATGGGCAAGATAAATCATTTTCAAGCTGTAATGCAATATGATTTCCTTAAACGTCCAGCTCGTAGGTGTTTAATTACATTTTAATTAGCTCTTCCAAATGACAACACAGTTTTTACAGCTCTGAAGTGTGCGACTCAAGGCTTTGAGTCTCTTTTACAACATGATAGCCCACCATTTTATTAGTTTAAAATGAACTTGAATCATGGTTTATATATACTCCTGAACAAGCCACAGCTTGGGTTAAAACTTTTCAATATTATGCAACTTAAATATTTTACATCTCTCACTACGCTATTTCAATAATATTATGAATGAAAGATGAAACAATTATACAATGCTTATTTTTTTAAGGAATACTTTTATCTTTAAAAAATATTAACTGGGCTTTGAGAAGCCTACATCAAGCTGCATATCAGCCTGTCAATATGCAGTTTTGTTTTGACAACTCCCCATGCTGTTGCCAAGGATGCTCCAGAACCCACATACACACATGCTATTCCAAGCACTCAGCTGCTGCTTGCATCACCGATTCCTCTGAGCGAGCTCCTGCTCTCGGTTTCCAGAGAAACGTAATGACTTGCCAATAATGCGCAAGAGCACACGAGCGTCCTCCGTGTAATATGGTGAGCGAGAGGTCCCTGGGAGTGCCTGCCCATTGTTTGCTTTAATTTCAAATTGCTCAAATGCTCCAGTCGACACTGGGCACTGCACTAAAAGGGGGTGAGGGGCTGGGGAAAAGAGGAAAAAAAAAAAAAAAAGTGAATTGTGTGAGGCAGGGGAAAACCTATTAGAGCTGGAGAGAACAAAGGGAGGCGAAGGAGGGGGCAGCGGTTGTGGAGGGCCGTACAGCTACTGAAAAACTGAAAATGGCAAATGATTTTTACAACTTGCACTTGATTAAGTCAAAGTCTGCACGAATCATGTAAAATGTTCCTCAGGTTGTCAGAGGAGAGCTTTCTCTGCGATGGAAAATTGCAGTGACACTGTCGGCTCTCAATGACTATTGGCGACCTCACAGCACACATAGCACTCAGAGCTTCTATATAATTTAAGGTGTTCTGTGATTATGACCAAGCTGACCTTTTAGATGCTGTTTGCTACAGCGTTGAAGCTCATACATCCACCAAGTTGGTGTTAGGATGAGGATCTGTAAAACCACTGCAGCATCATTCAGGCCTGAATCTGTTCAGAAAAATATACTGTCCTGTCTGAGCCCTATTCTTTTGCCACATAAAAGTTAGATATTACTCGAGAAATAGCAAGAGAAATGTAACATTCTAAAGAAACCTATTTTTTTTCACAATGGGAATGTGGCTAATGAAGCCAGGTTTATATGATGGGTTCCTGACTGCCAGGAGCACGAAGTTGTACACAGGTTGCACACCACCAGTGATGCAAGCAGGAAATTAGTGCTGAAATGAAACACATTCAATTTTGCAGTCTGCAGGCATTTATAAGAATTATAGATACACACTAAAATATTAAAATAATAGTTTTACTTTTACATTATTCAGTGTACATTCATTGTCTAATTTCCTACATTTTCATTGTGTTGTGCTCATTCGGTATTGTTTTGACGTTTTGTTTGTCTTAGTCTAATTTACAACATTTGAGATTTAAAAATCAGACAACCTATTGGTTGGGTGAAGTTTTGCGGTCTCTCTGTGAGGAACGTGTAAAACATGCAGAGCAGGAGTGACAACGCTGGGAAACGCAAAGGAAAAGCAGCCCCAACGGCCACAGACCTGGTTGTATCTGTAATAGCATTGTGTAAATGCACAGCATTAGAAAATGCTGGATGTACTTCACTGCCTGGTAGTCACTGGTTACTGTTGTCCGGTAGATTACCTGCCTCACTCCATCTCCTCAAACGAAAAAGTTCAATTGTTTGGTTGGCATTCATAAATTATCAGAAAAAAATATCTACGAGCAAAGAAAGATAACAGTGGTAATGAAATCTGAATTTGTCCTTAAATATTGCATCTCAAGTGTGTGTGCGTGTGTGTGTGCGTGTAACACATGGGGGAACGCTGCAGAAAAACCTAGGCACTCTGGGAGGAATGTTTTCACAGACTGAGCTCATAAGCTTCAACAAATGAGTTCTGATAGGACTTTTATTTTGAAACAATTGTGTTCTCAACCAGTGCTTGTTTTTGCATCGATTTATTGTAAGTGGTGGCTATTTTTTCTGGGTGCCACGTAGAAACTGGTCTGTAGACCTAATTGCTATACAAAATAAACAGCTTAATATTGTTCAGTTAAGAACAGTGTGCAGTATGAAGTATTGTGTGACACATAAATGTAGCCCAACTATTCCTCTTTAAACCAAGTTAATGAAACCATAATTAAGGTTCTTTCTCAGACAGAGCAGTGACATAGCAGCACATGCATCGTGTGGATTTCAGCCTATCAAACCTGTATTAGATTCAAGCATTTCTGAAATCATAAATTGTGTGGAATCAGCATCCATCCAGCCTCCTACTGCATGAATACAACTATTACTATTAGGTGTAGCTAATGTTATTCACCTGTAGTAACCCAATAAATGCATCATTAAATTTAACTGGGCCTGACATTAATTTAGGAATTAAATGTGGTCTTTATAGCAATTTTTATAGATATTTTATATGTCATTATTATCCCTTGTATGAAAGTCTGCATGTCTTTAGGTGTCTGGTAGTAAATATATTTTAAGGGCTGTAACTATGACACCAAGTGCATTTCCATCTGTATCATACCATGTTTTGTTTTTTTTTTGTTTTTTTTTTAAAGGACTACAGGAACACCTGGAGACGAAAGAGAGAACACGTGTATGAACAGTCATTGGGCTGCAGATACCTGATGTGGAAAAAAGCGTGAAGTATCGAGAAGTTGCCAACACTGAAATGACTTCAACACCCAAATGGACCCAACGATACGGTTTCTTTCCTGGTTAACGCCACATTCAGACCCATCGGTGTGTACCCATGGTTTCCGCTCTCGCGTCTGCGAGTAGCCTCGCACAGGGGCCCAGGAAAAAAATACAAACAGTCCCAACACGGCGGGGTGAAAGGTGAAGAGAGCCCTCCCCCCACCACTGTCCGCACATACTTCAGGCTCGGATTGCATGTAAAATCACATTCTCCAGGGGTGGGGTGGCTGGTGGGGGGGTTGGAGAGGAATTCATTGTTTTGGCATGGGGCAGTGGGTTTGCGTCATAAAAAAGTCCATGCTCTTACAAGTGCCTGCGCCTCCTTGACCAAGTGTCTCCATAAAACTCAAAGCAGAACAAATGACTTGGAGCTGCAGGAGGGACACGTTTGATTTGACGAGTGTTAAAGCACGGAAGTGTTCGGGAAGACTATCTATACCCAACCTAATATATATATTTTTTTAAATACCAAATTCACCAGGTTGCACAAATCTCGTGGGGTTTTTTTATGCTGCGGTTTTATGGAGTGTGTGAACGTTTTATTTTATTTTTAATTCTGTTCATTTAAATTTACTAGCTACTATTTTAAAATGATGTTGCAGGAATTTAAACTTAGGCCACTGTATTGATGTTTCAAACAAATCAGTCCTGCAAATATAGGACAAAAGGATTGGGATGCAGCACGAGTGTGTGTTCATTGGTCGTGTGTGTGTGTGTGTGTGTGTGTGTGTGTGTGTGTGTGTGTGTGTGTGTGTGTGTGTGTGTGTGTGTGTGTGTGGTGTGGTGTGTGTGTGTGTGTGTGTGTGAGTAGGTTGTGTCTTTACCGTAATCGGTCCATATCCCCCATTAAGTCTCGGACTTCCACAGTGAAGTAGTGGAAAAAAAAAAAAAAAAAAGCAAGGCCTGAACTGCTTTACAGCAGCCAGGAGACGCCACGCACGCGCCATACTTTATTTAGCCCAATAAAAGTGATATTTTGTTCATTTCTGTTTGAGTTTTATATATATATATATATATATATAATTTTGCTATCTATTTAAAAAAAACATAAAATTAATTTATATTAGATTTGCTGTGATTCCCCAGGGGCTTAACTCCATGCCCCAAACATATCGCATTATTGTTGTTATAGTTTTGGTGGTCCCCCGTCAATGCAGCTACAGCTGTGCCACAAACATAAACTTACAGAAGAGTAGCTTAATGGCCAAAACTAAGAATGAGCCTGAAGAGCAAGATCTGGTCGACCGAGCCATTTCCCCTTCATCGACAACACACATCGGGCTGTTGTAAGAAACCTCCACCGTACTGGAGATCTTTCTCTCTCTCTCGGCCACTCGGTCTTGTTTCCTCCCCCTGGTCCCGGCCGGCATTCAGGCGCAGGAGAAGGGGGGGGGGGGGATATGTGCCCTGTGGCATCTGGTGTATAGCAAAGAGTCCCTGGTCTAAGTTGGAAATACCCCAATACGCATATATACAGATGGTAATTTGTTTTCCATTAATTATTAGAATATTGTATGATTGTTTCAGGGTCTTTGAGATGGCCCCCATGTTCTGACCTTGCAATGAGCACGTTGTCAATGTTGTGCAATAAACAGCACGTGAAGGAAGAGAAACTTAATTGGCAGATGTTACAAGAAGTAAAAAAAAAAAAAAAGTACACAGTCATTATAAATTATTAATGCAGATTTTATTTGTGTTTGGTTAACCATGTTTTATTTAATAATAATAATAATATAATATTTTGTGATTATGTTATATTCTAACTCTGAAACAATAGCTCCATATCTGTGGGTCAGAGACCAATGTTTCAAAAGCCAAACTTTGGAGAAAAAAAAAATTGAGACGTTATAATCATTGAACTCCCTTTGTAGTGACCTAACAAACGCCTGACCGTTGTCTGTACTTTCTGTTTGACTGAATGCAAAATGTATTTGTGTTACAGACCAATTACACTCAAGGCATAGCGCACGGGAATGGTCAATTTGAATTCAAACCAAAAGTGAATTGCTCTGCAGTTTAAACTGGTTGAAAGCGTCTCAGTTTACGCGAGAACTCTTTGCGATATATGTGATCAGAGGAAAAAAAACAACAACAACAAGGGTGTATTGTGTCACACAAAAAAAGAAACCCAGTTTACCGAAAGGGCAAAACATGCAGACGGTCAGGACGAGAAGTCCTGACTGTCTGCTCCTCCCTGCATCTCCCGGGCCGGGACGGTGCACGGGGGCTCGGGGATCCGAGGTATTCCCCGGGGGGGATCTACACCGCAGAGCTGCCCTTCCGCCCCCTGCATCCGTGAAACTCCGCATGTTACGTGTATTAACGCTGTCATACAGAATCAGCACGTGAACGCGGATTTTTGTTTTGGTTTTTTTGTGTTTTGTTTTTTTTTTGCTGCAAACGGGGGTAGAAGGTCTCAACGTATAAAGGTCCTACATGTTGGACTGAAGGCGGCGAGAATGCAGATCAGATAAGGTGCGTTTAACTGAGCTGGAGTTTCTGCATCCTGGACAGGATAGTCACAAAACACACACACACACACACACACACACACACACACACACACACACACACACACACGGCCTTGTGGCACATAACTCAACTAGACAGTTAATATTGACACTACAGTCTGTCTGTCATTATAACTTTTGATTATCCACACGGCCCTATCCCACACACTGTAATCAAATTGGAAGCCACGCGCAGTCATACAAAGTGGGAAATATTTTGCTCACATCATAGTTTATATATCTGTTGAACCCTATATGACACTTGGGCGCACACGTATTGTATTTATAACTCCATTAAGTGGTGTGCGCAATCTTGTATTAGGTCCACGGGCACCACATTGGCGGTTCTGCGCCACAGTACATTATCGAGTGCATAATGTGGACGCGGTGTTCAAATAATTCCGATTTAACAGTGGGCTATAGTAACAACGCCTACATGTATGACACGCTGTTTGATGTAACACCGAGGTAACATCGATGCTCTTCAGTCTTCAGTGACAAGCCTGTCAATAAGAAAATAGGATTGTTGGAGATGAGCATGCCCAGTCTTGATGATGACCCCATCTCGCGCAGCACTGCCCGTGAGAAACAAGGCCACAAGAGATTCACGTGTTTTATAGAGAACACAGATGGAGCATAACGCAGGAAGGACTGACAAAATATGGCTTTAGACTAAACACAACAGTCAATCCAAACGGCCTACTGTAGGCCTACTGCTATTCCAAACAATTAGCCTGTACTATACTCCACAGTCACATTATCTGGGCAGACCTGTGGGTGGTAGCTTCAGCGGTGTTTCCTGCGTGCGTGCGCGTGTGTGTGTCGATAAGGTGTGCGCGTTTCAGATCACGAGCGTCTTTCTTTGTATGTGTGTATGTGTGTGTGTGCGTGCGCGTGCACGCGATCGGTTAAAACCACGTTCCCTAAAAGGCGTGTGCATGTAGGCTATGTCGGTAGCGTGCACACGCAAGAAGCACGTGCGCAAAGAACCAAATGTAAAAATGTGTGCAAAATGTCACGCAGGATACCAGACAAAGAACAAGAAGTAGCCAGAAATAAAATCGCCGTGAAGGTGTTTGTGTTACATTAAATAACCTCCAAAACAGTTCCTGGTGCCCTCCTCTGAAAAGCTACTTGTTGAGTATTTATTCATATATTTTTGACCTAACAGATTATTAACACACGCTATCAATTTATTAAATATTTCATTGTTGCATTGCTGACATTTTTTTTTTTTAGATGTTGATCGGACTTTTGAAGTGGCGAAAGCTTTTGGCAATATTGTCAAGAAAATCTGTGGGAAAAGCAACCCTGACTTAGCATTTTTTTTTTTCTTTACCGTCCAATCAGCGTTCGCGTTGTTATAGCAGGGTGAAAAACACGCTTCAATATAACGTGGAATTTTAGCATGACTCCGCTAAATTCTGTTTTCTGTTATTTCTGAAGCTTATTGCAAATTTTTTTTTTTTTTTTTGCAAACACACACACACACACACACACACACAGAGAGAGAGAAAATGATGTGAAATGGCATTAAAAAATTTAAAAAAAATACTGCGAATACCGATTAATTTTGCACTGCGAAACCAAACAAATGAACACAGGCATGTGCTGTCCACAAATAAGTCGGTCAGTCTACCACCAAAGGGGAAAAAAAAAAAAAAAAAATCATCAAGGAGAAAAAGACTATGGAGCCAACAAAAGCAGATGAGTTTGATCTTTGGTGAGGGCAGCAGTCTGAACGTGGAAAAGCAGCTTGCAAAGTGTAAAAAGCAAATGTCTTTGTTTAAGCAGCGCTGCGTTAACACAGACACCAACCCGACTGAAATACCCGGGGTGTGGAGTCATTTTACCAACATGCAATCGATTGCATACTGTAGGACTACTGTCGCGTGCATTCTGAATGTGGACCGAAAGGGGAAAAAAAAAAAAAAAAAAAAAAAAAAAAAAGCAAAAATAAATCCCAGTCTTATCAGGACAATTGGCCGGCTCGGGCTACTTCTTCTGGTTATATGCGTAGCCTGCTATATGAACAACGGCTCTTTATTCAGCTCTTGAAATATGAACTTGTCATAACTGCAATATTTACTCAAACGTCAGAGACTGTGGGCACAATTGTGAACTATTGTAATGGCAGGGTGTGGGAGGGGTGGGGGGGGTGGGGATGGAATATCCATTTTTTTATTGCATCACCTGTCAGCGTTGTCCAATGGGCGTCGACTCCGAGGGCATTAATTGATGAAGGTGTCTCCAGCCTCGGCCCACCTCCCCTCTCTGTCATTTTATTTGCGGCTCAACCAGCAGCCAGAATAGCAGCTGCATTTTAGCTCTTATTCTGTTTCTCTCTATCTCTGATTCTCTCTCTCTCTCTCTCTCTCTCTCTCTCTATTTCTCCCTCCCCCTCACAACACCCTCTCTCTCTCTCTCTCTCTCTCTCTCTCTCCCTCCCTCCCTCCTCGCTATTTTATCCCTCTGGCTGAGGCAGTGGTGTACACCTACCCCTCGTCCTGCTCGCCGACCAGAGGGGAGTGGAGTCGGGAGAGGCAGGTAGCAGCAGCCCCGGCTTGGTGGACAGCATCCGTCGCATTCCTCCACCATGCCGGACCGGGGCAAGAGGCGAGGAGTGGATGCTGTCGGCTCATTCAACCTATTAGACAGGGGCAGCTCCATTTAAGTCCGCATGTCAAAGTTTGCATTTTCATGACGCGGCAGTGTGGATGGATTAAAGGTATGAGCGAGGATGCCTTAAGCTCACGAACCGGTGCCATTTACTGGTAAAAAAAAAAAATCCACACAACACACTGAGAGTGACTACATGGATTAATACACTGTAGCTGCTACATAAAACATGGGGGACCTGGAGTGTGGCTTTGAGGAAATGCAAGGAGTGAGATTGGGATACCTGCTCATCAAAGGCAAGCAAATGTTTGCTTTGTCTCAGGTCTTCACTGACCTGCTGAAGAACATCCCGCGGACCACGGTGCACAAGCGCATGGACCACCTGAAGGTGAAGAAGCACCACTGCGACCTGGAGGAGCTGCGGAAGCTCAAAGCAATAAACTCTATAGCTTTCCACGCCGCTAAATGCACTCTGATATCGCGGGAGGATGTGGAGGCTCTGTATTTCTCCTGCAAGACCGAGCGGGTGTTGAAGTCCAACAAAAGGAAAGCGAAAGCGGTGTGTTCCCCCGGGGACGCATCCTCGTCCCCGGGGCTCCTGCGTGCGGACGCCGAACTGTGGAAGGAAAAAGTTTGGTTTAGTTTGCACGGCGTCCCGGAGACTCTCACACTTAACAACAAAACGGACAGGAGAAGAGAGCTGACTCCCTGCCTTACCGACTCCAAACTACCTCAATTTTACCACAAGACCCACGTGCGGGATTTCCGCTCGGCGACTAAATCCAGTCACAAACACTTTAAAAACTATGAAACCGCTAAAATAACAGGGAACCGCGTTACTTTGAGCCAAAGGCAATCGTTTTTCCGGAGCGCGGTGAGCCGGCAGCCGGTGGTGCTTCAGTCCGCCATAGCTGCTCAGTCCAGGCTCTCGCGCTCAGCCGGCGACCTACTTCACAAAAGGAAGAGGAGGCGCGAGGGGGGCGGCGGCAAGGACAGCGCGAGGCACTCGTGGAGCCGGAGCAGACACGCGCACCACCACGTCCCGCCGGTGCTGCTCGTGCAGCCCAAATCGTCCGGCAGCCACGGGACTTCTTTCGGCGCTTTCCACCTCGGTACGGATTTCTACGTTGACCCTCGACCTCACCACCACCACCACCACCAGCATCACCACCACCACCACCACCACCACCACGAGCCCACTTTCCCGGAGACTTACAGCAGCGACACCGAGTCCAGCACCTACTCAGACCGGGCGTACCGCGACTCGGACTTCGGCTCCGGGTTCTCCACCAGCAGCAACTCCGGGAGCTCCGAGGAGGAAGAGGAGGGCGAGGATGAAGACGACACGCAGTCAGAGAGTTCAGAGGTCAGCTCGGAGGAGGAAGAGAGCTCCTCTCAGTCCGACTCCAGCTCGGTTTCGAGCCGCGTTTCGGTCCAGAGCATCCGGTTCAGACGGGCGCGGGTCGGCTCTCTCGCCAAAAGTCTCAACGCCAGCAAAGCACCTTTGGTCCTGCAGCCCACGTTTCACTACAGCCACCAACAGCAACAAGAAAAACAGCACAGGACACTGGACCGCGTCGCCGCTTCACAGACGGGGGACAGCAAACAGGGCAAACGGCAGAAATGTGAATTTATGTACAGTGAGACTCGGAATGACTCGGGACCCTTACAGCCACCAAAATGTAGCTCCGCTGCTGTGGGGGAGAGCTTTTTCACGGAGTCCAAAAGGGAAAAGTTGTGCGAGGCTGATCCAAACGTCAGGGCTGACCCTGAGGACGACGCGGTCCCTTATTCGCCGGGACACAACCGGAGCAAGGCCTTTCACCCCTCACGCAGGACGCCGGGACATCCTACCAAATGCCTCCCGGGACTGAGCGCACAGTGTGACCAGAACAAAGACACCAAGATCCAAAAATGTATGGACAAAAGGGAGGTGAAAGCCAGCAGCCTAAAACTGCCCGCTCCGCTGAAGACAATAAAAACCGAGTCCGAGGAGCCCTCTGTGACCCCCTACTCGGACGGCGGCAGGACAGCCGGGACACCGCCCTTCAACCTCTACAATGTGAAAGTTAAAGTGGAGGAAAGCTGTGATGAATATGAATACCAGAGCCAGGCTGCAGTCAAATGTAAAGGAGATACGGCAGAAAGCAGCTACGGACAATATCCCAGCGGAGCCATCAAACAAGCAGACTTCTTCAACAGCGGGATTAAAGCCACAGAGAAGAGCCCTGATGTGGCCCCCAGGTCCCCCTGCGCTCCTCAGGAATGCAGGAGCAGCCAGGACTCCCCCTGTATGGAGGAAGCGGAACACAGGAACAGAAACTGCCGAGCTCCGGTGCAGGGGAATAAGAAACCCCGATTTTCCAGGACGAAAACAAAACAAAACGTGCCCAGGGTCAACAAAGCTGCCTCTTCTTCTTGTTCTTCTTCTTCCTCCTCTTCCTGTTCTTCTTCTTCTTCTTCTTGTTCGTCTTCTTGTTCGTCTTCTTCTTCTTCTTCTTCTTCTTCTTCTTCACGTCCCGCGGGCTGCGAGGAGACATCCACAGAGGAATTACCGAGCAGACGCAAACGCAGCAACGCCAGCACTGTAGCATCGCCTGCAAAAATGCCTTTCAGCCTGATGGCAAATTTCCCATCCCCACCGTCGCTGATTGTTGGCAGCGACGGGGATTTGTGCCCTGCTTACTCCCTGAACTCGCTGAGGGGCCCCGGGCCTCCCCCTCCGTCCCACCCCGTGTGGAGGTGGCAGCCAGGCGGCCAGATTCTCCCTCCCCCACTCGCTCAGAGAAGTAGGAAATACTGAGCTGGATTTTGAAGCAAAAAAAAACAAAACAAAAACAAAACAAAAGCCCCCATCGTGTCCATCTCCAGTTTAACCGTAGCCTGAGTCATAACGTGAGCGCACCAAATTGCTCGAAACTTTCTCGCTGTTTATTTCTTTTCTCCCATTTTTTTTTTTTTTTTTTTTTTTCCCCCCCCTCCTCAGAATGGATTTACATTCCGCTTTGTTTTGAAGTTTGATCGAGGAAAAGCCACCAGATCCCTTTTGGAGCCCCTGAAAAAAAAAAAAACGCCCACAAGGACTGTGAGACACCGCTCGTGGATTTACGCTTAAAAACTTTGTATTTCAAAATAAGCTATCAATCCAAAGCAATATGTTCTCCATGTTGTGTTCACGTGACTGTTTTCTGAACTCGATTGTTTCTTACTCGCTTTTCTAACATGCTCGACCTGTTGGATTGTATGGTGCCAGGGTTTCAGTGGTGCTTTGTCTGAAAGAGGATAAAGGGGGTAAAAAAAAAAAAAAAAAATCACAGCATTCCTTGGAATGAGGCTACTTTTAATCAGCAAGTTAGACGTGTAAATATAGGCTAATAATAATAATAATAATAAAAAAAGAATCAGGGTTTCCCATTCTGTGCCACTTGGTATATTTTATATATGAGCGCTGTGTTTTCATCCATGACTGTCATGCTGACCAGCTCGGTCACAATGGTCCATGTGCCCAAATGTTGAGTCTCAGAGAATTATAAAAAAAAAAAAAAAAAAGGATTTATTAATGTCTGGTTATATGCTCACAGTTAAGCCTTTATTAGATTTGACGGGAATTTATTCCTGGTGGTTGTGGGATTTTTAGGGTGCTAGTGAACTGGTTTTCGGTCTTTCATTATTTTTCTTTTTTTTATTTTTTTTTTTATTTCTGCGAAGTATTTCCTGGTTTGCAAAGTGTGTGACTGCACAGACGCAGGCCCAGACACAACACAGGCCTTATGTACAGACAATCAAAAAAAAAAAAAAAAAAAAAAAGCAGACTCAAAGCACGATAGACTCGTGACCCTTCAGGTGGCCGCCGATTTAACATGCACGTCATATTTTTTACTCGGGTTGGTGCGTTTAGCGCACGTAAATGAGTCCAGGAAACGTAAAACACAGACATAAAAACGTGCAAGAAGTGGTTAAAAAGCGGGATGTGGTTCAGTAGTGAGATCAAAAACAGCACCAAAACCGCGTGAAACACCTCAGAAACAATGCTCAAGAACCATGCAGGCTTAAATGCATTGCACTTTGATACTGTTGAGGGTTTTGTTTCAGCTTTAGTATTTTCTGACTAACCTGTGAAATGATGACTGAGATGGCGAGAGGAAAAAAAAAACAAAAAAAAACTATTTGGATGTATACACAGAGGCCAAACTGCTTTGCTTTGATTGTTAATATTTAGGTTTTTAGCCACATGTCAGTTTCACTATCCCATGATGCTTTTTGATCCCCTGTATAATTCTCACTGTTGTGAATTATTACAAGACGGAAAAATATAGCCAATTATTTACTATTGGCTGTCCTCCTCTCAGAGACACCGGAAACAGAATCAGGTTCTCTGAAAAGTTGCGTTCTTTATTTTTGTCAAATGCACCACGGTTCTGAATGTAGCCTTTTGTATGTGGCCGAGAATCCCACATGAAGCCCTTATAAATTCAGCAGTATCTACTCGGACTTCACCTTTAAAACAAGTGGCTGAAGTTGCACCTACACGTAGCCAGTTTAAGTGAATGTGTGGATGTTTTTAATGGCAGTGCAGGACGCGCTCTGCTAATTGGCATGCTTTTTTTCTGTCTGCGACAAAGAGAGGCCCAGCTTATGGCGAGCCAGATCACAACAAACCCAAAGCCCCGTGAATGATGTCAGCCTCCTCACAAGCACAGCAAAGGGTGCATTCATTCTGAGGATTGTAAAAAAAAAAAAAAAAAAAAAAAAAAACTATGTAATGGGTGATTGTAAAAAAAAAAAAAAAAAGGAAAAAAAAAAAGGAAAAAAAATATACAAAAAGTGCGTTTTCACTCTGCCCACATCAGTGTGGATACATATGGTAGATGTTTAGCCATGTGATTAAAGCACCACTCTGCAGCCATGAAGCCCCCCAATTCACCATGGGCCTTATTTCTGAGGCTGGAGCTACAATTCAAACTTGAACTTAGATTCTCAGCCTGTAAACTGGCTAGTGTTTTGAAGCTCTGACACAAGCTGGTGTATAAGCAGGCTATAGCAGTAAAACGGAGGGGGTTGCACGGGGTTGAGAAAGTGGGGGTTGGAGGGCGGAGGGGTGGGGGGGGGGGGGCTGCTGTGTTGCAAGAGCGAAGCTTTCAACCTTTAATCCGCATGTCAAAAGCATAGGCTGCACGGCATAGGAAGAAGAGGAATAGCCTGCGCCCAAAGCTTGCGCGGCTTTGCCCCCCTGACGCACCAGTCTATTCTCACGCAGCGCTCACAATGCGGGGCTGAGGGACGGAGATGGTGGTAATGGCCTGTTGGGAGGGCCTTTCCACCGTTAAGACAAATAGCTCTCTGACAGTGACGCTATCAATGTAAACAATTGCATCGTGCTGCAGCGAGAGAGGCTGCATGCACTCTCCCCCCTCTTCCTCTTCCCCACCTCCCTGCCCTCCTCATTCACTCATTTACTTCGCTTTTTTTGATACAATACTTGAGGTCAGGTTTTTGACATGGAATTTGAAGTCACTGGTTGTTTATATGAAACTGAATATTTATTTTTGTGAATTTTATGGGGTTTCTTGTATATGGATTTTTGTTGTTGTTGTGAATATACACAACTGCACTCGATATGGAAACTTGAACGGTGGATTTCTGAAGCACTTTCCCTTTCTTTTATTTTTATTTTTTTATTTTTTTATTATGATGCATTCATTAAACGGGATTGAGTGTAATTACCAGACTGTTTCTCTTTCTTTCTTGTTGGATAATCGTTTGTTGTTTTGTATGGGGAGGTAAAACGATTTTATGATGGGCGAAAATGCGCTAGGAGAGGGCTATGAAAAAACAACGTGAAATATTTTTTAAACGTATTTTGTAAGCTGTTCCTTTTCTTTTTTTTCCCCCTTCTTTTTTAATTAGCTTATTTTTTTATTTTGGGAACGCAGCTGCTTTTCATCTTTGATAAATCATGTGCTACTTTGTCATAAAATTTCCTCAGCCTTTTAATTTACTCTAATACGTGTAATTTCAGAAATGTTTCAAGGCATATCCAATCTTCAATCAAATAACAGATAAGTGGTTTGTCCCGAGGCAGAGGGGCTTCAGATTGAAAGGAAATAGACCACAAATAGATCTACAGGAGTGCTTATCCACATTGTAGGCAGTTTAACAATAGAAGGAATGATGACTCAGGGCAAATATCCCCCACAGAAGGCCAAATGCCATTTATTGAGTTCGGTTAAAGTCTTACAGTGAGGGATTCCCTCCCCGGTGAGTTTGAGGGGTGTGGGACGGAAGAAGTGGTAGGCCTCCGGAGCCTGCAATAATAACAAGAGGCAAACCGCAGACATTTACGCATGCAGCATTTCCAACCGCTGCACACGTGGTGATGCTATACTCGGTTTAATACACGAAGCAAAGAGAAATCCTCAGTAAGTATGGCCAAAACAACACTCCTGTAGGGGCGCAGAAGCTTTGAGCAACTCAGGAAAACAGCAGCATTGTAGCTTGCACGTATTTGCATGAAGCATGAGAGCAAAGGTGACCAACGTGCCGAATAAAAGATCAAATGCTCCCCTCGACAAACCACCATTAGTCCAGTAGAAAAACAAGTCGGCTAAGGAATATACAGAAAGGGTCGAATCCACAATGTTCCATGTGGGATACCAAATATACTAAAAAGATACAAAGAATCCTGCGTGCAGCGCAGGGCTATGCAGCTTCTGGGAGAAGCTTTGACCAGACTTGCCCTTCGCTCAATCTGCCATGTTTGACGCGATGTTTCCCTGATTAATGAGACTCTGTAGTATAAGGTCCAGGCCAAAGCCCCGAGGTTGATAAGGGGGAACCGGGGCTGGCAGGTTGTCTGGCCCCGGCCAGGCTGCTGCTGCTGGAGCCTGGAGGGGCCATACAAGGAGCAGAGACAAGCCATTATGCTGCTGCTGGCGTTTCAGGGTTAAATTCCTGTGCGGATTGGGAACCAGTAGACTGTAACTTCTATAGAATAACAATAGGAAGAATACATTAAAAAAAAAAAAAAAGAACAAAACAAGCCTCCACACAATACTGTTTTTATAATTAAAAAAAAGAAAACAACGTTCACTGCACTCAAAATTAATGTTGTCACTGACTGCATGTTTGGGAAACAAACTTTTTGGGTAATTCTGACAGACACATGCCGCATCAGGGTCAGCACTTTGCATTGATCTTTGAGACAATCAAATACACGGAGGCCGATAAAAACTGACAGGACGTTTTTATGTGAAGTCTCTCAACTGTAAAGTATTCGCTTGTCACTCTTCTCTTTACATAAGATCACTCACAAGCTCACAAATATTTGGGCGTGAAATATTAGGAAACACAATTTGACGTTAGAGAAACTTGGTGAGGGAAATGTGGGAAAATAATGTTTGTGTAGGACTTTAGTGAGGTGTGGTTGTGTGAAAGCAGAAAAGCCGCCCCCCCGCCCCTCCACTCCCGAGACGGCTACTGCTGCTGCAGGACGATGACCTGCCGGATGATACCACATTTGCATCGTCAACATCTAAAATGATGCCAAATGATTGACAAGTAACAACCGTATGGATAGGGACAAATTAAGCAGAATAAGTTTTTTTTTTAAAGTTTTTTTTTACATTAAATCTGCACTTTCTTTTTATTGCTGCAGAGTGATTACCCTATAAGACAAATGCATGAACAGTATATGTCACATGGAGTCTAAATACACACTACAAGACACGTAACGGCGTCATCCCTGAGATTATCCTAGTGCAGTCTGTGTACTCTGGTTTGGGCTCCTGATAACACGCGACAACCCAGTAGACGTGTATGTGCGTATTTATATTGTCTGAACGTTTAGATTAAACTGTTAGGGTCTGTATGTAAAACCAGGAGAGGCTGCAATAACTAATAGAGGGGAAAAGGTTGATTTCAAAATAAAGGCTTGCTTTAAAAATTGTAGAGAAACAACACGTGTAAAAGCTTCGAGTGTAAAACAAAGTTTCCCCATTAAAGAAAAAAAAAAAAGCTTGTATAATCTGATAGCCAAGAGCTTTTCCCTCTTTAACGTTAATTTAGGGATAGATTTTAGCAACAAAGTGGATTAAATATGCAATATAATTTCCTCTTGTATGTATCGCTTTTCCTGGCGGTAAAATTCTGATCCATTAAAAGCACTTTAACATTTCTCGACGACCATCGTTTAATACGTAGGTAAATAAACTACAACAACAAGCTTAATATCCCAGGGGATCCATTTGTTTTCACAACCTTAATTTGATACAAATATTGCCAACTTTTAACAGTGATCTTTTAAATTTACAACCTTCGGGCATGTTAATTTCACATTTTTAAGACTACACTACACGCTGGCTGGTAATTAATCAATATGTCTAAATGTTTGAACCCTCGATGAACTAAAAAAAAAAAAAAAAAAAAAGTAGTGCAAAGGTCAATCACTCATAACATTATAATTTTCATGTAGCAGAAGTACAGGACTGATATGAAAACATATTTGAATCTGCTATAGGCTCCATCAACTTCCCATTCGGAGTTTACAAAGCTGGATCCACTGAGCCCTTTTAATACTGATGTTCCCCCTCATTAACATTCCCACAGTTTATGCATTTCATTGTCGCCTCCATCACGGCGATCGTGGCTGAACACGAGGGGCGAAAACAGCGGGGGAAACAGCGCTGCCTCTGCCCGGGTTTACCCAGCGTCCCACCGCACAGAGCCGGGGCCAGAGGGAGGGACGGCGGCCTGTACGGGGAGCAGATGCTGCCGCAACTTTTCCTCTTTAGAACCACGCTCCAACCCCATATGGTTCATTTTCAAAGTACCAAATAACATATTGGACACTTTCCCCGCTGGAATTTAACCAATTACAAATATTTTAGCATACGGTTAAATGGTAGCCCATATGCGCGTTCTGATATGGAGACATTCAATGGATACCACTATACTGCGAGGCTGTTTGTTTGGGCTCTTCACAAGCCCTGTGAAAACAGGAAAAACATATGGCAATATTCAACATCATCATCATCATCGTTATTATTATTATTATTATTATTATTGTTATTGTTATTGTTGTTGTTATAAATGTCTATCAAACAGCAGCGTCTAATCACCGAATTAGTGAGAACATCTTGTCTGAAGTGTGTATTTTCTAGCCTGCGTGTCTAAATGAAATTGAAATGCTCTCGAGTTAATAACTGACCCTAAAGCGCTGAAAACACGTTTAAGGAAGACACAGGGAGCCCAGCGAGCCGAAGTCTGTTGGATTTCCCTGGCCAGAGGGACTGGAGGGGGGGAGGTACAGGGGAAAACCAGCGCCAGAGGGCTTCTGCTCCGTCATGGAGCTCAACTCCATTTGTAAAGGCTTTTCTGGGGACAGGGCAGAGCCAGATGTAGCCTATATAACGTGGAGTGGAGACTGGAGCAACTTTTAACATACAATTCAATCAGTTATCAACCTGAGCGGTTCAATGACGTGTGTTGTGTTGGACATCTTGAGTCTGAGCTGCCTCCAAACTGATCAGAGGAAAGTCTTTAAACAGGCCAGACGATCTCCTCTTGTGCCGTTATCCTTCCACCAATCAACATGTTGAAAGGAGTGTTATTCCAAGGTTTAATAAAATACTACAAATATTTGTCTCTTTCTCTGTTGGTCTAAAACCTATGTATCATATTAAGAGGTTGATTCATGAATAATTCATCGGGTTCAACCGTGGGATCCTTTTAGACCAATAATCAAAACATATTTATTTTATTCCAGAAGTGTTTTTAAACTTCAGTGCTGGTGAGTTTGTGAATATAATTTTAGTAGAAATTAAAACAAATATTTTGCTCCTATTAGCTACTGAAAACCAGACCAGCAGAAGTTTAAACTAATAAGAAAGACATGCACCTATTTGTGGTCTAACTATGAAAAGTGTTTTCCTTTCTCACAGTGACCCATATGTTAGGTATCAAACAAAGTTAAATTCCTGATGTTCACTGTTAAAATGTGCCTAATCCCATAACATGAATGACTGAACATGTCTCATGTTTCAACAAGTTCTTGTACTTATTATTATCATCATTATTATTATAAGACTGTTATTCCACTTTGTAAAAGCTAAAATAGCAACTCCTTACTTGACAAATTATTCTGCTTACAATCCATTGAGACAAAAACGGTGAATCTCTTTTTTTTTTTTTAATTTTTTAAAGGTTGAACCAAAAGATTAAACTACAACAGCCACTATTTAATCTATAGATATATTTCATTTTGAATTGTTTGGATAATGTTTGAGGGAAACATCTAAAACGCTGTCCTAGAGCAATACTTGGGAACGAAATGAAATTTAAAGCCCCCAAGATCAGCTGATTAAAATGTTCCATGGTCTGAGAACTAATATGTGGACACCGCTCCCCTTTAGAAAATGACAGGTCAGTTGAGAACATTACACACTATAGAGGGATTTGAACACGGCCACAAGCGGCAGTGACCTTTGACCTCCTCATACCAGGGAGTTAGGACAAGGAGCCCAGCCTAAACTGGCTGGATAAAAGCCACCAACACACACACGCACACGCACGCACACACATGCACACGCGCGCGCACACACACACACACACACACACACACACTACAATATGATAAAAAAAAAATTTTTTTTTAAAAACAGACACAAAATTAGCTGAATTCCTTCTGCTTGTTGATTATTGATTAGTACGTCAGTGCCTTTAAGCCTTGCCTAAGCCGACAGATATTCTCACTTAGAAGCCTATTTGTCAAGCATCAGGACAGATGAAAAACATGGCCTTTTGCCTTGCTGCAGGGCACGGAGGCAGGAGACATGATGTGTCAGAAGCAGATTTGAGTGGAAGAGCTTCCTTTCTTCTCCTCTTCAAGTGAAGTTTCTTAAATTGGGCAGGTGAGAAATATAATAGGACACGTTTTTGGGGCTGTCTGGGCCTTTGGCAGATAAGGTTTCAGCCAGCATATTTCAGCTATTTTTCCATATTGGGTTTTCGGGATGTGGGACAAAGGGGAAAGCAAACTTACTCCTTATTTAGGCCGAATTTCACTGGGCAGTCGACGAATTCAAGTGTAAATGGAAAAATATAGGAAATTATCTTTGCATAATAATGTTTTTTTTTTTAGGATTTTAAATTATATTTTATATTGCGTTATACTGTGTTGCTACAGCATCTAAAAGGTTATTATGAATAACAGTGAATTTACTGATCTTGCATTTATTTCTTCTATTATCATTCATACTAGGCATATTTTCAATAGTGACTTCGAACTGTTTTTGTCTCATTTTTACTGCACTTTTGGCACTTTAAAGTAATTTAATCTTACTTGGAGTTTTATGGTATCAAATTAATAATACCATAATGTGAAATATTGGTATTTATTGATTTTAAGATGCCTCTTTAGTCCACGTTTCTGTTTTATGGGCCAATGCCAAAACAAATTTCCCTAATGTGGTTTTTCCTCCAGCCGAGCACATCTAACATGAGACGGCTCCTGCTGATCCAGCTCTGATAAGATCTTCATGTTACACTGGATCCTCGTTAATAATTTGGCCTGATTGAGACTTGTTTGGAGGGTAATCTGAGCCGCGGAGACCCTGGAGATCCTTCTTCACCCCCGGGGGAAACAGAACACAGCAAGCCGTCAAATAGCCTTTAAATAAGTAGGTTTAACTTATAGGTTTAAGCACTGTGGTGACTCAAAGGAGGCAAAATGACAGGAATAAGACTTCATTATAAAGGTGCACATCTCAGGTTTTAATAAAGTATCTAATAAACCTGTGTTTCCCAACAGACCTAACCATCAATGCTCTGTTTTTTTACATGATTACTCAATCAGCTTCTTTGCTTAGTTACCCATTACTTATTGAACTGCGTGTTCTTAAACTGTGCATCTAATATGTCCCCATAACTTCTGTTTTGGTTGCTTTTCCTCAGAGACTTCACCTCTCAGATATAAAATCCTGCTTCACTGGATGTTTTGGGTCACAACCCCCTCAACTTTTCCCTGCACTCCCAGGCCTCCTTTACGTGTTGGAGGTTGAGCAGCATGTAAATGAATTGATGAATGCACAGACCAGGGGAGCAGATGCAGAAAGGTTGGGGCACACAACAAACCGGCAGCCTACTGGTGCTGCAGACTAAAGTCCCTTTAATAAATTGTGTGCACAAAGAGAAGAATCAGGTACTGTTCTGCTTTTAGAGGGGATCATCTGAGGAATAGATCTGAGGAGCTTTGTCCACCTAAAGCAGCTCACTGGATATGTAAATTCATGAATGTATGGTCTTTAATAATTAGGACATTTTACAAAGTCATGGTTTATACGATAGTCATACTTTATCCATCAAATTTACAGTTATATTGTAATAGCCTTATATCATATGGCAAACTTAAGTGTTTGAAGGTGAGATCAAATTTCAGAACTGCTGCACTGACACAGTCAACAGCAGCTTGAAACACAAAGTAGGCAGCAGACTGGGAAATATATGAGAATAGAATAAAGTTGAACAAGCTGTTAAAGCATGATATGAAGAAGATAAGGAGTTACAATTTATGTAAAAAAAAAATAGACTGAAACAACCTTTTAGTCGCAATTTTTCCTCTCTTTAAACAAAAACGCATTTAGTTTAGCTACATCATGTAGGCCTACTTATTATTATTTTGAAAGAGGATTTGATCTCTCTTTTTTTTTCTCTTGAGGTAACCACAGCCAACACAGCCAAATGATCTGCCCATCTTGTTTCGTTTTGGCAACATGACGCTGTGTTTTTCGTCCCTCTAAAAAACAAAGTTTGTTCTTTGGTTCAATCACCTTCAAATATGACAGAGCTGGTAATTAAAGGGGCATGACGGACTGCTTGTAAACGTGCACCGTGGCTACACAGAAATTTTACCTCAAAGTGCCATAAAGTTACTCAATAAACGGGGCATTAGAGACCACTGTGGTCACACCTGAATCTTCTTTAGATAATGTAATTCACAATTGATTTATTTTTATGAAATTGCTTTGTCCTTGCTTTGGGGTTCATACAGGATTCTGTGAAACGATTTTTATGGACACAGGTTGACAAATGCTCACCAAACCACTCCTTCGATGAGGCCAGCTTCTTAAAACAGCAATCAACAGCAAATAGCTGCCACACTCCGGGTGGTTTGTTATTATTGCTGAGAGAAATGGGGTTAGCTTTAATATATTGAAGATTAATGTACTAAAATGTCACTCAATCTGAAGAAAGTCTACCAAAAAGGGTGGTTTTTAGGGGTTAATATTACTTGGTTATAAAAGATGGAGTCGTAATCTGGGAGAAGCCATCAGAAAACATTTTTTTTTGTCTTTATATTGAGATGGAGGGAGACGACTGAAAGAGGAGACACAACTACCTCCAGTTTGTAATCACCCTGCAACATATTTTCAGTTTCAGATCTCTTCCCCAAAAGGAAATATATTTCTGACTTATCAAGACAGTCTCATCTATAACTTAATTTCTGCAGTTTACTTCCAACCGATAAACGCGTCAAAGTACGCAAATGAAAAGGTGAGTGAATTGAATCCATGAGATATTTTAACTCATCTGCCTCTCTGTATTAAAATCATTAATATTTATTTTCAAAATCGCTCCACCTCAAACAACTTCACAGACTTCCCGAGTTAGTCGAGCTATTTTGGTCTCCATGCCCGCGGTAGAGACGCTTACATAACGCTCCGCCTGGTTATTGGGACTCTCCGTTACGCAGCGCCGTAACGCTCATCTGGCAGCTTCTTTGGAAAGATTTCGTTGACTTGATCATTTTCTAATTGTATCCGCGCGTGCACACGTTTATAACACGGCACACGGTTAACGAATGACTATGATTATTCGAGATTTTGGGCCTGAGGTGGGTTTTACGCACCGCCACGATAACAGCGCTTTATATTGCTGTTTAGGGTTCGGATAGAAAATGCTTCTCAAAGTGTGATCCGGGGATCTCCAGGGGGGTCCTTGAAGGGGCTCCGGGGGGTCCCGCAGAATATTGTGTTTTCAATATTAATCAATTCGCATGGAATGATCCCAATTTAATATGCAGGCTTCCAATTTAGGTTTGAATCTCGCATCTGTTTTATTGTCACCTGCAGCTGATTAAGTTTTAAACCAACAAAGAAAACGTTATCATTCAGTTTTTTTGGAAATCAAATAATAAGAAATAAGAGCTTCTGCGGTCACATGGATGTCTGCCTGGTGTTTTCATGGCGTAAAAAACGTTTGAGAATCCCTGAGTGGAGAGGCGAAACGAAATCGACTAAATATGCGAGTATTCCGGATAAAAAATGGACAGAGAAAATGTGTTTGATTCCCCCGCTGTGCCTCTCTCCGGTGCAGTCAGTTTGGAGGGATGATGCGGTCTGACAGCGCCCCCTGCTGTTCACACGGAGGAGGGAAAGGCTCTCTTAAAGGGGATGTCTGGAAAAGCGGAAGAGGTTTTTAAGGTGGACCGGTGGAGTTGACTGCACGACGAGGACGTGTTTATAAGCAAAGGGCTCGCAGGGCAACTTGGACTCGGATAGAAGACTCGCTCCGGTTCCGTTTTTGGCCCTTTCAACATGAACACCAGCCAAAATAAACGGAGGCCTATTGAGAGGAAATTTAGTGACGCGCTGGGGCTGACGGTCTTCTCCTTCATCAACCAAGAAAATATACTAGTGTGAGTTTTCAATCATTTCCAGTTAAAATGTCGCTTCTGAAGAACGTCTTTGAATTAAGCAGATGTGTGGACCCTGACTCAAACAGAGTCAGCCTTCAGACCACCCTCCCCCCCAGTTCAAACTCGGCTGTACGATGTCACCATTTTGACGTTTCACTCGCCACAAAAGTATTTTAGGGCCAAAATCAAATTTAAAAGTCAATAAGATAAATATTTTTTTAAGTTTTGATGTTACTTTCTGTTGGACATCGTTGATGTGGCACGTTCAGGTCGCCTGGCAGATGATCCACGGCTGCTCCTTCCAAATATAGCCTAATTTGGCACCAGATTCCTGCAAACACAATAAAAACACAGATGTGGTTAGTTTTGGATTCTTTTCTGGCTTCTTGTTTTAGTTTTTAATGTTAATGACAGAGTAGAAATCAGTCTCTGGCCCGACTGAGATCCAGGCGGCTTCAAATGGGCTATTGGGCGAGATCGGAATCAAATCAATAATGTGGTTTGCTTCGTGGGTTGATGTAGCTACAAACTATAAATAAACAAATAAATAAATCACCTCGTGCTTGTGGGACAGTTTATAATCCTATGACCTACTGAAGCAGCGCGACCAGCGTGGCCATGCAGGTCACCTCGGCTCAGTTGAACTCAGTGAAGCTGAATATTTGTTAAAAACAGATTAAAAGTGCACACCTGGGGTCGACAAAATAAGAGAAACACCTTCTTCTCCTCAGTCCCGGTTTTCCGTCTCGTTGAGCTGCATTATTTTTTGGAACAGAAGAACCAGCAGCTCGGACCGCAGCGAAGGCCTGTGCTTGACTTTGCACGGAAGCTTCAGAACTCCGGTTAATAGAGCCTGCTGCTTCTGTTACCGTGCAAGAGATGGAGAGCGTGACAGGGAGAAGCAACCGCATTAAAAACAGGTCTTCATTTCAGCAGGACGGCTGCGGATTTATTCCAGCTGATCACACTGCAGCGTCACTTTAAATACAACGAGGTTACATTTCGCCTTGAAGCGAAGGCTTTGATGCATCATAAGTATATTTTAACTACAAAGGTCACATGCTTTATAGACTGTCACAGCGAAGCGTCATTTTTCTGTTTGACCCCCCCCTCCCTCCTCCCCCCCGCCCCTTCCCATCATCAATGAACCCTGCTTCCTCCTCCTTCAAAGCGCTTCTGGCTCCATCATTTGCATACAGTCACCCTCTTTATTCTCACGCAGCCTGTAGGCTGTAGGGCCCGTGGTGTCAGTGCACACGTTTGCTCTCTGTCTGAAACGTCCTCCCTGAACGCACATTTTTGTTCCAGTTGCGGCCTTCACCCGGAGACCTCCGTCAAGCAGACATGCTCGCTGCGTTTGTCTACACGCTGTTTGCACTGCATCCGTCCCTCCGCGTCTCCTCCGCGTCAGGTCAGGAGAGCGCACCCTGGTTCGTCGGGTGTTTCGGCGCAAACTTCTCCTCTGTCCTCAGATTTGATGCAGCCAAGGGTGGCCGTGACCTTGACCCGGTAGCCTGCTCGGTACGCTGCCGGGGTGAGGGGTAAGTCTGGGGGGAGGTGGGGGGGGGGACTGTTGGAACAAAAGTTGAGCTAAAGCTGAAGTTTGGATACTTATTGTGTAAAAATGAATACGATTTTACGATTTAAAAAAAATGCTAGAAAATAATTGTTTTATTTGAGCTATCTTCTATTATGTATGAAAAGAGTATTTTAAAAAAAATAGAAAATTCTTCACTTATGTTTTAGTTTATGTTCTTATTCAGTAATATTTCAATTTAATTTCAAACAGCAAGACATATTTTTAAACATTAAATATATAAGATGGTCATCTCCAAGGAAACTAAAATTAAAGCTAAGTTAATATTCAGTCTAAAAAAACATTAAAACAAAACTTGCACTTTGATCTCTGGGCTCAAAAAGATTGGATGAGTCTGGCAGAACTCAAACATTTCCTTTTTAAATCAATAGCTTGTTGCTGAAAAGGGTTAAACCAAATTTAGCTGCATGCCATGTGCAGCAGCAAGTATTTTAAACCGTCTTGTAACCTTTACCACTTGTTGTTGAAGGTACCAGATTGCAGCATTGTCTACAGAGACGTGTTACTGTGGCAACCAGCGTCATGGTTTGGTGGTCAGTGAGTGTTTCAACACATCCTTCAATCAAAGGACAAAAGACGTTAAAGGAGGAAGTGACAGACAAAGGTGAGAAGCTGCTTTTACCTTTAAAACTTCTCTAAATCTGTTTTCGCTTCTGATCCACCAAAGTCTGTTCAATTATTGAGAGTTTTAAGGGCCATAACTTGTCAGGTTCACAGTCTCGGAGGCATTTTGTATGGGACTGGATTACAGTGATTTCTTTTCTTTTCTTTGTCTCCTCCAGTGCCCTGTACCTGCCTCTTGGACAGAAGGGAACTGTGGCACTCTACAGAAGTGAAGGACCATTTCTGCACAACCTCAGTGTGTCGGCCTCTCCAGACAGAGTGCAGGCTGGGAAGACTTTTGTCGTGGAAGTTTCTGGAAACCTGGCTGGATCCCACAGGCAGCCTACAGGTCAGCTGCAACTCTTTTTTTGATGATTGATGACGTTTTAAAAACACAACTCTTCAGTTCGGTTGTTTTTCTGTCATAAATACTTTTTATTTTTTATAAATGGTTTGTTTTGAGGAAATGCCATTTTTAGCAATTTACATGATTTACATAATGGTAATTTTCTGCATTTTATTTGTATTTGTATTTTATTTTTTTAAACGACTTTTGGTGTACTATATGTTTTATGTGATTTTATATCACATAAAACTATTTTTAAGACAGAATAAATTGGACTGTATGCATTAATATAATATTATTTGCCGTTATAAATTATACTGGTGTTATTGAAATCATTACAGCGAGTCTGTCCAAGCACAGTATTGCTACAGAATTTTTGCAGTGTTTATTTTTTATTTTGTTTGAAATGATTGGTCTTTTTTAGACTTACAAAATTATGTACTTGCCAAAAAAAAAGAAAAAAAGTCCAAATTAATTACATCTTTTGATTAACAGTAAACTATAAGCAAGTTACATCAAGTTGTCTGACAGAAAATAGATTTTTCATTGCGTCATAACTGGTTTTGTGTCATTAAAAGTATCCTCAATAATTCATTTATATCATATATTTAAACACAATATCAAATATATAATTGTATATACATTGATATAGTACAAATGAATTGATTACAAACATTTTCTAAAATAAGGAATATTTTGGAAAACATAGTTTCTGCTCTTCGGAACAATGTTTCATTCAGAATGTGCTTGTTCGCGAGTTTTAATGTGAAAGAATATTTTCACACAGAGAAAAATAATTGATTGATATTGACACGATTTGTAGAAATATACGCAGTATATGTCAACTCTTTTCTGCGTTTCACTTGAGTTTTACCGTGGTTTCCAGGAATTCTGGCTCTTGAAGGAAGCGACTTCTCTCGCGTCACTGTGGATTTTCTGGGGATGACTTCTGAAGGTCAAAGTTCACATCATGTCAACGTGTCGGAGGGTGGCTCCTTTACTGTGGCATCTGAATGGATTTCGAAAACTCCCGGCAAATACGAAACAAGTGAGTTAACCAGAGCAAGCTTTCTGTTTTGTTTTAAGGCGATTACTTAAATAATGAAACAATAAAGGAAAAACGTATGCATTTAAAAATGTCCTCCTCTTATTTTTGTCCGTTTTTCTTTTCTTTTCTTTTTTTTAGATGTCCGTGTCTCCAACCCCCTCTCTACGCTCTCCTCCACCCTCCGCTTATCCGTCTTGCAGTCCTCTCCGGGCAGCTTAGTGATCTCTTTGGTCCACGGCCCCCTGGGTGTTCCCTCCTGCGTCCCCTTCGCACATTCAGACCCCGGCGGTGTGACTGTCGAGGCAGCATACCGGGGCGACCCGGTCACGCTGCAGGCGTACGTGCAGGAAGGTCCTCCAGCGGAGTTCTCCTGGTGGTTTACTCACAAGGAAAAAGAGACCAAACTGGAGGGAGTAGCGACAGCTTGCCTTTTTAAGTTGGACTGTCTGAACAGCTCTGCGGTAAGTTAGCCAGAGAAACAGCATGACTCTGTGACACTAACCTTTCCGGCACGCAGGTGTGATGTTGTCTTTTTAATTGATCAGCACCTATAAATTAAGCCACTTTGGCACGTGCTCTGAAAAACAAAACAAAAATCAGTATTTTAGCATTTCTAACCGGCTCGTGTTTACTATCTGGCCTGCTGTGATAGGTAAGAACATATCAAAAAGACGATCACCTTTTCAGTATCAAGCTAAAATCTGTGTTTTTGTCCACTTGAATTATTTGATTCTCAAATTCTCTTTAACAGCTTCAAATATGGAGCCGTTGCATGCTTACGTTTTCAAAAATAATCCTTGCTTTTTGTAAACAATGTGAATACAGAAGTCGTTTAGCCACAACATTTAACCTCTGACATATGAAGCATAAATTATTAATACAATAATCCAGCAATAAATCCTCCCATCATCAGGATTATAATGTCCAGCAGTGGGTTATACTGAGAAGTGTTCCTAAAATGTTGTCCCTCCCATTTAAATGAATAAGGCGAACAAACTAAGTCTCCAAAATGGCCATTAAAATAAATCAACACCTCTTTCAATCGGATTGAATAATAACTAGACATTTGAATCCTGATGAAGGGAGGATTTTCTGCTGGGCTTTTGTTTTATACTTTATGCTTTCCCCGTCACTGGTTTTAATGTTGTGGCTGATTTGGTGTTAAGTGAAAAATTGCATTCAAGATTGATGACGGATTTTATACGTGAAGGATTTACAGTAGGTCCACTGCATTTACATTTGTAATTTTTTTTTAAATTTATTTTTATTTTTTTTAATAATTATGCCAAATAACTCATTACAGAACAGAACTTCATTAAATGTGATGTTGTTAAAATAACAGCAAAAGAATCCAAACCTAAAAATAACAGATTAGGATAGAAAAAAACAACAACTCTTAACGTAACTTTTACTCATCTTTTATTTAAGCTAAATTATTATACTAAGTGTTCTTATTTTGTTGTATTTTGTCATGGGTCAACAACTAGAATGTGAAATGTTTACAAAATCATCACATTTATTAACCACAGGAAAATCTTCAGTGAATTATTTTTGTGAACACTTTATACCCCCTTTTCTAGATAAATAACATAAACACAACCAAATTCTGATGTGCCCATGATAGCTCATTTTGGTCATGAGGATCAGAGAGCTGATGAAGGAAACCAAGATGTTTAAACAGTGAACAGCAGCACTCTGCTGGGACTAAAGACACGCAAGATAAATAAAACGGTTGAGTCTGGTTGCTCCTGTTTCCTGATGGATTTAGTGCATTTTTAAAAGACATGCTGCTGACACACACAAAAAAAAAAACATCTAAAAAAAAATAATAGAAGTTTATTATTTTATTAATCTGCATAGAGAAGAAATGCTCCTCTCCATTTGATTTGATCAGTTAGGAAAAACAAAAAAAGGTGATTTTGTTTCATATAAAAAAAAAAAAAATTAACTTTAGCAATGAAAAATCTCCAGGAGGTGGCTTCATGTTCATTCAACAGCAGTAACATTTCATTTGAAATATTCCTCATCTTTGCTTGTTTTGTTTTTAATTTTGACCAAAAGAAAAAAAAATCCTAACTCTACATGCCCTTAGAACTGGACCTTTGAAACCTTAGGAGTTCACACGGTGACCGTGAACGCCTCCACTGCCTACGGATGGACCCAGGAGACAGTACACGTCGTGAGTACTCTCGCTGTCACTCACTCAAAACGTTATCGTGATGCAAATATCAATGAATCAATCATACAAATCTTTAAAAATGTCATCCATATGTAGTTTTATTTTTGATAAGGCTCAATTTCCTCAAAATATTTGAACCTACGTTACTCAAACAGAAGCAAGTCGCGTTTCGGGGGCTACTTAACGCTACAGGTGAACATATTTGCTGCATTAGCAAGTATTTTGTTCATAGTAATGAAGAGGACATGTCACTCAGTGCAGCGGTGCGGATCATCGAAGGGTTTTCAATAGTTTTTGAGAATCCGATGCAGAGAAATTACATATATCAGACTTTGCCAAAAAAAAACAACCATTTGTTTCGTGTGTGTCGACATTAAGGAAACTATAAAACCGGAAAAGACTGATATTTTAATCTCAGGTTTGTGTGCGTGTTGTCTGTATGTGGCTGCGTGCTCTTGTAGGTGGTTGTATGTCCTGTCGTCTCCGACCTTAGAGCGAGATTATCTGGCAATCGGCTGACTGCCGGAGACGTTGTATCTGTGGACCCGGAGCTGTTCACCACCATGAAGCACCGACTCGTCCTCAACCTCACACTGAAAGCAGAGCAGAGCGACGGCGGTCCCGAGGACCTCGGCGGCATGGAGAAGGGCTGTAACCATGGCAACGTCGCATGCGATCACAATCCCAGTCCACGGCACGGTAACATCTGTTTGCCTGATGACACTCACTCACCTCCCCACCCCCACACTCACCCCTCCTCCAATCACCCCAGCTCGCATGTGCACATCCGTCTTCGCTGCCGCCTCCCCACTCCTGCAGGACAGTATCACCTCCTGGCATCCGTCCACTCCTCCGCTGAGCCGTCGCCACCGCTGCTCTCCACCGTCCTCCCCCGAGCCTCGATGGTGTACGAGCGTATCTGTGCCCTCAGGCCTTCCGGGAGTTGGACGTCGGCAGCTCGAACACGAGCACAATTCAGCCTGGAGGTCGTTGGCGACGCCAGCCGCGCCAAGCCACAAGAGTGGTTTGGACGATCGGTCTGCATGATGACGTCGTGCTGAAGAAGACAACCGAGGAGTGGCGCATCAAAGTGTCTCTTCCAAAAGCAGGCTGTTATACTGTCACTGTTCAGGCCCTTAATCCAGTCAGCCGGGCCTCATTTGAAACACAAATCCAGGTTCAAGATCCAGTCGGAGAGCTGCTGCTGGACATTCCCAGTGGGGTCACGACAAATCAAAAATACTCGGTTGTATTCAGTGTCTCGTCGGGGTCAAATGTTACAGTCTCTCTGCTGGTGAACTCAACATTACTGTGCAGAAACAGCAGCTACGTGACAGGAGTTGAGGCAACGGTGGTTTTGCTTTTCAACCACACTGGCTATGTAGTAATTGAGCTTCGAGCTGAGAACCGAGTGTCTTCTCAGAATAGAGACGTGAGAGTGTGTGTGAAGGGGAACAGGAAGCCGTTACCACAAGCTACAATTAATCCAACATGGCAAGCACCCACCAGGCAAAGTCTCATTCACAACGCAGATAACAAGAGTAAAGACATTTAAACAATAAAGTCACATTTTTTAACCCTCTTTTCTTGTAAATGTTAAAAAAAGATTTCTACATTTTTATTCTTAAATCAGTGTAACATAAATGTTTAAATGGCCACTGTCTTGACACAATATCAACCTCAAATGGTTTATATTTGCACATCTCTGTCCTAAAACAGTCCTTATCTATAGTATATACTGTATGTGATGATCATGTGTCTCTTTTATCCCCAAGCTGTGAGGATTTATGCGGCAAAGCAAGCCTATCCCACAAACACAGATATACTCTTCCTGGCTGTAGCTGATGGACCAGGTCCTGTGGAGTTCATCTGGCACTTTGGAGACTCCAGATCAGCCAGAACCAGAACAAGGACCATCATCAAAAGATATCACAACCCCGGCAGGTACCAGACCCGAGTCCAAAACATTCAAAATACAATTTGGTGCTTCTTTGACTTAAAAGATTAAGATTCGCATGTTTTTGTCCGAAAAATAGCAAATGATCATTTTTCAAATTCTGTTATTCAACTGATTAAAACAACAAACTTGTCACTCGGGTATAATTAAATAGATTAGCCTGTTGTACGTGCAGGAACCTTAGCTTCCCTTTGACAATGTTCAATCTAGTAGTGCGAGTGACTCACCAGTCAAATCTCACCCGTCTCGACGCAGTTACAATGTAGCCGTAGTGGCGTCTCGTGGTCGGACATCCGTCACCTCCGATGTGTTCCCGCTGCTCGTCCAGAGGGGAGTGAAGCTCAACCGGCTGGTGCACCGGGCCTCGGCCCTGCGGAATCACACGGTGATGTTGAGTTGCCGGGTGGACGTAGGAACTAACGCGACCTTCCTGTGGAGCTTCGGAGACGGAACAACCAGGACAGGACAGAGCACCGAAAGGCACGTCTTCCACAGGTGAGCCGAAGAGTTACACTCGATTTGAAGTTAGTTTTAAATGTTCCTCAGGTGAATTTCATTTCCGATGCTTTTTATGTGACAATATTAAATTCTCTCTCGTTCCTGACATCCTCGTCAGCTTGTCTTAGCGTTGTTCTTTCAAGTAAATATAAAAAATGAACCCTTTTATGTGTGATGCGCATTTATGCCTTGATTTAGTGTACATGCATTTGCCTCTCCAGAACAGGAGAGTTCAGAGTCGAGGTGACCGTGTTTAACCTGGTCAGCTCGGCCTCTCTGAGCAGCCACATCTTCGTGGTGGACCAGCCTTGTCGGCCTCCAGCAGTCAAAAACATGGGGCCTCTCAAACTACAGGTACGGGCTGGACATTTACCGAAACATGCAACCGGATAATGGCAATAAGATAATGAATTGTCCTCTCTGCACCTAGGTGCAAAGACATGAGGTTATCCGTCTGGGGGTGACGTATGAGACAGAAGTTGACTGTGACTCATCAGGAGGTCTCAACTACACCTGGACGTTACGTGACTCTGACGGCCGGGTCGTCCCTCTGCCTCTCACAGACACACACAAACAGAGCCTCAGTCTGCAGAGCCACCTCCTGCAATACGACACCTATACTGCCAGAGCCAGGGTAAGTAATGACAAGAACTGCTGCGCATTGATCTTTAAACTGGGATAAATGATTTAAAAGGCATCCAGCTCTACATTTTGTCACAAGTTCTGTTAATAATAGTACGAACATACTGGCATTGCACTTATTTCTTTTTTTTTACCAAACAAGAAATCAACTCGAGCCCTGGCTGTCATTCATCTGCAGGTCCAGGTCGTCGGCAGCGTGGTGTACAGTAACTACAGCGTGAGAGTTCAGGTGACACCGAGCCCCCCTGTGCCTTTCATCCAGGGCGGCACCAACGTCTTCATCAGCAGCATCAGCAACACCACAGTAACCCTGGATGGGCAGGCGTCTTACGACCCTGACTTCCCCATGAACCCGCTCAGGTAGCAACTGTGACCTGCTTTAAAACCTTTAAATGGACATCTAACCCAAGGCAGGATAACATGCGTATAAATGGGCTGCAAACGATACTGTATGGATATTTTGCGAATACGAGTGTCTGGCAGAAAGCAGAGAAACCTTCCTGTTAAAAGAAAATTGACAAGATACAACAAGTGTACGCTTTTATGGGGAATTTGGTGATCGCAATGTAATTGCTTTGATTTCCATCTGCTTCGTCAACGTGTCATTTAAAAAAAACACGGCACCTCCGTCTTTAATAAGTATAACTTCAACTTTTAGCTCACTATTCATCTCGTCTTTGTAGCTAGTTCGCAAACCGGACGCGCCCCCTAACGGGTATAATGAGAACTGCAATATTAACCCGATAATTGAATTTAACTTTTTGAATTGAAGTTTATTGAGGTTAAACAGCCACACAAAATATAGCCGAGCTTTTATTTAACTCTTTAGCTACAGGCTATTTGTGAACATTTGTGCATTCAGAAAGTTTTAAATAGGGATGTTATATTCCAGTGCAATAATAACAAAATGAAAATCAAAAAACAACTTTAAATAGTTTTCTGTGGTCATTTTGTGTCTCTTTTAGTTGTTTCATATCTTGTTTTCCTATTTTGGAGTAATTTTTGTCTTTCATATTCGTGTGTGTCCCTCTGAAAAGATTTGTGTGTTTGGAAGTGAACATCTTCTCTAATTTTCTCTGTATAGCTACAGCTGGACATGTAAGCCAGTCAGCTCCATCCCCAGCTCCTGTTTCAGCCACCACATTCCCAGTTCATCCCCTGTGCTCACACTCCCTGTCAGTTTCCTGAAACACAACTTTGACCAATTCCAGTTCACCTTCACCGTCCACAGCGGAGAGCGCTCAGCTTCATCAGAGGCTTTCCTCACTGTAACATCAAACACGATCAGGTATGAGTTCAAAAACGAAGCAAAAAGAGAGGAGGAACCATTAATTTAAGCTCTTGGGGCTGAAAATTACCATTGAAAATAGCACCTTGATCCAATACGTGACTTTTGACGTGCCCTGCTACGCTATGCCCAATCATACATCCGATCCAGGAAGGTATCCGTTTACTGCCGTGACTGCCAGGGAGACCATGTGAACTGGGATAAGTCTTTCTCAGTCAGCGCCATCTGTGAAGACTGTAACATTCCTGTAAAACACACCCAGCACAGCTGGAGTCTGTACCTGGTCAACGTTTCATCCAAGCCCGTCACGGAGGGTAAAACAAAGACAAAATTCCTCCCCTTACTCCTTTCATTTGAAAGAACATTTCTGACATTGAATCTTTGCTCATCTGTTCTGTTCCAGTCCTGTTCTGTTATACAGCAGATCTCAGTGCTCCGTCCACCATCAAGGAGGATCCTGACACCTCCCTTCAGATTCCTGGGAATACTTCACATTACACCCACACTGTCTATGCCTCTACTTCTTCATCCTTTCCCGAGAATGCCTCTGAAACAGAGGCCAAAGAGCTCAATCTGGACCTGCCCTACAGTGAGACATTGTCTAACAAGAACAGAAACACGTCAAACAAAGCTGGTGTGTTAGACTGTAGTTTGTGAGATAAAAAGAAGAAACTTCAGACCGAGAACGTATACCACCATGTCACTAAATCTCCTCCTCTCTCCTCACACAGAGTCAAAGCACTCCACTAGTCCTTTTGTCCTTGACAATGGTAGTTTCCTAGATCCAGACCATTTTGTCCAGAGGGACTTTATCAGCGAATTTCCATTTGACCCTGACTCTTCTGCTGACTGGGAATTTTCTCCTCCAGTGCTAGAGAGGGGGGATGTGGATGGCCGGCTGGGTAAGAAAAAAACATTTTGGTTTGGAAGTCACACATTCAAATTCAAACAGCCATTGGTGAAGAAATAAATTTGGTCTTTGAACAGTCAAATTAAAGTGTTTTCAGGTATTCTGGCCCTTTAAGACACCTGCAAAAAAGGCTTGAAAAAAGATAAGAGAAATGAAAGCGATACTGTAGTGAACTTTTTAAGAAAACAGTTACAAATCCAGCATACAGGAGCCACATTATCTTTCATTTCGGAGTAATTTTTGTATTCAGATGATGAATTTAAATCCAATATTCTTTTTGCTGACTTTTGGTCTCCACCACCTCCTGAGAGAAATGAGGCTCTTTAGCTGCTAAATACTATGACGTGTTCACCAGCTAGTCTCTGAGGTTGTCTGCTACTTGGTGCTGTCAGCACAAAGTAACATTAATGAGAGCAGTGAGACTTAATTCAAGTAGGCAAGCTGAGGGCAGTAAAACTAAAAGGAGCTAAAAGAGTTTGAAGGACCTGGTTTTCCAAATACACTGTATTATCATCTTAATTATTTTAATGCCATTCTGTCATTTAGCATTAAAGCTAATTGTGTTACAGATCCAGATTATGATGTCCCCTTCCCAAGTGCAGAGGAAGGAGACCCGGGGATGTCAGCAGGAAGACCCACAGGTACACTACACGCTGTATCTGTGTTTGCTACTGTATTTGATATGAGATGGATGTTTATTTTCCCGTGTGTATTCCCAGGTGTGGACGATGAGGGCTTCAGCGCAGGAGATGACTCGGTGTTTAATCCAGCATTTCATGAAGATGAGGGGAGTAATTTGGTGGATCCTGAGCCACCTGTGGTGCTTCAGGAGCCAACTTTGCTCGACTTACCCCGAGACTCAGTCGACAGAGGCCTGTTTGAGTCCTTCACTTACACAGGTACATCATTCAGAAATCATTTCCTGTCCGTGTTTGTCTGTCTCAGCGTTTAGTCCTTTTACTTTCTCTTTGAATCTGTACAGGAATCTCCTCCCCTTCACTCGGCTTCAGACCCTTCAGCCTGAGGCCAAACAGCAGATACATGGTGGAGGTCACTGTCAGTAAGTCTCAACACAAGAGCTGACATTTTTGTTAAGGTATAAAAAGATAGAAAAATTGATAGAAGAAATATTTCTAAATAATACATCTCAAAATGAGCCATAGGAGATGAGTTGTAACAGCAGAATAAGACAAAATGCAGCTTTGGTTTCTAAATATTTGCGTACTGTAACCTTAACCCTCGTGTTGTCCTCGGGTCAAAATGACCCGCAGCTGTGTTCAACCAAGTTCTATTTTATTTCTATATTTTTTGGGATCATTGGTCATCATTCTTTAAAGAAACCCTCACAGCCTCCTTGTCACCAATGATCCCCAAAAAATATGAAAATAAAATAGAACTTGGTTGAACACAGCTGCGGGTCATTTTGATCCAAGGACAACACGAGGGTTAACATAATAATGACCGCGTTGGCTCTGATTCAGTCAATCACTTGTAGGTTGGAATCTTTGCGTGAACGATGCTCTCTGTTTTTGTCTGATGAACTTCAGCATCTCAAAATAGTTTTCTGGGCCGGACTCAGCTGTTCCTTCAAACCAACCCTGTTCCAAAGGGCATGACGTGCCAGGTGCAGCCAGAACAAGGAGTTGAGCTACGCACACACTTCAGTGTCTTCTGCAGCTCAGGGAGGGAGGTATATTCTTTTAAACACAGTTAACACACGTATTGCTTGGTTGACCATGCATGATGTGCCAGATGCTTTAAATGTAAACAAATTCCCAGTAAAATTTTATATATTTAAATTAAGCTGCATAAATTGCACATTCTTTCACATTTGAGTTCAGTCATCTATCCTCCTCTTCTCTCCAGTTTTGATTTGGGTACATTTGTCCCTGCATGTCCCTCACATGGTTTGGTGTGTGTGTAAATATGTGTGTTTGAAGGACTTACTGTATGAGTACAGCTACAGTGTAGGAGGACGACCCCCCAGGACACTGTACCACGGGAGAGACTTCCAATACTACTTCAGCCTTCCTTCAGGTGACCCCAGTGATGACTATAAAGGTACACACACACACACACACACACACACACACACACACACACACACACACACACACACACACACACACACACACACACACACACACACAGGCAAAACGACATGCACATGGACCCTAATTTGTGAATATTAAAGTACACATTAAACACTTTTTTTTTTGCATTGTATCACTGACATTTCCATTTGATGTATTAAGTAAACTTATTTATCGTTGTTTCTATAGTGATAATTTATACAGAAATAAGAAGCGGCACACATGGGTCCGCCACCAAACCCTGTCCTGTCACCGTCCAAGTCCGACCAAGCTTCCTCAGAGACACCTCGTCTTCTTCTTCTTCTCATCATAATCCTGATCTGGAGCTGTAAGAATCAATTAATTCATTTTACGTTCGTGTTTCAGGGCTTCATTAAAAATGTGCTCAAATTCAAAGTAACACAGTATTCATGCAATATTGTGATTTTGAGTGACAGTAAACCAGAGTTCAATATGGACACTTTAGATTACGAGAAGAAATTTGGATGTCAGATTGAAGAATTATGCACCTTACTCTTAAATACTTTTAAATTTCATACATTTTATGAATATACATCACTTATTAGTCGTACGTGCCAAATATAAGACTTATAAATTGTAACAAAACGCTTTCTCACAATTAATAAATGTGAAATAATGTTTTGGGTTAACATTCTGGAGTTGTACATTTTAGTTAAGTTACTTATAAATGGAGTTTAGTTTGGATCTTCTGTATATTTCTACTGCAGGTTCAGTTGGTCTAAGTTCTTCATCTGCTGATTAAAAGAGCTAAATGAAAAGACAAACTTTGTTATAGTGGAGAATATACAGCGATTTTATACAATCTGGCAGTCTAAAAGTGGCTCTCTGGGGGTTGAAAGTCTATAAAACATTCAGAGCGAGACAACAACAGTAGAGCTCTTCTATGCTGCATTAATTACGACAACACTATGGATACCACATTCTGTTATTAATTTTTCATTCGCTCCAGCTCAGAGTCAGGTCTGAGGAACCTGTCGGCTCTGGTGCAGCTTGGGAACAGTGTGGAGATTCGTAACTACGTCAGTCTCCTCTCCGGCGTCCTGAACAGACTCAGTCGGGACACTGCGGCCAACACACACGCACAGAGACACGTGCGCAATGTGCTCATTTGCACAGTGTGTGAGCTCGAGAGCAGCGAACAGGTATACACACACACACACACACACACACACACACACACACACACACACACACACACACACACACACACACACACACACACACACACACCAGCACAGTACTTTAAGATTAACAGAATAACATTGTTTTGCTGAATTATCTCACATGTAATTCAATCCCAGGAATCAATGGCAGACAACATCCGTATTCTTAAAGACCTTCTGCAAGTTACAAGTCAGGTAGGTGAACGGTTGCTCTCTTTCATGGACAAGGAGACACTGACAGATGCTTGCTGACAGATTAAAATTGTTTCTCATGCTTGCTTTTATTCCTTTTAGGTGACATTAGTGAGTGCCAGACAAGTAACAGCTCATGTTCAGGTTGTCTCAGAGCTTTTTTCTAAGTCCAGTGCTCCAGATCAGTACCATGGTAACCAGAAGACACTCAACTCTCTGGTCAGCCTGCTTTCATACAGCCTTCAAGCGGTCACTAGTTATGAAAACACACCTAAAACACACAACAGTGCCGACATTACAAAAGCACAGGAATCAGATTCACTGACTGGTGAAAACACAAGAGATGTTGAAGATGCTCCTGGTGGCTGTCTACCAGAGTCATCCTCCTGTCCTCACATCAAACAGGGCGGATCAAGTCCAACAAGGCAACTGGTGCCGCTTGTAGCTGATATTCTGCAGACTGCTTCAGACTTAATGCGGGTGAGAGAAAACATGCATGTTTTTATACATGTAAAGATGTCCCCCCCACACTCACACTAATATCCAGTCTCTTTTTTTCAGAAGTCCCTTTTGTTCCATGAGACCCAGGAGCACAGAGTTAGCACTGATTTTATCACCTTGTATGCCGCACGCCAAAACCAAACGTCCACAGTCATCAGCAGTGGCTCCACCACTTTCTACATGCCGGCTTCTCTGATCCAGATGCTGTTTGCTCATCACATCCCTTCCCATCAACAGTGTGTCCTCAAAGTGCTGACTGAGCTTGCTCACAGCCCTTACAGCTGGGCCAGCTATCCCACACAGGTGAAAACAGCAGGATATGTAGACATTTAGTGATTTAAAGGCAAGGTGTCACTCTTACCTACTACTTTGATTTCCAGCTGAGTGGACAAGTGGTTGACCTGAGTCTGTACAAGTGCAGCACGAGGAGAAAGATCCCCATTCGCCCCCTCATTCAGCCAATCAGCATCGAGCTGCTGCACCCACACAGTAAAGTATGTGTTTGTGTTTGTGAAAAATAAAGGTGCCCTGTGGAGATTTCTTCTTAACAAAACAAAAGTTATATTTATGAAAAGCGTTGTGTACAAAGCTGATTTTTACTGTTGAGCTCTCAGTGAACTTCTTCAGTGAGTAACTGATCACATCTCGGCTGTAGAAGAGCTCTACACGCGAGTACATCCTTCTGCGCAGCCAGGTCAACTACCACAGCTTCAACATTACCCACGAGCACTTGCAGCAGGCCATCCAGCTGACAGTCGTGTTCACGCCACCACTCAACAAGGCGTTTCCCATCATGCTGCTCTTCAGGTAGACTTGCAGAGACTCAATTTCGAGCTGTATGAAAACATGATGATAATGAGTTTTGAGTAAATGACATAAATATGGCATGAATCTCTGATGTTTCAGGATGTTTGAGAGGCCAACTCCCAGCATGCACCACCTGCAAAGGACTCACCACTGGGAGAGCAACACCACACGGATCAGTCTGCCCCCATCCCACCTCAATGGTGAGTCTCTCGGTTCTTTGTTTTCAGCTCTGTCCCTCCTCATCTTACCATCTATGAAATGGACATATACATAAAAAGTATCTATCAAATCAATCATCCATTAATGCTTTAGCAAAGTGTAACATGTCAAAAATTTCAGTTATATAGTCACTAGTCATTGGATATCATTTTGAGAATAAGAATACATTTTTTTTTAAAATATGCTGTGTTAAGAGGTAGTCATATCAAAAAGTTATCTTTTACCATTTAACTCTTTCCAACACAGTACTTAGCAAGATAATATTTGTACTAATTCTGTGTAGCTGGCTCAGATTACTTTCCTGCACTTGCTTCAACATTTCACATGTACATTTGAAAACGGTCTCACCAAAATCATAACATTTTCTAGCTGCAGGTGTTGGTCACTTGGCCCTGCTTAACGCTGATTTTGAGAAAGCACCCAGAGGCAAGCACCTGAGTGAACAGATAAGTTACAGCCTCTCAGTGGACAGCAGTCTGTGTTTGTCCTGGGACAGCCAGCAGGGGGCCTGGACACCCCACGGCTGCAGGACACGGCAATCAGAAACAACTTCTGCAGTGAACTGCAGGTAAGGCATGAAATAAGCATAAAACACATCCACACACACTGCAAGAAAAAAAAAAGAATGTATAGGTTAGATTAATCACTTGTTTCTGGGTGTTGAATCCAGTTGCCACCAGTTGAGGCCGCTGACTGTGGTGCAGCAGCAGATCCAGAGCAGCCATGACACAGCCGATCTGGACCCGTTCCTAAGGTGACCTCATCCCCCTGAGGCCTGGATCTTGTATTTGTCAAGAGCAAACAACATCACTGTTCCTTCAACTGTAGCGATAGTCTGGACCTTTTATTTACATGCTCCAGTATAACACAAGTAATATCACAATGTTTTGCTTCTTATAAGATGTAAGATATTGTCCAAGTAAAGAGAGGTCAAAATATGAATACAACTTGCTTTCTGCCTCTCTGAAACCTCAGTGTGTCCAGTGATCTGACAGTCCTGGGTGTCCTGGTGGTGTTCGTGTGCCTGTACATCCCGGGGTTGGTGCTGTGTAAGAGAGCTGAGATGAATGGAAAAGTCCACTATCTTTCTGACAACTCTCCATATGACCCACATCTCTATGCTGTCACCATCCACACTGGTCTCTGCTCTGCAGCCCGTCTGAGTGCAAAGGTAAAGCTGTTTTTTTGTTCCTTTAAACCCATCATTCATTCTCACTGGCCTCTATGGTCGCATTGCATTTAACTGCACATGGATGCTCTCAAGAATTAACACATTTTACTGTAATAGAAACATGTTCATCATGACCACAAGGTTTCTATGTTCGTGTCTCCCATTGTTGAATGTTTTTGTTCAATTTTCCAAGTCTTTTTTTACAGAGATTTATTTATTTGGAAAAATACTCTCTTCATTCACAAAGGGCAGCTAAACATAAAGCAGAATCACACGACCGCTAACAGCCAGCAGGCTTTCAATTATAGTAACAACTGTAACATGTCACTCCTGCTTAATTTATTTATATTTTCATTTTCATTTTTATTAGGTGTTTCACTCTGCATCATTTTACATTGAAGATGAACCTGAACCTGCCACTCTCACTGCTAGCATCATATATTAGACTTTGAAAAAAATACTCTTACTTTCACTTGTCAGCCACAATATCTGCAACAGAAGCCAAAATAAACAAATGGAGTGTTTATCTAACAGCCAGGTGTGAAATCTCATCAGCATGTAAAACTGGTTTTGGCTAAATAAATTAATATAATTATGTTTTGTAGAACACAGTAGAACTTAAAACATATGCTATGTGTACCTAACAAACTGGCACGTCTGCATTTCAACAAAAAGTTCAAATATGATCTTACTTATGATCTCAGCCCCAATAAATATCTTCTCTGTGCTAACACATTACACTTAATGCTTTTTATAGCTTTAGAGCTCTCGAGCTCCTCCTCCACATTTTTACTAGAAAGTTAATAATAAACCACAGTTTTAGGGAAGCACCTCTGAATCCCATTGCTGACATACATTGGATTATTTTCAGTGATACTCGTGGCTCACCTGCGTTCTCTCTCATGAGTTCCTCCACCTGGTTTTCACTGGTGCTCATTCTGGCCTTCAAATCTGTGAACGCATTTAAAGCTGCTGTTGAAATCGGTTCAAAGTCAGTCAACAGTCAAATGTAAAAATGACAACAGCACCAAATCCTAAATAAATTAATTAATTTAAAAAAAATTGTCTATAATGCTGAAAATGTAAATGAGGGAGAACAAGAACAGCACAGAAGTGGCTGACGCTCTCTGGTCAAACTATAAAACAGGTGAATACAGTATAGTCCCTGCGAGTTTCCCATGTTTTCCATTTAGGATACAGGTGATCACATGTATGACACATGTTTATCACATGTTGCAGCATATTATAACATGAGGAAAATTTGTGGAAAAGTTTTCACATTGGAACCTACACAGGCTTCACATGACACCATAACAACTTTCCAAAACCACGTGTTTCCTGACGAAAAATGTTTTACACGTGCAATATCATGCATCATGTGTGATTACATGAGTTTTTGCACATGCAATTCATGTGTTTTTTTGTGTAAGGGTCAGCTGTAAAACTTAGATGCGGCTTTTCATTCTGAAGGTTGACCAGACAGTGAATAGGTTATAAACAGAAATTCCTTTTTTTTAAATCGATATCTAAATATTTGTAAATTTTGACAACATCCACATTCTAGCTTTAATTTACTGTCACTCTGGCCTGTATGGCCGACACTTGTTGAGATGTAACTAAATCAGTAAATTCACATTAACTGGTGTGTTTCAGTCGGTGTATCACCTGCATTTTCTTGCTCCAGCTTCTCTATCTCGATCTGGCTGTTCCTCAGCTCCACCTTTTGTTCGATGACCATGTCTCTGAGCTCCTTCAGCTCAGCCCAGATGTCAGGGATGATGTTGGTGCGTCCGTCGCTCTGATCACGACTTGCTTCAATGCCCTGCATCTCAAACGGAACATCTTTCTTGTGGATTTCTCCGACTGTCTGAGTAACATCGTTCCCTGTCACCCAAGTAAACAAAAAGGGGAAAGATGAGACTAATCAAAGACGCCGAGCTGGCTTTGCTCGTCCAGGACTCCTTAAGACTATCGCAGTATGAATGCATCGAAGATAAACCGCACTACAGCGTCTTATTTATCCTAAACAACCAAGAGGCCCCTGGTCCCAGGCAGAGGAGGCGTAGAGAGCAGGTAGCTAGTAAAAAAGCAATAATGCAGTGGAAGCGGAGCAGGATTACAATCATAATGGTTCCAAGAATGAGTGCTAGTTGACAATCCTTCCGTCCCCCTGAGCCCATGTCCAGGACAGACAGAGCAGCAACGCCGGAAAACCTGCAGCACTCCTCATTCTGAAATATTACCTGACAGCAAGAGACAGTCTGGCACTCAGTTATTGGCTTTATAAGCACATAGAGCATGTCACTGAACAGCATGAGAAATGAACAGGTGGCTAAGATATAAATGTGAAGATCACAACACATGTCCTTGAACAGTGCGCTTTCAGAATAACAACATTAATGTCTAAACTATTAATCTGAATGAGTGTGTGAGCAATATGAGCTATAAAAGACTGTAAAGTCTAACGTGCATTTGGAAAACATGTTTACCAGGTTTACATAATGCTACATGGTGAAGACGGGTCCTCACAGACAAAAGAACTTAAAGTCCCAGGATGCACTCTCTTCAGGAGGAACTCTCAAGACACATTTATACTCAGGTAACATCCTCCACGGCTCCAAATATGACCTGAAATTAAGATGTTGTTTTTTTGTTTTCCACATTAAATAAATATATAGTATGCAACACATTTTACTAAAATACTACTTGATCACATTTGCTTTGCTAATTCATTCAACTCCTACTTGTGTGTCTCTACCCTACAGTGCAGCAGACAGCCTGGGCCCGGTGTGGGGGGTTCACTTATGGCATGACAACTCTGGACCCTCCGCGGACTGGTACCTCAAACAAGTGGAGGTCTCCGAGGTAAATCCCGCCAGTTTAGTGTCTATGACTGTGTCTTATCTCAAAGCTTGGACTTTGATTTGATAATCAAGATGGTTTGTTAATTCAGGTGAACAGAGGGAATGAGAAGAGATGGCTGTGTATTGGTCAGTGCTGGTTGGCCGTGAACAAAGGCGATGGCCGAGTGGAGAGGATGCTACGTGTTTGCACGGAAGGGACGGGCTTTGCTCAGGTACAACGCTCACATACACCTGTAAACACTCATTATATTTGTGTTACCATGTGACGCCGAGTCTCTACCTTGTATGCTTGCAGATGTTGTGCCTCAAGCTACCTGACTACGTGGCTGATTTCCACATTTGGATGTCTGTGTACAGCTGCCCCTGTCCTACCTCCTTCACACACAGTCAGAGACTTAGCGTGTGTGTGCTGCTGGTGTTGGGGTATGCATGTGTCAACACAGTCATCATAGCACAAACGGATGATCCGGTAGGTGAATAAAAACACCGGTGCTCGATTGGATCAGCGGGAGGGAAGCCCTGCCTGTTGATTGGCAGTAAAACAACCAATCACAGCAGTGTTGAGTTTGGGGCGTGTGTCCCTCCAGCTGATCCTATCTAGCACCAACCTTGATGAAATCAAAATCAAAGTTCAAGATTTGATACACGACAGTTGTAAAACTTGTTACCTGCAATCCTTTGGTTCTGAATTCCTTGTTCACAGTTGCCATCCGAGTTGGGTTTTGTCGACATGTCAGCTGTTTCTATAACAACGGGACTTTTGAGTGCGGTGGCTGTGTTGCCCGCAGCAACAGTGATATCTTTCCTTTTCCGACTGCGTGGGGTCGAGCTGACGGGGTCAGGAATCCATCACTTAAAGGGCAGAATAACTCGAAAGGACTGTTTTGAAGGTGACATTTGGTTTCACATTAAATTGTTATGGGATTACACCGAGGTAATACACAACCCCAATTTGTATGTTATTTTTTTTGTCCTCTTGTCTCCTCATCTTATTCTTTATCCCTTCTTTATCTTCACAGATGCTCTTTCAGTAAATGAGAGTGTGTTTGAGCCTCAACTCTCTTGGAGCAGCCTTCAGCTGTGGGCACAGGAAGTCTGGAGGAAAAAATACCAGGTTGTCTGTCACCTTTAGGTATTTTCTGTTCCTCCTTCTTTTCTTTTCTTCTTGCAGCATTTTAAATTTGTCGGATCCTTCTTTTTGTGCCGCAGGACACAGACCTCCTGTCAGTCTCCTCGACGATTCAAGAACATAAAGACACAGATAACGGAGCTGCAGTCGAACCAGATGTGGTCACAAGAAAGGAGGGTGCATTAGAGAGCGGTGTGGTACCAGTGCCCCAAACGTTAATGGTGGTTTCTAAAGGGAGCAATGCCGACCGAGCGCCTCAGGGTAAAGAACTTTTAACCGAGAGCGGCAGGTTTCGTGGAACCCAAAATTCTGGTTTGTCAGATACGAGGGATGAATGTCAGCCAGCACAAAAGGAGAAAGATCCTCGAAGAAAATGTTCATCAGGCCGCAGCTTTGAAGAAGGCAGCCGTCACCAGACAGCGTGGTCTGGTCACAGCAGCGGCTTCGGAGTCATCGACAAACTTAGGGAGGGAAGATTCAGTCAAGCCTCCCAGCGGTGTCACCATGTGGCCTGGGCCCTGTGTCTGCTGCTGTCCCTCTGCTGCCTGGTGCTCTCTGCAGTGCTGGGAATGAGGTAGTGGAAGTGTGACACCATCAGATGGATGATAATGAAAAGTTAATGAGCTGCACTGAGTTTTTGTTTTGCGTCAGTGTCACACTGTAACTGTGTCTCGTGTGTGTGTTTTTATGTGTCAGATTCAGCAGCAGCAAGGTTCTACTTTGGGTTCACTCTCTTTTCATCTCTGTGATGTCTTGCATCTTCCTCATCCACCCAGCTGTGGTAATTTAATTCCTGCCTTTTGACTAAATACGTGCATTTGAACTAAATAATGGAGTAATGTAGAATAACAAGCTTTATTTGTCTTTTCCAGATACTTACAGTTGCCGTGACTGTCTCCTGTTGGTACAGGAGAAGACCAGACTTTCATAGTTTCCTCAGTATAAGGCAGTTTGAGGTAGAGACTTCAAAACTGTGGAACCACACTGGTGCTGATCGACCTGAAGAGCAGCTCAGGCCATCTGCTTCACTCCAGAAAAGATGCTCGTTCCTTGAAGAGGTGAAAAAGAGACTGTCGTTCAGTTCAGTCTGTTCTGATCTTTCCTCCTGAAACATAAAGTTAATTATTTTTGATTGACAGCGTCTCAGAGCTCGTCAGAGAGAACGCCACCTGCGACTCGTGAGCCCACAGACTCCAGCAGAGCTGAGGAAAACTCGTGGGAAGAAAAGAAGAGAGACTCTCATCCTTAAAACACTGAGGTTCGGTCTTTGTGTTTTTGTGCTCCCTCCTGTTTGTATATAATTTAGAGCTGTATAAGATATCCACTCTTCTCTATGTCATGCAGAAATTTTTCTCTCTGGGCCTCCATGCTTTTCCTGTTGATGTGTATAACCTACAGCAGCTCATTCAGTGACCATTACCACCTCAACAGAGCTGTCAGCAGGGAGTTTATAAGGTAACAGTCGCGCACACGTGCCGGATCTCTATTTATCAACGCCACTCACCACGAACACAGAAAACTGAGATGTTATCTTTCATCAGGAACCATGAGAATGATTTTATGTCCATACAAAAAGATGATGACTGGTGGAAGTGGACACACACAAGTCTGCTTGATTTACTGTACAAGAATGCATCGGCCAAACCTGAGGTAAGCTACGACTAAAACTCGAGAGTAAATCAAGTTTTATGTAAGTTCAAGATCCCCTCAAGACAATTTCAAAATACTCTACTTAAATTAAATATAGTATATTAAATATACTCTACTGAATAATATTTTGTGACTCATTAAAAATTCCAGAATCTGTGAATATGCAAATAAATGTCACTTCTAAAGTTTCGCTGCTCGACACAAGATGTGTCAAGCTTTCCTGTAAAGTAATTCTCAGTGAATGTCCATTTCAAGTCTCCATATCACGCTTGCACGAGTTGGATATCGGACCACGATTGGCCGCCAGAATATTTGTGATGTCACAAATCATGCTTGTAGACTTTAAAGTCAGATTATTACTGAGCAGATCGAAACTTTCTCACTTCAGCTGAGAATGTGAAAACAATCTTCTAGTTTTAAACTCTGCAAATACATAATTTTGCACAGTAAAGCTTAAATATTCAACTGTAGGAACAAGAAGAAAAACGTTTTCAATTGGAGGGGAACTTTAAGCGGGTTGATAAAAGATCTGAACCTGTCAAGGACTGAGAAGTTCATTTACATTGACCATGTGTCCAACTCTCTTTGATCCATTAAAAGTCACTTTTTTTAATTATTTTTTTTTATTTTATTTTATTTTTTTAGGAAAGATCTTATTCTACATGTCATTATAAAGTGAAAACAATCACTTCTCTAACCATTTTTCTTTTTGATATTTTGATGTTGTTTAGCAGTCACACATTTTGATAGGAGATCCAATCCTGCAGAAGATGGAGATATCAGACACATTTCAGAGCCAGGTAAGTTGTAAAAAATTCCTTTAAATTTCTAACCTTTGCTAACTTATTTCAATACAAGCATCAACTGAAAATACAGTAATAGAGGTTTTTTTTGTGTTTATTTTGGATTATCAAAACTAGAACAGTTCTAATTTCACAAACTGCACTGGTAATGGTTTTCCATAAGAAAAATAATTATATTTTAATATATAGGTCTGTTGTGAAATAACACCCATCTACTTAAAAAAAACCAAAAAAACCACCCCATCTTTTCTTGTTTTGCACTAAACCCCCTGTAGAGAGTGCTGTTTCACAAAGATGCACCCAGTCCACAAAAAGATCTACACTCACTCAGTTGCCAGTTTATGAGGTACACCCAGCTATAACTAATACATTCTAATAAAAACACTCCCACAAGTCCTATTTATAAAGGTTATAATATTTCAACAAACCTCAATGTCATAACCTTAAGATAGGTTTTATTGCACGAGTGTTCTACTAGACTGCATTAGTCCGAGTGATCAATTTTAGGATGGGTCAAAGTTTTTAATTGCAATGAGAAATAAAGGATTTTTTTGGAGTACCCGTATTTATAGAAAAACAACTTTGTATTGTGCATTCGTTAAAGCTGCAATTGTGTAACGGTTTAGTATTTTTTTTTTATGCATCCTTAATTAATGTGCTGTCCTGACTGTGTGTATTCTGACAGTCTGTGTTCTGTATGTACGCCCAGGTCTCTTAGATAATCTTTTCTTACTGCTGTCGGGGGTACGGGGTACCGTCTTAATGCACACTCAAGTCTCACAATTCCTAGGTTTCCATGGTAACACTTCCAAGGACATGTGGTCAGCTGGGTTGCTACTCAGGGCCCAGCGCGACGGTTGGCTTAGGACACACAAAGTGAGAAACGCACAGTGGAAACACATTTTTTTTTTTTTGTTCAAATGATCAGTGGTATCAGCTCTGATGTCTATAAAAAAAAAAAAAAAATCAGCACCACCATCAGTCAGTTCTTTTCTTCCGCAGGTCTGACGCTGCATCAAAACTGAATCTTCTGCATTCAGCCGGCTGGCTGGGAGGACAGACGGTGGCCCTGGAGGTTCAGTTCACCTTGTACAGCCCTGCACCAAACCTGTTCACCAGTGTGACTCTGCTCACTGAACGGAGCCCCGTCGGTGTCCTACTGCCCTCCGCCAAAGTCCTGTCAGTCAGGGTGTATCACACTCCTGCTGTCTGGGACTATGTTGTTATGGTCTGCCAGGTAAAATGCTTACTTGCGTTTTTATCTCTATCACAGGGGTTCCCAAAAGTTATCGCAGCATTGTCATCTCACATGTTCCACTCCATACGGCAGATACCAACATTTTCGTAAAATAAAATGGGACTAATTTAACAATTCAATGACCTCACAAGAGCTAAATAACGACAACATAAGGCTCCTATTAAGTAATAGTTGCCTACATTTACATCCCTTGCTAGAAGTGGTGCCACATGCATGTGGAGGCTCAACTCCCGACCCCATCTCCTCTTGTCTCAACTGTCCAACAAGACCTTTCAGCCAATGTTTAAAAATTCTCCACATTTCATTTGCTGAATTTAATGACTGAGGAGTCAATCAAGCTAATGTTAGCATTATACTAATCACGTCATCCTACGTGGCTAAGCATGGACACATTTTATTTATTTATCTGTTTAAATACTTAACATTTTTTTTTTTTTTTTAAATCTTTTTCACGTGATGTGTTCATGTTGGAGTGCAATTGTGGCCTGTTCGTACTGGTTTCACAGTGTGGGAATCCCCGTGATAATTCAAAAACTAGTTTTCAACTCTATCATAAAGTTAAGAAAGCATCTACAGACATAGTGATGTATCACTTAATTTCAATTTTCAAAAATCAGATTATATTTTAGTGTTTGATGATATTCTAACGTTTTTTGTTTTTTTTCACATTTTCTCTTCCTCGCCGCCAGCTCTTCTTCCTCTTCTTGTCTGTACTACAACTCTGTTATCAAGTGTCCAATGTTGGACAGGAAGGGCTGATGGGATACTGGAGGACACCCAGCAACTGGGCGGAAGTAAGCAGAGTTAAAACTGAAGAAGTTCACATACAGACAGCTTGATTTTACAGCAGATAACACGTACACACCCTCACTCCAACGCAAACAAGATCGCACTGACCTCACTGAAAGGGTAAAGCAACCTGTTGCTGTTAAACTAACACAGCTGTCAAGCAAAGCACAGGAAAAAAATAATATCTGAAGGTCAAAGTGCACAGCGGGGTTTAAAATGTACCTGATTACACTTCGCTTGTGTAGAAATACACACTTCACACTGTGTCTGTCTTTTGCAGGTCAGTCTGCTGGTGGTGACACTCACATATTACATCTGTCACGTCCATCACTCCACCCTTGTCATGGAGGTGGTGGAGCTGCTGCAGAGTCACAACCACAGAGGGCATGTTGATGTTAGCCACCTGGCCACCTGGGAACAAGTGAGAGAAAGACACCAATGAAGGAAAAGATTGTTAATGTTGAGAAACTGCCTGTTCTCCTTATTTTATTACATCACCATCCATTGGAAAATGAAAAAAAAAAACCTCATCTTTAACAAGCTAATTATGATTAGTTTACAAGCATAGCATTGTTATAACGCCACATTTAACATCACGTTGTAGTTGTAATACATTTTTAGATCACGTTGTGAACCAGACATGTTGTTTTTGATGACTAACAGAGAGGATGATGTCCGTTGTGTCTGCAGTTTATTCGTACTCTGCGTGGTATCATGCTGTTCCTTCTCACCATGAAGTGCGTGACCGTGCTGCGGGTGAACAGGACTTTAGATACCGCTGCTACAGTCTTTGCCCACGCACTCTCCAGCCTCCTTTGGCCAACGGTAAACACATTATACAGCAATAAAACGAGTTGGGAGAGGTCTTCACTCCAGGCAGCATGAGCGGTAGACGGTGTCATTGCTTGATTGTCAATAGGCTGTATGTGTTAACGTGTTTTGCTTAGACTTGGAAAAATACTGGAAATTATAGAGGTAATTCATATGCAATAACACAGTTTTCTTTGGTGTCCCATCCATCCACACATGCAATGCTGATATAATTTTTCTGGACTTTTACCCGCTTAGGACAAATTAAGATGTTTTTTTTTTACCAAAATGTCAGAAAGTTTTGACTCTAAAACTGTTAGAAACACGACACCAGAAATCTGCACCTTCTCCTCTTCTAGATGTCAGGTCTGATCCTTCTCGCGGTGTTGTCCTGCATGAGGAATCTGCTGTACATAGAAAGCTCTTGGGCACTTTGGACTCACTGCTGGGGCCTCAAAGCCACCGGGCGCCTCCTCCTCCTTCCTGGGCACGATTTCTTATACTGTGGAGCTCTCTATCTGTCCTCTACTGTGGTTCTGACAGCAGTGGTACATATATACTATTCATTTTTTTTCTCTTTGTAAAACCTGTGACTGAATAGTTGAACGACTGGTTGATCTGTGCGTACTATAGTGCTGCAAGAAACAACCTGTCAAGAGTTCTGATGTGTCTCTCTTACAGGTGATGGGGGCCGTGTCCTCATTGGTCAGAAGTGGCAAAAGATCTCAAAGCAGGAGGAATGTCTTCACCTCAGCAGAATTGGCGGGCTACATTAGGGAGAGGGTCTCTGAGTTCACCGGGCAGCATCGACCAGCATGGATTGACAAACACGTGGAGGGGAGGGTGAGGAAAAGCTGCTCGGTCCCTAAAAAAAAAGAAGCAGAATGTTCATGTTTATCAAAAATATATACAAGTAAAACAAACAAACAAAAAAAACTACAAACTATTTAGGTTGCTCTGTAGCATTTTCAATATCTACTGTATATATCATTGTCAAATTGTGTCACTGTAAACAGATGAGACTGTTGTTATGGTTACCAACTCTTCCAGAAATGTTCTAATCAACTCTCCTTCGAATTCAGGTGTACGTGACATTTCCTTTTGTTGCAGACGTATTACCTCGAGGAGTTCGAGAGCTTAGTGGATGAACTGCTGCTCAGACTCGACACCTTCTCCGACAGCCTGCACCACACTCTGCCCCCCGAAGCCCACCGCTACAGAGAGGAGGACGGTCCTGACGCATCACCTGCACCACAATCCTCCAGCATGAGCACACAGGTGACCCTGCCTCGTGTCAAACACGCAGACATATGCATACAGCTCACAGTGGTGGAATGTAACTAAGCATAACTTAAATACTTATTTCATTTATTTCTAATCTACTCGAGTATTTCCATTTCATGCAGCTTCATACTTCTGCTCCACTAAATCTCAGCGGCAAATATTGTACAGACTTTTGCTCCAAATTTGGGGATTCTGAATTTGATTTATTCAGAAAAATTGGAGGATTAATTGGTCTTTGATGCTTTAAGATGCATGAGCTTGTTGACTTTTTAGAGATATGCGGTTCTGACACACCAACCGACAGTAATATAGGCACAACCTTTAATAACTCTAGCGTTAAAATGCACATTAACACAGCAGTAATATTAAAGTGTGTACTTATACTTTTAATACTTTAAGTACAATTTGCTGATAGTACAAGCTTTTCAGTATTATTTAGTATTTTCACATTACTTTAACTTAAGTAAAGGACCTGAGTTCTTCTTCCACCACGCAGAACACACACACACACACACACACATATATTTACTTGCTTTTACACAAAACACGTGAAAATAAATCTGTTTGATTGTATGATTCTGTAAGGACTCTGTGAGGCCACAGACGATGATGAACGACCCCGCAGATGTAGGTGACCACTGTTTGTCAAATTATGGAGACACCCCACTTGCATCTCACCAGTTCAGGTAACAAAATCAGAATAGCGACCCATTATTCAGCAGATATTACGATTCAACAAACAAGTGACTCCTCATTTCTCTTATTACCAGGTCCCAAGTTGAACCGGAGATCCTGCAAGTTCTACATCAGAGAGGCCAAACGAGACACAGTCTCCTCTCAGACATTGTTGGGCCATCTGATTATAAATTAAGCAGTAAAAACTGCCTGTCCTGCCCAGAGTCAACATCACTCAAAAGCTTTCCAAAAGAATGTGTTCCGGTTAAGCAAGCTGGCCAATGGACTGAAACAAACGACGGCTGCTGGTTAAGTAAAAGTCAGGCTACCCATGCGGAGGTGGTGGTGGTGGAGGTTCTAGTGCATGAGGAGCCTGAGAGAGTAGAGCCAGATACACAGTAGAGTCCTTACAGAGAGACTGCAAACAAGTTGAAAGAACAAGACATCTCAAAAAGTCTGCACTGTACAATTTCCTGTTTAATAAAGAAGTCTTATTTTCTTTTGTGGGTGCCAGGTTATTGGTTAAAGTGTTGTTTTTTTTTCATTTGAAATAAGAAAAGAATCTGCAGTTAGGCCTATATTATTTGTATTAGATTTATTTACCAATCCAAATGTATTTTATTGTTGTTTTGTATAGGTTATCGGGTTTTGCAAAGCATTATTTGTTAGCAAATAGTTCATACCGTACCCTACTTTATAGGAATACCTTGTGACTGGTGCTTCCTGGTTATTGTGTGGCACATAGAGAGCAGTAATACCCTCTAATTAAACCTAAAGTACCCTAAACTACCTTGATATAAGCGTTCAAGGTGTTTTGATGATCATTTTCTCTTTTAAGGCTTAAAACCGTGTTGAATTATGACGCCTGTTCACGGTTTGTGTATTACATGAGGAAGATGTACGTGAACTGCACTGAAAATGTGTAAACTATTCGTTCATAAAGTTTGCATATTAAGTGTGGTCTCGTGTGTGTGGGGGGGGGAGGAGGGGGGGAAGGAGGGGAGGGGAGGGGCGATAAATGTAAATATCCAATAGCATCCTTCAACGTCTCAGAATCAGGAATTCAGTGGCGACTTGTGATTGGACGACAGCCGACGATGGGAACCAATCACGATGTGGCAAGTCAGACAAGATCCAGACGGAGGAGGCGGCGGGTCGGACGTGAACTCACAAGTGTTTGTATGAAGCCACGCTGCGGGTGTTTGGCACCGCCGCGCATCGCCGTTGATCCGGACAGCGGGGTCTGTGCAGCCGACAGCGTTTTGGATGACATACGTCGGCGTTATTAGCTCAGTTTAATTTAGCCTGCTAACTTCGGAGAGGCACGTCGTTGACGCAGCGTGAGGAGGAGGAGGAGGAGGAGAAGGAGGAGGTCGCATCATCATCGTCATCATCATCATCTGTGGACAATGAGGAAGATCGCGCTGCTGCTAATTGTGCTGCTCGGCGTCGCACACTTTGCAACTGTCGGCAGGTGTGAGGATGGTGAGTCTCAGCCATTTTAAACTAATTTAGTTATTAGATTTTGGGAAATAAAAATGGCGCAGCTGGTGTCTGTTTTCTGCCGGTTACTGTTAGCATGCGAGCTAACGGGACGACCTGTCCTGTCCTGTCCTGTCAACGGGACTGCAATTGCGCGACTTTTAAGTGTCGGTAGACGCGTAACGCGCATCTAACATGGGAGTCCAGGTTGTCCCGTTTGCGTTATTTGTCGTCGGTGACGGAATGTCTTGTCTGCCGTCTCTACATGTAAATCACCGCGTCCCCACGTTTCTGGTTTGGTGTCAAGGTGTTGCAGACGGCGAGAAGGAGGAGGAGGAGGCTGACGAGGGGGACAGCGAAGAGGAGGATGAAGACGACACGGAGGTGAAAGAGGAGAACGGGGTTCTGGTTCTCGACGACGGCAACTTTGACACCTTCGTGGAGGGCAGAGACACGGTCCTGGTCGAGTTTTACGCACCGTGGTACGTTTGACATGTCCTCCTCTGAATCGCGGTTCATTTTTAGGATTTGCTGACGATTCAAATTCAAAACTGGGAATTTGCGGAAGGAACCCGAGATTTTCCGCCTCCTGTGCAAATCTGGCAGCGCGTTGAACTTCGACGTGTCCGTAAACCCTCTTGTTCATTTTACTGCAGGTGTGGCCACTGCAAACAGTTTGCCCCGGAGTATGAAAAAATCGCGGAGACTCTCAAGGGGAATGACCCTCCTGTGCCTGTGGCCAAAGTAGACGCAACGGTGGCCAGCGGGGTGGCGAGCAAGTTTGAGGTGTCGGGATACCCCACCATCAAGATCCTCAAAAACGGGGAACCTGTGGACTACGATGGAGACAGAACGGTGACGGGTAGGGACACTTTGTTCTGCTGAAGTCTCTTCGAAACCTGTTGACACAAACATGTCCTGGTGTTGTTGTTTTTTTAACGTAAATAAGCATTACCATGGTGACTGTCTGCGTGTTGCAGCCATTGTGGAGCGGGTGAAAGAGGTGGCTCAGCCAGACTGGAAGCCCCCTCCCGAGGCCACGCTGGTGCTGACCAAGGACAACTTCGACGACACCGTTAATAATGCGGACATCGTCCTGGTGGAGTTCTACGCCCCGTGGTGAGTCGGAGGAACTCGCGGTTATAAAATGCAGATCGCGCGTCACTGGAAACCATCTGCCACGTAGAAGTGACACCCTGGTGTCCACGCTACCGCCGGTGCATTTAGAAAAGAAGAAAAAAGCGGCTCTTGCGTCATTAATGAGGCTCCTTGTGATTTTTCCCGTATGAACTGACCTCTAGGTGCGGACACTGTAAGCGTTTGGCTCCGGAGTACGAGAAGGCGGCCAAGGAGCTGAGGCGGCGCTCGCCTCCCATTCCTCTGGCCAAGGTGGACGCCACAGTGGAGGGCGAGATCGCCTCGCGCTTCGAGGTCACCGGCTACCCCACCCTCAAGATCTTCAGGAAGGGCAAAGTGTTCGACTACAACGGACCCAGAGAGAAGCACGGTAAGTCGCCGACTTGGGTCATGTCTCGTCTTTTGCATATCCTCCATCACGGCTAATCCACGCGTTTCTTTTCCCCTGCAGGCATTGTTGACCACATGGGTGAGCAGGCGGGGCCTCCCTCCCAACAGGTGCAGGCGGGAAGACAAGTGCAAGAGCTCATCAAGGACGGCGACGACGCCGTCATCGTCGGCGTGTTCGCCGGCGAACAGGACGCAGCTTATGAGGTCTACATCGAGGCCTGTGAGTAGCGCCGCTATTGGACGCAGCAGAGGACGTCTTTCCTGTCGTTTTTAAGTGCCGGTGAAATGTACACGTGGGCGTTATTCCCTCTCTGCCGTTTTGTCCGCGCAGGTCACGCGCTGAGGGAAGACTTCACTTTCCGTCACTCGTTCAGCACCGAAGTGGCCAAGCTGCTCAAAGCGTCTCCCGGTCAGATTGTCATCGTTCTGCCTGAAAAGTTCCGCTCCAAGTACGAGCCGTCGTCATACACCCTCGCAGTCAAGGTAGTCTTTTTTTTTTTTTTTCCCATTTCCTTTTTTCAGTAGTTGAATTAGAATTGTTTTAAGTATGTATGAAACTCCTCATAAGACCGGGCTCTCGTTCAGTTTTAGTATTTGTATGAAAATAAATTTGCAGTACACCTGCTTCACCTAGCAACAGACGTTTTCAGTTTTGAATGCTGCAAAAAAAACAAAACAGTTTTTGACATTTGACAGAATAAGTTCTGTTTGCACTCAAGAAACGCTCATCAACGTCTCTTCCAGGATTCAACACCGGTGTCAGAAGTGCAGGAATTCTTCAAAAAACATGTAATTCCCCTGGTGGGACACAGAAAACCAAGCAATGATGCTAAACGCTACACCAAAAGACCCCTGGTGGTTGTGTATTATGGAGTTGACTTCAGCTTCGACTACAGGAAAGGTGAGTTAAACAGTGGGATCATGCTGGACAACGGCTGGTGATAAATCTAATGGCGTCTAGTGACACCCAACAACCACCGTGAACACCACCGCGTCACCTCGGCCCGTCTGCGCTGGAACAAACCTTTTTTTTTATCTCGTCGTCTCCTTTTTTTCTTTTTTTTTTTTCAGCGACGCAGTTCTGGAGGTCCAAGGTGCTCGATGTGGCCAAAGACTTCCCGGAGTACACGTTTGCCATCGCTGATGAGGAAGATTACGCCGAGGAGCTGAAGAGCCTGGGCCTGAGCGAGAGCGGCGAGGACGTGAACGTGGGCATTATGGCGGATGGAGGCAAGAAGTTTGCTATGGAGCCCGAGGAGCTCGACTCCGACGTGCTGAGAGACTTTGTCGTTGCTTTTAAGAAAGGTGAGTGTTGGACTGTTACAGGGTTTTCTTTTTAGTTTTTTTTTTCCCTCATGATGTGACTTTTAAAAAGTACCAATTTCATGGTGTAGTGATACACGTGTAAAGTAATTGGCACTTTTTTACACAAAAATGTAATATCACACTCGCTTCTGAATTTGTTTTGTGAATCTTGTCCACAGGAAAGCTGAAACCCATCCTCAAGTCCCAGCCAGCGCCAAAGAACAACAAAGGACCAGTTAAGGTCGTGGTAGGAAAGACCTTTGACGAGATCGTCATGGATACCCAGAAGGACGTCCTGGTGGAGTTTTACGCTCCCTGGTGCGGCCACTGTAAGAAACTGGAGCCCGACTATTTGGCTTTGGGCAAAAAGTACAAGGATGAGAAAAACCTGGTGATCGCCAAGATGGACGCCAGCGCCAACGACATTCCAAGCGAGAGCTACAAAGTGGAAGGCTTCCCCACGATATACTTTGCCCCGAGCAACGGCAAGAACAGCCCCATCAAATTCGAAGGCGGCGACAGAACGGTAGAAGGGTTCAGCAAGTTCTTGGAAAAGCACGGCACAAAGCTGTCACAGACGAGAGACGAGCTCTGAAACTTTCTGTCTCTCTCGAAGAGGAGCGATGAACTCTTGCTGCGCTCGGGCAGAGTCTTGGGAGGACGCCGAAGAGGTGAAGGGAACGCCGGGGATGTTACTGAGTTGCCGTAATGATAACATGGTTCAATTATCATTTATTTTCTGTTCATTCCAAGAGATTCTTCTGTTTCTAAAAAGCATGTAAGCGCTGTTCAAGAAGTCTTTTTAAATAAAAGTGAAAATGAATGGCAGCTTCGTGGGCCAGCACTTAACGGCGACTCGTCTGTTTTGGTTAATCAACACAGGTCATGCTGGGAAATTGCTCGGCGAATATTTCTAATGCAAGAGCTGACAATGCGCACGCTTCAGGAAATGTTTTTTTTTTTTAATTCCATTTAAGAACAATTCAAAGATTAGTCATAATTCTCGAGACAGGCTTTGAAACGCATGGACTGCTTGGATATGACCTCAATGTGATGCATCCTCTACAGCAGGGGTGTCAAACATACGGCCCGCGGGCCGGATCCGGCCCGCCAGGGGGTCCAGCTCGGCCCGCCGGATGACTTTGCGAAGTGTGAAAATTACAGAAAGACATAAATTGCATTTCTATGAGAATATCAGTAATTGCTTCAAAAACAGCGTAAATGCGACGTCTGCTCCGGTGGAAGAAGCGTTCGCTGCTCGCTTTGTGACGCGTTTGACGTCAAACGCGTCACAAAGCGAGGGAATCCGCAGAGGAGAGCCGGGGCAGATAAACAGTGGGCTGATGTCTGAGTTTTTGGTCTTTATGTTTCTAGTTTATTGTAGAAAGACCTTAAAACAGGGTTTATCATCCAAAAAACTTCACCAATGATTTAAACAAAGAGAAATATTGTCGTTATTATGCTATGATTTTACTGGTCTGGCCCACTTGAGATCAAAGTGGGCAGTATGTGGCCCCTTAACTAAAATGAGTTTGACACCCCTGCTCTACAGCCAATTGGATTAATCAAGTAATCGCCTAAAATATTATCAGACCTGTTGGCAGGAGAGAGAGATGTACCTGCAGCAGCATCTCTGACCAGAATCTTTTAACTCTATAGAGAAGAAGTCAAACTCTAAAACCCTTTAAAACTTAACAAACCTGGCCGGGTAAAACGTTAAAGAAGGTACATTATGTACTGAAACACCGTCACACGATGAACGCACATACGAAAAGGAAATCTGACTGGGCGTGTTTTCACGAGGACGTCTGCCGTGAAGAAGATGCGGTCCTCGGAGGTGGCGGCAGAAGGCTGCCGCCTCATTCACACCGAGGCACTTGAAGATACTGGCACTGAATGAGTTGGTTCTCCAGGTGTAGTTGAAGGGAAGAGGAGCGTTAGGAAAACTCTTGTGTGAAGCGCAAGTGGAAATCGCGGATCTTCTGCAGCACCACCTTCAGCTTCTCGGTCGGAGGCAAGATGGTCATCCTGGACGGAGGACGGTTCATGGAAAGATACAGACACCATCAGGGTTTATGTAACGCAAGGAAAGAAGGAAAGAAAGAAAGAAAGAGGCAGAAAGGGCGACGGTTTGGCGGTACTAACCGGAAGTGGAAGGTTCCCTCCCTCTGTCCGAAGCCACTCCCCGGCACCAGGCAGATTCCCTCCTCCTCCAACAGCCTCATGCAGTAGAACATGTCGGGGACCTGGCCCTCCTCCTGCGGACACACATTTATTTACATGCAGTCGTCCGCGCAAACGGGCAAATCGGAGGTTGCAGGGTTTTGTGTGTGTGCGGGGCCGACCTTGGCCTTGTCGATGGCCTTCTGAGGCAGGGTGATGCGGGGGAAGGTGTACATGGCCCCCTGGACCGGGTTACAGGTGATACCAGGTACCGTGTTTAAGTTCTGCTCCGTCAGCCTGGCCTTCTCCGCCAAAGCTTCGAGCACCGCTGTCCGTTCCTGGAGGCGACGCAAACGGTTGCACGAGTTCAACGTAACATACAAAATCCGTCTTTAAGGATATAAAACCAAAGATGAACCTGCACCTTTTCCTCAAATTATAAAAGTTAATGACCATCAATGTAAGTCAAACATTTTCCAACTTTAAAGCCAACAAAGTGTGATATCAATCATTAAAGTTTCCTATCTGTATCTGTATGTGCTGTTAAATTCCATTCTCATTGTAAATATACACATCCATATACTTTTATTCTGTCCTGCAGTGGTTTTCCATTGAACATTTTAATGTGACCAAACCAAATACCTGAGAAATATGGGATCATTTACAATCTTTATAAAATGATGAGGTTTTTCAGCCCCCTTGTGGCCAGTTGAGGAATTACAATACACAACCATCCACACTGAATCACAATCTTTCACTCATCTGGGAGAGTACACTGCTGAAATGTGCAGAAAGGTTTCCCTTTCCAGTGTAAGAGCAAAACCCCCCCTACAGGTGGAAGAGAGTACTACAACTCTTCTGTTTGGTTAACTGACCTGCACAGATTATGCATGAAGAGGTCAGGTGGTCACTACAGGCTGTATTTGCTCTCCGGTTTATGAAAGTGGACGTGAAGTGTGTTTATTTATGCAGAAAATACGGGAAAGTACTAAACATTTATAAATGATTTTATATGTCCCTAATGCAGAAACACGCAGTTGCGCACGACAACTACGAACGCAAATAAAAAAAATCTTTCTACAGCTGCAGGCTCATATTACCCATGAACACACTAACAACCGTCAGCCTAATGACTTTCCCTACCACACAATGCTTCGCAATGCAACCGCAACACACGCAGCGGCATTTCTTGCACCATTACAGGATAGAAAAGCTGATCATTCACGACCGAGTGACCGCCACGCGAGGACTTTAGGGCACTCGATACGGGTTCCGCGTGCCGAGGTTATACGGTGTGGTGTTTGCGTAAGTAAATTCTGTTTGCACACACTCAGGAGCACTGCCAGCGTGCGAGATGGCGTTTTCTCAGACCTTCATAAACGTGGCGTAGGAGGGCTCGTCGGGCTGCGGCGGGTTCACCACCAGGTCCAGGAGAGCCTGCCCGGGGACCGGAGGGCACAGACGCACCGACACCAGTTTGGTGAGCTGGGCCTTCACCTCCGGGTCCATGTTGATCACCTCCATGTAGCCGCCGCGGAAACCACACCTGGACCACGCAAACGGAGGGAGGAAGAAAGGCAAACACGCAGTTTACTCACGCTGCAGGCGATGCACACGTCAGCCGGCGACGACTCCCAAGGATCCGCTCGAGGTGCCGTGTGCCGTTTTCGTGTCTGGCTGGACGTCAAACAAACATGTTCAATGTGTTTCCTTCCTCAGAAAACATTTGCAAAAAGGATTTTTTTTTTTTTTTTTTAAACATGCAAATCCTTTTACTGTTTACGTCCATATTTACCGGCTGAGAGGGTTTTCTTCCCTGCTTTCGATGGGGCGTTGCTATATTTCTTGCTACCATAGGATGATCTTTGCAGCAGTGGAAACGATATGAAAGTATTGGCACAGTCGTGTGTGTGAGATCAAATGAAAACCCACTCACAAATTTAAAAAAAACAACCTCCTTTGCAGTTGTTGAAGGGTTAAAAATGTACTGTGTTTGTCTTAAAAAAGTCTAGTGTGTGTGTGTGTGTGTGTGTGTGTGTGTGTGTGTGTGTGGAGCTACTCACTCTCCCATGTAGCACTTGGAGGTGGAGTGGAAGGAGGCCATCTCCACTGTGCTGGAATACTCTGGTCCCATCTCAAACAACACTTTCTTAAAAGAGTGAAACTTACAGCCTTCTGCATAAACATTATCCTGGTAGACCTTCAGGAGGGGAAACAGATAGAGTAAAAATTAATAATAATATCTCTTTAAAAAAACAAACAAAAAAACCACTCGCACATAAGTTTTATCTAAGAATTATAATACAATTATTATACTCTTATGATAATACTTTGCTCTTCAGCACATTTGCAAATTATGTAATGACATTTTTTTGCAATGTAATAAATCAGGGTCCATGTGTTACCATTTCTAAATCAGACATTTTTTTTATTTAGAAATGTTTTATATGAAGAGACTATATGATGATTGTTCAGGCTGTAGTCTGTGTTGTATTGAATCAAATTATGTTCTTCGTGTTTTATAATCTCATGTTTGGTGTAGATACTGTTCACAAGTATCCTACTTATCATTACAGATTAGTAGCAGAGAATAGAATAGTTGCATTGTTCTGTGTGTTGAAGCTGAGAAACTCCGAGATATCATTTTGAAACTATTCTTTCACAAGTGATTTACGGTCATTTTGCTCCCCACGACAATCCAAAACTGAAAGTGAAAATAGAAGAATATTTTTAAAAAGAGGAAGTGGCATTTGTGAATTACCTCGTCAGCCATGAGGAAGAGATGCTCCTCTTTTGCAAATCGAATCACGTCTTCAATACACTGCCTGCTCTGGACCTGACCTGTTACACGGGACATAGAGCTTGAAGACGAGGAGAGATGCGTGAAGACAGAGGGAGAATAAACTGAACCACTGAATATCTTTTCATGTCCGCGAAGTTTCCTTCCAAACAGTCCGTCGATTATTTTTAGACAAAAACGGATCAAATCCTCGTCGGCTCGGTCTGACGTTAGTCTGCGCACACGTCAGGTCGGTCATTTCGCGTAGAGAAACTCCAAACGGTCGGACCTACCGGTGGGGTTTCCTGGGTTGATGATGCAGAGGACACGAGGGTTGCAGTGCTGCCTCGCTGCGTTCAGGGCCCTCCTGAGCTCCGCGACGTCCAGACTCCAGCACTTGTCCTCGTCCAGGTAGTAACTGACCTGCGCGGCGCCCAGGTCTGCCAGGGCGGCCGAGTACAGAGGGTACTGGGGGATGGAGATCATCACGCCCGTACGGTCGCGACCCTCGCCGCACACCAGCAACTTCAGCGTGGTCTGGGGATCGGCGAGCGAAAGGAGGAAGAAGAGTGGAGGGGCTTCACTTTGGAGAATACATATGGATTGTCAGGCTGCTCGTGAAGAAGAGTAGGCATAAAACTACTTTGACAAAGCCAGGCCTATATCCCCCCGCCCGGCGCCGGCGCCGGTGGGATGGTCAGGCTGCAGCTAAATGTCGTTCCGCTATAAGAGGGGAAAAAAATGCGCTTCGGCGCGTTTGTTTTTCTTTTAACCAATCACAACCATCTCGGGCTCCGCTAAGAACTGAATACGGCAAAATAGTGTCGGGGGCTCCCTGTGTTGGTGGAACATTTGCACATGGGGGGGTGAGCCCTGCATTAACTTGGCTAAATCCCTTTGACAAAACTTGCCATTTTTTTTCCAGCGTGTGGGTTTCCTGCTCAGAGGTTGTCGTCACCCGTAGCGACAGCTATTTCGAAAACGGTAATGCCGAGATACTGAGATACTCGGCCAATGACGACCAATCAGGCCGAGGACAAAATGGTAGCACCTGCACGTGAACACTCCGGGTCAAAGAAGTCACAGTTTACCACCGCACACAACAGCAGCATGATCTCGTTGAGGGTGTCTTAAGGTTAACCGGTAACCGGATATGGTTGCATAACAGTGACAAAGTTCTAGCGGGTGGACAAGAGTCACAGACGTGCAAAGTACAGATGGATTTATAATTAACAGAAGGTGAGTAAATAACCGTTTCAAAAGCCCATTGCACCAAAAGTATATCCCCTGCAGTAGAAATCAACTCATAAAACCGCTCGCCTCCGGTAGATCAGCACTTGGCTGCAGAGGAGACAATAAGAAGTGTAATACACACCACAATGGCATCGCTGGCCCCAGTAGAGAGGTAGATGTTGTCCGGGTTGGACGGGATGCCGCCGTCCCTCTTCTCGATGTAGCGCGCCACATCCTGGCGGACGACCTCGATGCCCTGACTTGCACTGTAGGCCCCTTCAACACAATCCAGTGAACTTTGACTCACAACAGAACGTACCGCATCGATCACTTGATCCTTTTTTAACGCTGTTTAGTGGAAGTGAGGGAGGGGAGAGTTGCTGTCTGACCTATGCTGTGTCCTCCACAGGCCTCAAGAAGACGCCGCGCTCTTTTCTTGGCATCCTCTGGAAAATTGTTGTCCTCCAGGAGCTCAGGGTAAGAGCACAGAGCCAAGACCTGAGAGAGGGGGACAAAAAAAAAAAAAAAATCACACGGAGACATATTTTGGATACAGTCCAGAGCACAGGTATTTGGACAGAAGCTCTTTTCTTGTTCTTCAGGTTCTGTTCGCTTCAGCACATTCAACTTGAAATAAGTTATCTGACAATATCGGGGGTAAAAAAGTTGACCGTGTAAAGTGCAGAAAATAATACTGAAGCTCAGAAAGAAGCAAACATCTGTCGGAGTGACATCCAACAAATACCCAAAGTATAATACGAACGGTACGTGAATGCAATAATGATAAACAGAAACATCCAAATAACTTCAAGGTAAACTGTACAATGTGTCCCAACCTGTCTGAGAAACGTAATTGGTTTCTGACCCATGGCGTGGGCGTCACCTATGTTTGCCTTGATGACTTCTTTGAAAGGTTTCTGCACTCCCTGAAACAAACAACAAAGACAATGAACAGTAACAATCATTATTACTGGACATCTTCAATCTGTAGGAAGTAAATAAGAATAAGGCGGAGAAATTACAACGGCAGTGTAGAAACGGGAGAAACTGCTATTTCATTCTTACTTTCACCGACGGCTGTTCGACAACACGACGTCTGGACACTTAAAAAAGTCAAAAGGAAACGGAGACTTCCGAGTCCAGACACGGTTCGGATTTCAAGGCGAGAAAGAAATTCAACAATATCCCTCCACAACGCTAAAAGCGGGACTTATTTCTTCCTTCAAGAGTCACACTTTTTGCCTGAAAAAGTCACCTCTTCCAATTACCGACACGGTCGTCGCATCGCGGCTGACATTCGGAGAAGCGCGGACGCGTTGCAGTGGAAGGATAAGACCCAGACTCGTCTCGGCCCGCAAATCAAGCCGGAGCTACTTGCGTTCGTCCCGCACAAACCGGTTGGACCCCGTCGACACCACACACGCTCGTCCTCTTTCATCAGCGCCGCCCTTTTGTTTTCTGAAGACTCTGGTTTTGGCCTGCGGTGCAGAAGTGCTGGTCTGAGAAGGGGCGGCGCCGCCGCCGCTGACACCGAGCCCCCGCCGTCTGCGGTCGGGGCGTTCGTCGAGAACTGCCGGCCCGATCCAATCGCACGGCGAGTCGTTTTCGTCTTGTTCCGCTCCTCCCACGAACCATTTTTGCTCCGCCCGCTGTTCGTCCTCGTTTCATTGGCCGGTTCTTCCTCCTCATCTCTTTGACCCGATTGAATCGGGCAAACTCTGGTTTGGTGCCCATTTGCCTGTTTTGTCGACCGCGACGTGCCGCACTTGTCGCCGTTTTGTCGGAGGAGGAGGTCGTGCGACATCAGATGTCACCTGTCACTTTGGAGCCCGGCTGACCAAAAAGCTCGAAATAGATATTGTGATAATCACAAGGACGGGTTTTATTTTGGTCGAACGGTTTGAGCGATCCAAACATTCAAACCAGGTCAAAGCTGCACAGAGCTGGAAAATACAAATTAAAAAAAATCACACGATCTGTAAAACATCTACACATCAGTCCAAAAGTGCAAAACACGCTTCTGGAGCCTGCATGTGTTTGCCTCTGTTCAATACATATACGGATCTGAAAATCTGGACCGGTTGCTCCGGCTCGCTTGGCTTTCCCCAATCCTCGCCTGTATTTTGTCTTCTGCTGTGATGCAACCGCTGCCTTTGTTGAAACCTGCTTCAGGTGCTTGCAGATGCAGGCATGTTGTGTGGGTTCTCAAATTAATGCTGAATTTCAACGAGTTAAATCAACAGAAAGGCACCGGAAAAAACTGCTGACTCGGGCCGAACCTCAATTAAGGCTCGTACCTACTTTATCATATGTCCTGTACCGAATGCACATAGTGGTAATACGTTACATATTACTACTCAGGCCAGATAGTTCTCTCAAATTTCGTCTTTGAGCTCACCTATGTACAAACAACCTGCCTTTCTGTCCTACATTTAGTCTCCACATAGCCCGGGTCCTCTGAATATCACACTGTCACGCACAGCAATGCGATGCACTGCAAAAGAAAATGGTGTTTACACGATCCCTGACATGACGCAGCGTGTTCTACATTATAAAATAGCAGTTTATAGGCCTCCAACGGCACAGGGAGTGCCTTTTGACCGAGTCGCTGTTATATGACTTCGGTGTCCTTGAACGAACTGGAGAGCAACCTCCCCAACGGATCTCTCGGTGAGCGCGAGGTCAACTCTGAGGTCGTTTGTGGTCGAAGTAACTGGATGCCGCTCGTTTCCCTTTCAGTCCTTATCCCATCCTCACGCTCGACAACAAAGACCCCGCTGTTCTCTGGGGTAGAATAGGAGCCAGTCGGTTTCCCCGGCTCAGCTCCGCGTTCTCCTGCTCGGTCGGCACTGGGCACCACACCAGCGAACCAGGCCAAGAACCCCCCCCCCCCCCCCCCCCCCCCCTCTGGTCTCCTGAGCTGAGTAGAGCCTGGCCTGACAGCCACGCTGCGTTCACAATTCACTCGGTCTTGTGACACATTCGCCAACTACAGAACTGTAATTCAAGCTCTCACTGATGCAAATTGAAAACATAATCACGGCGAACTTGCTCACGTGATTTCTCCAACTCGGTTCTATTTCTAACAAGACGCCCGTTGAGAAGAAACTCCAGATTCTATTCCGTCAAAAGAAGAGCGGAGAGGGAAGATGCTGGTTTTTTGTTTTTTTTCTTCCTGCTCTGCAGCTCTATTGTCTCTCTCCCCCCGTATTATCACAGAATACGCAGACTCGCCAGCAGCTGAGATCTGAGCTGGAATTAGCTTATGCAGCGCAGGCACTGTCAAGCCAGATGTCGTTTGCAGGACAGGATTAGGTATCTCAGTGAAACATTAAACCTCAGGTTTGCTTTGGGTTTTCCTTGTTTTTTTGTTTTTTTTTAATTTATTTATTTTTTTTTATAAGAGGAGGAAAACAAGTGGAGCACCAAGAAGTGGGGCGGGACCATCGGAACTAATGAACCTCCTTGCAGAGAAGGGCCTCCGAGGCTGCAGCGTGGTCCAATGAACTCTCTCCCCTGGGTGGAGGAGGGAGGTGGAAGAAACCCGGGGAGACAAAAGAGGACAGGGAGTCTTGCGTAATAGCCCTCCGCAATACACACATCCTCTGGATCCTGCGGCCACCTGCAGGCTGCAGGAGAGCGAAATGTACTCGAAGCCGGCCAGGACCGTCCCCTCCGGCTCATCACGCGTCTCGTTGAGAGGACACAACTGCAGGGAAAGAGTTGCATTACGGCCTCTTAAAAGACCACCCTGTACAACCTGCCTGCCGTTCCTTACCGGGAAGGACGATAGATCAACATTACCCCCCCTGTTTGAATGCAATATGAGCGGATCACAACAGACTCACCTTGACCGCCATGCGAGTTCCCACTCTCTCTCCTTGTCAACATGTTATTCCTCAGGGCTGCAAAGCATTTCTTTCTTTTTTTCTCTCTCTTTTTTTTTAACCATATCTCGAGGAAACAGAGAAGGGAAATAACTCTTTTTTTTTTTTGTTCACTGTCTGCAGTAGATGGCATGTGCCAAAATCCACTGAGGTACTTTTTCATATTTTTCCAGCGTTTTAAAAAAAGAGAAATTACCAACAGGTGTTTTAAAGAAAACAGTCCGCGTTAAAAGCAAACGTTTGCTCGAATTTGGCTGCTGAGCAAAGTCAAATTCCAGCTGCTGAGGAGCTCAACAGCTGGTGGGGGGTGGTGGTGGTGGGGGTTAAAGCCCATCATAATCTGTCCCGCTTCCCACACAGACGCACTTCATTTGACTTCACAACTTTGTCGCCGCTTCTATTCTTAAAATGAAAACAGCCGTGATGCGTAAAATGGGACGTATCCGATTAAAACTTGCAGGAATGTTGAGTGTGTGTGACGCGAGTGAATAAAACAGCCTTTTAAAACTACACCCGACTCCCTCATCAATGCCACATCATCTTAACTATAACGTGAACTTTCTTTTTATGCATTTAATTTTTCTCGCGCTTTATCCAATTTTAAACCGTTCCCTTGCGCGGCGGGGGGGGGGGAAGAGGGGGGGGGGTAGCACGCGGCGGCTCCCAATACTTCACTTTACCTCTTTCAGCTCCTTCTCTATCTGCACCGCCCGCTGGACGATGGGTCCACGGACCGCGTACTCGACCTGCTTCACATTGGGGTTCATGGTTTTTAAAGTCAGCACCTTGCCCACGCAAGGGACCCCGTTTAATGCCTGCTGGGACATTTTTTTTGGGGGGGGGGGTTATGTCACGCGCGCGCCGTTTTCCGCCAATTGCACTCTGAAGAGTTATCTGAAAGGTAAAGAAAAAAAAAAAAAAAAAAAAAAAAAGATGAGAAATACCAATAGTCAACAGAGGTTCGTGGCTATACAGCGCAGATAACGTGTATCAGCTTGTTACCAGACGTCCTGCGCAGGGGTTAGTCCAGTTGAAGTCAAGCGGAGCTCGTGTGTTTACTTTCCCTGCAGCTCCGGGTCTGAGCTCCGGCTGACAGTCGAGCGCGTCCGTGTTCCTGCTCGGAGCCCGTCCGTGTTCCTGCTCCCACCCCGCCGCCACGCCTTCGCTCGCTCCGGCTCGCGGTTGGTTGGATTTCTTCACCGACTTCGCCTCTGGCTCTTCGGCGAGCCAAGTGAGGTCCTTAAGTGCTGTTGGAAAATAACTTTGCTTTGATGGCCGTCAACGTGCAGCAGTCGGGACGGACGAACAAACAAACAAACAAACAAACAATAAAAACAAACAATAAAAACAAACAAACAATAAAAACAAACAAACAAACAATAAAAACAACAACAACAAAATTCCAAATAAAAAAAATTATAATAACAAAAAACGCTGCTAAATAGCCTATAAGAAAACATTTGAACAATAGTAAGAAGATCCAATTGCCAACACAACATTTGGGGAAAAAGTAGCCTATATATATATATATATTTTTTAGGGGTTTTCCATTATTGACTGTTATTCAAGTGTAATGGCAGATGTAATGCTTAAGTAAAAATAAAATAAATAAAACAATACATACTTGAAACAAACTTAATAGCAAACAATAAGCATACAAGGACCAACATCAGCATTTGAAGCCATGTTTGGCCACCGTATGGAAAGAGAGCTCCTCTCTCATCGTGTCCATCCCAGCCTTGATACTTCCAAGTGGCTTGAAAACACTCACAGAAAAACAACATAATCTTTATGCTCAATTTTAATCTCTACAATAAGGAAGTAACACTTGACATTATATTTAGTTTTTAACCAACTGGTGCATTGAAGCTTGGTTATAAACAAAGCTTTGGCACCTCACAGTTACCGTGAAAAAACAGTGGCTCATTAAAGGCGCAACAAGTTTTTAGTTTATATCGATCAAAACTTAGGCAACTTAATATCATCCACATAATGTGTGTGAATAGCAGTTTTGATGTTGCGTTATTGAAGTTACCACTAGCTATCCCACCTTTAAAACCACCCTGTGCGTACAGAGGCCCGTCGGTGCACCATGAATGGGACAGTAAACGCAAATATGGCTGAAACTCTTGGCAAAACAAGAGTTACTACCGTCGTTGCTTTGCACTGCTGGAGGCAGCTCTTGGCGAGTCGGAGCAAAGTTTAGTGCTGAACTCGCAACATTTCTATAACGCTGGTAAGTAAACAGCTCTGAATGCTAATGCTGGTTATGTAATGCGAGTTTATGAAGGCAGCTAATTGTGAAATACAACTAACCGTGTCAATATGTTCAGCTGGCAGCTTGTCGTTTCAAAGTTCAGACCAATTATAATAGCTGTATATGACCGCAGCTAAATTAGCTTGTCACCAAGCTGTCTACCCAACTGAAACAATTTCGGGACAACACTTTCATTTCTTGTTTTTAGGTTAGGTTAGGTAGTTACTTTATTAATCCCCGAGGGGACATTTTTTAGCCTTTTTGCCACGTCCAAATCTGAACATTCGCCGACACTTTACGCTCCACTAGTTCACCATTTGGCCGCCAACTTTGTCCGTCTGCCATTTGAAAATGCAGTTCGTCTTATTTGCGGTTGGAAACAAGGTTGTTGCGAGTGACGAGAGTATGAAACATCCAGCTACAGGTTGTGAAAATGAGAAATATTAACTGAAAGATGCTAAAATGCTCCACGGTGCTGAGGGGAATTCCAAACTTGGGTGTCGATTATTTGTGGGTCTACGCGTCACACCCTTAACATTAAAGAAGGGTCCTATGAATGTTGTCATTTCATCCGTTAGGACTCTTCAGCAGCAGAAATATCGACTTGTCACGGTGAGAGAAGCACAGGTGGCTTCGTTCAAAATGGCGATGACACTCTGAGCGAGTGAGCGTGCGCAATACCAGCATCCTGAAACTTGAGAACGTAAATAGATTTCCAGCGTCATTAATTTCATGATTTAAAGCTGTGCTTTTCCTTTTAAATGTCTTTAGTCGAAATAGTCTCTTGTTCATGTAAATATGTGGATTAGAGGAAGTTTTAAAAGTATTATCGGCGAAGTATTATTTCATCAAGACTCAAAAGAAACCTTTTCCCCCCAGGACCTTAGGGACAGTTTAATCTCGCCATGTTTCAGAATGTTTAATTACGAAATAATCTATGTTCTTGGGGTTTTATTGATGCATTAATGTGTAAGCAACGTTTTGAGTTCTGTAGGTAGTTGTGCTGAAGGTCTTGCAAGGGACAGCACGTTTGTTTTAATCTATTGTATATCCTGTATTATGAATACGTGGTTCAAGTATATTTTCTTTTCATTTTGCTGAACTGTAAATGTAATCAAGTTGTCCACAAAAAACCAAAACAACCTTAAGCGTAGATCACACCCATTACAAGCATGTCGGCACATTCTAGTTGAAGTCGGGGTTCGTAGAGACGCCCGGTTAGGATCGAGACAAGTTAAGACTGGGTTTACAAGTTAAGATTGGGTTTAAATCGAGGTAAGAGGAAACAAACTTCCAAACAAGACGGTGGAACTGTTGTGGCATGAAAGTATGGTGCATTCACACATCAGCAGTACATCGCAGATTATCTCCGCATTTCTCAGCCTGATAAATGGTTCGCAGCAGAAGTTAAGTTCCCTTTGAAAACGGTAGTCGCATATCCAAGTAAGAATGCAGAGAAACCAGCTGGTCTGAGCACCAGTCAACAAAGGTTGATGCTTATATGAAAAAGTCCATACTTTGCATGTCTTTTGCTGTGGCTGAAGAAAGAGAGCCACAGAAGTGTGTGTGTGTGTGTGTGTGTGTGTGTGTGTGTGTGTGTGTGTGTGTGTGTGTGTGTGTGTGTGTGTGTGTGTGTGCGCGCGGAAGGGGGTGGGAGGGGCAGAACCCCCCCCCTTCCTGTCTTGGAGAGGTCTGGGGAAAGACATTTGATATCCCAAACTAAAGTGGTTCACAACCAAGCATGTGATGTCTTGGTGACGTTCGTGTCATGCAGTTCACATTTTGGCAGCATCACATGACACAGGCTAACCCGTTTCCCTAAATTCAAATGAGAGGTCAACCTCGCATAACAGACCGTGTTTAAGAGCAGCTCTACAATTAATATAGTGTGACGATTGGAGAGAGTCCCAGGATCCATCCATGGCAGCCTGGCACAGTTTCAAAACATGTCCGAGCATTAGCAGGTTCCATTTTTGAAAACGGCCCACACACACACACACACACACACACACACACACACACACGGGTGTTGCCGACCCCACATACAACACGAGTGACGAGCGGGCACGAGGGTAGATCTGGGGAATCTTTAAGGAAACCCACTTTTCAAATATAAGGCTGTGCAACTTGTTGCAACGTTACAAACATCCGAGACGAGGGTTCGTACAGTCGTCTGGACATGTTCTATAACTAATGTGTGCCGGAAGGTTTAGTATGTGGATCAAGTGGCACATGGATAAGAACAGACTGTGACATTTGAGGTGTGCTGAAAGTGAGCAAGTGTCTGATGTAAGAGGAAGAGAAAAGGCTTGGGTGTGTGTGTGTGTGTGTGTGTGTGTGTGTGTGTGTGTGTGGACTACTAAATTTTTACCACACATCGACAACCTCATGACAAGACTACCCCTCCGTTCCGAATCGCATACTATTTCTTTTGACTTTTAGTATGAACTACAGCTACCCTGAACTAACCATGTAACAGTATGTACTGTTGCATGTCGTACGTGTACAACCGGGACACACTAGTTCATCAGAAAAAAAATGCCTCTTGAACTTTGACCCACTTTTGTCAGATGCGTCACAGTTTTGTAGTAAAAATTTTAAAAAAAGGATGCGATTTGGAACGAGCAGGCTTCATTTAATAATGCTGCTTCTCCTCCTTTTTTCCTTTTGCGGGCGGAGCATCAGCGCCACCGGCTGTCTCGGTGGCTCGCTCGATGTCACGTATCCTCCGCTGCGCAAAGGATTGTGGGTCAGAACGGCTGGAGCAGCATGCTGGCCCGCATGCTGCCGAATACGACCGGACGTAGTAGGACATCCTGGTACTTTTGGCATCCTACGTTTTTTTTTTTTTTTAACATACTAAGTATTGGGACATACTGAATCTTTTTTTGGCATCCTAAATAGTATGGTGGTGTGGATATTGGAACGCGGGGTAGAACAGTTAGTCCAGGGTTAAAGGTCGGTCTCTGCCTCTAACCATGAGACCACCTGACTCTGACCTGGCTACCAAAAAAATAGTCTAAATCTACACCAGTCTGTAAGTTGTTTTTTTAAAAAAAAATTTTTTTAGTCGACCTTAAAAATGCAAGCTGCAATGCAGCGATTCATGACGAACACCCTTCATCTGATCTGAATAACTTACAGACATAAACGGTCATAATATCCAGGCACGTTAAACAAGAGCACTTGCATGAAAAAATACAAAGATCCATTGTGAAAACATAATGGTTTTATGTTTAGTTTTTTTTCTAAACAGGGATCAGTAAAAATCACTTGCAAAACTGAAATGCCATACAGAAATCGGAGTGCACTGACAGTACATCAAGTTGAAGTCCACGTCGGGGAGATCGTTTCGTCCCGCCGCTCAGCAAATGCGCACGCGGGACCTTCGTGCGAGCGTTGCTAACCTATTTAAAATAAGCGACCTGATGAAGGCGCCGACCTTTGATAAACAATCATGTCACGGGTTTACTTGGTTTGACAACAAAAACTAAATATAATCTCTTCGATAATTCTTTGGACACAAACATATTTTGCCCTCACGATAGTTTTTCTTTACAGATTTATATTTATCTTTAAAAATGGTAGAAGTAATGTCTCTCAGCATCAGATAGAATAAATAACGTGATTTTGTACTGAGGGTAGAAAAATAGAAATACTGACGACTGAAAAATAGAATCTGGTAGTGATAATGACGGGCTGAATACATTTTCCGCTGATTTAAATATTGATCGTCTCGTGTTAAAGAAAACATTTCATTTACAAATTGCACCATTACAATATTGAAATGTAAGCTTTTTTTTTTTTTTTTTTTGTGCATTGGTAAGTAACAAAAGAAACTGATTCACTACATTCCAGTCAAAGAAAAAAAATAAAAATAAAACTCAAGCGAGGAAAGAGTCCGTCTTTGTATAACGTCAATTCAGAATAGCTGTAGTATATACTGAAACTTTCAGGACCATCAAGCTTTCAATCAGAAAAAAAACAAAACATCTCGCTTATAAAGTAAATATATGCAAATGTGGATCACGTACCTTTCATAGAAGTCATTCAGTAAACAAAACAGAACTTCATTCTTAAATATATGAGCTGCAATTCTATTTGATTCTGCTTCATGTGGATAACTCAACTTTCAGCTGATTATAAAGAGCCTGCTGACCCCTGGCGTCACGCGTCCCGGGTGATCCCATAATAAGTGCACGGCTCTAACGAGGAATTTCACACCTGGAATTTCAAGCCGTCTATTTGGGAGGTTCTGGCTCCGCACACCCGGACTTATCGCTGACCGCTTATGACCTGACCGCGCAGGACGGATGCTCATGGCCAGATGTGAACTGTTGTCTGTGTGAGTGGTTTAGTGGTTAGGTTGCAGATCGCCACCGAATGGACGCCGCTCTCTTCGCACTCTTCTTCCGAGCGCGCGAGAAAATCTAATGTGCCTTCAAATCTTGCTGCCCCCTCTCTCTCTCTCTCTCTCTCTCTCTCTCTCTCTGTCGAGCCAGTGCTTGTTTTGTCCGTTCCCGGGCTACTGCAGAAACATGGCAGTTTAACATGGCGTGCTCTGTGGAAGAGGACCCCGCTACCTGTGTAGATATGAAAAGATTCTAATGTAATCAAAACACAATGATTCTTTGCCTTTGGTCATTATAACACCAATGAAAACGTAATTATGAATATCATATTCCACTTCTGCCGACGGATCGTACACACTGCAGCTTTAATGACCAATTAAAAGAGCGACTGGAGCGCATCTTGGATCGCGATAGTAGTAGTAGTAGAGGTAGTTCTCCTCTAAGTCCTGAAGTCAAACAGATTGTGGCTCTTAAATAAGATGCTAGAACCTACAGTGTGAAATGTGTGGAAGTTTATCAAAGGAAAAAAAAAAAAATAGGCAAAGCGGGCAATAAGCACATAGATTGCCCTTTAATTCACTTGAACTGAAGTGTAGCTCAAACCATCGTTGGCGTGTGGCCCAAACTTCTATTCTTCTGCGATTCATTTAAAGCGCGCGTGTTTTGAAAGGGTTTTTGCCACTTTGGAGTGTAACGACGCCCAGTCTCTGTACTCTGTAGGCAGCGTGTTTGTCTGAGTGTGTGAGGCTATTTACATGAGTCCACAGCAAGGCTCCTTATTGTTGGACTGCTCCTCCTCAGGGGCTCGAAGTTTCAGCAGCGGAGGATCTCCGCTGGCGGGAGTGAAGTACACCTGGCTGGGGGAGACCGCCTGCTCCGCGGCGGGGGTCATCTGTTGCAGCTCCGGCTGCGCCTGCGTGGTCGTGCCCTCAACTCCTGCAACAGAGGGCTCCTCCTCCAAGGGAGGGTGCAGGGGTGGCGTGGGTGCCGGGTACTTGTTGAGCTTAGCGGCCGCCCGCTGTCGTTTTAGGTCAGCCAAGGTCTGGTGCGATTTCTCCCGGGTCATACTGTCCGCCCCGTCGCCCTCGGCGTACCCGGCTCCGGGGCCCAGCTGGTAGGAGGCGCTGCGCTCCATGAGGCCGCCGCCACTCCACAGCTCTCCGGGCACGGAGGAGGCCAGAGAAACCGAGGTCTCCCCATTCCCCAGGCTCGACATGATTTTCCTGTCCGCAGCCTCCAGGTCCTCTAAACGTGACGTCGCCGCTGCGCCGCCGGCGACCTGGAACGCAAACGGGAACATTTAACAAAATGTGCCCTTCGATCGGTGCGCGCTCTTTGATAATGTGACACAAAGAGCGAGATGGAAAAACAAAACTGAGCTCGATCACCATGGCGGCCTGTTGGTGCAGCTCGTTATCAGTTTGCCGGTCCTCGTCTTCGTCCTGTGGCTCAGGCTGTCGGCCGCGCTCCTGCCACACCATGGCCTCTTTGTGGTGCTCCCGCCGGTACAGGCTGGAGCGTTCGTTCACGCTGACGCGGCGCACCACCTTACTGTGTGGTCGTAAGAGAAAGAAAGAGAGAGAGAGAGAGGGAAGCAGTACAAGACTAAACAGTTAATTCTGTGCGTGCACCCCCCCCCCCCCGGTTTCCCCTCGCTCCCCCCCTCACCCTCTGCTTCCAGTACTCGAAGCTCGTCTTTGCAGTGTTCCCTTCTGCCTGTCCTGGCTCTTCATGATGGCGTCATGTTTGTTCTTTAAGTCCATCAGTTTGGCTCTGACCTCCTCATCCATACATACGTCTGAAGGGGCAAAGGGTACACAACTTAAATGTCTCTCGAAGATATTATTGAGAGACATTTCCAAAAAACAGGTTTCTTTTTTTTTTTTTACGAAAACCAACTTTTGCACTCGAAGCAAATGTTGTTGGGATAAAAAAAAAACAACAACTTTCTGGTCTCACCCAGAGGTGTCTCCTCCAGGATAGATTTTGTGTTCAGATTGGCTCCATGGGCCACCAGCAGTTCCACCACTTGGATCTACGAAAACAAAACGCAAACACTATCAATGAACAGTTGAGAAAAGCCGTGGGCTCCTTTGGTGTGACTGCAGTACTAACCTGTCCCCAGCAGGAGGCGGCATGTAGCGGCGTCCAGCCATCGGAGTCCTTCGCCTCCAACTGAGCCGTGTTCTCTAGTAACAGCTCTGCCACAGACATGTAGCCGTTGGCAGATGCGATATGGAGCTGAGAAGAATCCAACACAGAAGAAACATTAAAGTGACATGTGAGCCAGAGAATATATTTTAAAAAAATTTGGCAAATAGAGTAAATAAAACAAAAGTAAATTTCCACTTCTCAATTTGAACCTTCTCCATACACTTATACAGTTGGCTGAATGTTACAGTATTGGTTGGCGCTATTCAATAAATATTCTGTATTTTTGAAAACACACTGGTATCACGTGCAGAGTTAAACTCTCTGAGCCGAAACATCTCAATCACACCACACTGTGAAGCCAGCTTAAATCTCCCTCTTAAATTGTCCCCATCTGCAGGCGTCCCTCCGTCTCACCAGCGTCGCCCCGTTACTGTCCTGTGCGTTTAAATCTGCTCCGTCCTGAACCAGAGCCTTGACGTCCGCCAGCATGGTCGTCTCTTTTGCCCCTCTGCATTCATCTATACGGTCCTGAGTTATCCCTGTCACAACCCAAGACACCTCTCAGTACACCGATGAAGAAAGACTGCCACAGAAATGCTATTTATGAAACTACAACCATTCCTAATGTGTCAATAATAGTTTTGATTTGATTTGGGTTACGGACCCTGTTCGGCCATAACCATCTCCAGCAGCTCGAGGGTGGCCTCGTCCTCACAGAGGTCATAGGGCATGTTGCCATCCGCATTGACAGCAAGCAGGTCAGCCCCACTGAAAACACACACACGCACGCACACACACACACACACATCTGGATTAGAGTGACACACCCTGATGTACAAAGCAAATTGTTTTCACAGTCAAATTGCAGCCGTATTTGCATTATGTAAACTACGTTTCTCTTCCCAACAAGGCCCCGAGCATTGTTTATGCTGCGGTCGAGAAAGTAATACCCATCCCGCCTGACTGCGAGGACAAAGTAACACTTATCCTGACCCAGTTGAGACAAAGGTTTGCAATCAAATCAGTTTTATGACGTTCTAGTCTTTGTCATTCCTCGGCTACGGGAGAAGAATTTCTACAGAACGAGAACGAAAAAGAACAACGTTTTGAAGTTTTTCGCGGGCTTCACTCACGCTTGGATCAGGAGCTGCACTAGCCCCGTGTGTCCACAGGTGGCAGCGGCGTGCAGCGGTGTCCACAGCTCACTGTCACAGGCATTCACACAGGCACCAGCATCTAGCAGGCACTGCACTATCTCCACAAAATCATCAATGCAACACTGTGGAGTGAGCAGATGCAGATACATGTGGGTACAAATTACAGACGGAGCACCAAACAGCCACAGAAAACAAATGCTGTTGGTAAACAAGCATAAACAGAAATAGATTTATATATGAATCATTATTTATTGCAACAAACACACCGGCTTGAGAGAAAAAAAACAAAAAACACAAAAAAAAACGTGCATGCACGGCTCAGCCTTCGGCTGTGTAAACAGAAAGTTTTCCAAGTGGAAGAGGAGCGTCGACTGCTTTTATAAAGGCTTCTCTGTGCTAACAGACACTCCTCTCAGCGTGTCGAGCAGCATATGAATGTGTCACCTTCTAAGGAGAAATAAACCCCGCAGAACGCAAACAGAAAAGGTGAGAAAATAATTCCCTTTTAAATTGTAAAGACTCGCTTTCAGATGTGCCTCTTCCAGGTCTTGACTCACAAAATCTTGGGAGACGGTTTCCTCTAAATCTGACTGTTACCGTGCAGAAAAGGAATGTCGCCTTCACTCTTCGAACCGCCAACTAAAAGAGTGAGAAGTAATCGGTCTTTATGTAAACTAACGCAAGATAAGTAGCGGTTCAGACAAAATAAAAGGCGAGTAGTGTGTGGTGAGGTCAAAGCTTGCGCCTACGCGTCCTTAGGGCCAGTCTGGAAGTGAAAATGAGCGTCATCCTGTCTGTCCTATAAACTGCGAGTCGCACGTACAGCTGGCAGACGTGGGACGTGTCGTGAGAATGTGGGGAGGGGGGTAATTTAGGTTATAAGCCTAATCAAAGCCTAATCAAAGTTGCTTCCCCCGCCTGAACCCATCGCATTTCCAGACGTCGTCGTTTCAGAATGACCGATGAATAATTTCATTGTGATTTTCACCATTTCACCGCGGTAAAAAGAATGAAAATATTCTAAATATAGCGAGCTGATATCGGTTATTTTAAGTGGATGAAATGTGTTTTCTGCAAACCCCATCCACAGCTATATGTTGCCTTGCTTCTGTGAACTTGCACTGCGCCGACCTCCATCTACCGCAGTTATTTCACTGACTACGGATCAAGTAAAGCTCTCGTGATCAGGACATTTTAGTTGACAATTAGGTGTCATGTAAACAATTGAAAATGAAAATTGTATCGTTTATTTCTGTTCATTTTATGCCACTGTTATAGTATAAGCCTAATCATAGTTTAATAATAAATCATTCATAGCATTGGACATGGGAAGATATAAATGAAAACTATTTCTATTTGTCTTTTAAGCTTTTGCAAATAAAAATTGCACAAAGGAGATACGACATAAATAACTGAACTCTACAAAGTCAATTACTGAAATGTGAAAAAAAAAAAAGAAGCTCCGACAGTAACGGGTACCAATGAGCATAATAAACCATGTAATGTGGCGGCATTCACCGTCCGCTCATGTATCGCAGGAGAAGAAGAAAATGCTGCAAGATGACGTCATTAAAAAAGCATCAGCCAAACCTCAACGGAAACAATTACGGAAATATGACATTCCTGTTAGTTTCATGCAGCTGTTTATACAAATATGAATGGAAACCATTCGAGCAATCATGCAAAATAATTGCAGTCAGCTCAGGTAACTGCGGGCAATTACGTAATAATTGTGACACATGAGCCTCAAACAAGGCCAATTAAAAAAAAAAAAAAAAAAAAAATACGATTCCTTTGACAGATGGGAATTTGTCACTGCACTGGTGACACCTTTAAACAGGTGAGTGTGTACCTGATGTAGAGCCGTCAGTCCATCCTCGTTGACTAGATCTGGGCTGACACCGCTGTTAAGCAGCACCCTCACTAGAAAAAGCACAAGCGCACACGCACGCACACACGCGCACACACACACACACACACACACACAGTATCATGAGTGACCACCTGGGCATAGTCCTTTGCATATCAATGTTACAACACGTGGCACAAACCTGTCTGCCTAAAATAGGGATAAGACACAATGAGTTGGTGTGTGTGTGTGTGTGTGTGTGTGTGTGTGTGTGTGTGTGTGTGCGTGTGCGTGTGCGCGTGTAGAATAACAATGAACTCGAACGATGAAAAGATTTGCTGCTATAATTAGCCTCGAACCTGCCGCTGATAAGCCCTCGAAAACAAAATGCCTGACCCATTACAATTAATCCGTGACGTATTCGGTTTAAATTATGCATATATCACTTCCTTTATTGGTTTTACGGTGCACGGTACCACCAGCGCTCACGTCTCAGGACAAGCCAATAAAAAGTCAACACGACACACCAGTGTCCGAGACCTGGACTTTTGTGGGACTCCTTTTACGTTTCCTGGGTTTTGAGCGGTCTACGGGAGGGTCTAAAAATCACTCGTCGTCCTGTCGTGACTGTTCAGAAACGCATCATAGTTGACCGGCTTATTCTTTTTCTGGTGAATGGTGTTGTTGAAGCCGTTCGTTAAATAAAAGGAAAAGAGGCGAGCGCGCGCGTGCGTTTCCACCTACCCTCATCCAGGTCGTTGCGGGCGGTGGCATCGAGCAGGGTGACGGTGTCGGGGAATGTCACTTTGGGGGTGCGCGCCTTCTTCTTATCGGCTTTGGCCCTCGACCCTCGCACCGTATCCTTTTCCATCTGTGCCCAGGACTTCAGCTGCTGAGTGCGGCGCTTCTGGGCATGCTTGAGGCGCTCTGTGGCACTAAGACGCCCGACCGTCGCCATCTCAGCCAGCAGCTCGCCGTGATCTGCTGCCATGCCACGACGACTCTTATCACCTGATGCGATGGCTCTGCGACTAAATTGTCGGTTGCTTCACTTAAATCCTTTCAGAATTTCAAGCTTCCAAAATTTCTCACTTGTGCCCTCCCTTATGCCCCTTAAACGTAGACTCTACCGTCAGGCCAAACAGGCCTGCATTACGGCCGTGTGGGAGAACGCAGAAAAGATGCTGCTGTTTATCTGTAAAAATTGCTTTTCATGAAGAAAAAAAAAAAAAAATGAAACAGCCAAAAATGTCCAAAAGTATAAGGAAAGCAAAAGAAACTATCTTGTACAATCAGGTGACTGATATCTCCATGATTTCAGAAGTAAGCAAACACAAATTATTACTACGTCTCTCTCTCCCATCTTTCATAGAAAAATCCTTATGGTGCCGACGTAAAATGGCGGAAGAAAGGTGTCCAAAATAGAACAATCCAAGCTGTCAGTCCTCCCATCCATATTAACTGTGGCTGACTTGGCCAAAGATCCACTTGGTGGGGGGGGGAGGAAGAGACAGAAAGGGAAAAAAAAAAAAAAAAGTAGAGCTCGAAAGACAGAGTCAAACTACTCTACCTGGTTCGATTCTCTGTCTTAGCCTCTAATCCATATCGGTGGTGAATGTGTCCGAGATTTAGATCCAACAGACGGGTAAATATTTGAGAATCCATAGGCGGTAGCGAACCATAAATCCACGTGGTAGAGGAACAAACAAGACGTTCAATGACAATAAAAAAGGGAAATGTGCAGGATGGAGACGAGGCGTTCTCCAGTGAGTGCAGACAGTCACGGAATCCAAACAGCCATTGGCGGTGAACGGAGAAGATCTCGTCGCTGCCGGCGCACTTTTTGGTCGATCTTCAGAAGAAGACAGGCGGGTGTGAAGGTGTCAATGACCTGTTCCTCAGCGACACTGCCGTCTCTGTCTGTCTGTGGGGAGGGAGAAAGAGGGAGAAAGAGGGGAGAGGGGTGCGGGGGGGGAGAAACTGTGAGTGCTGTGTTACAGTATAAAGTAAGAATGCTGCTCTCCTAATCCTTTTATCTTTAACCCTTGAGCTCCTTCCCCCGACTCCCTCCTCTCCCACTCCTCTACCCGGAGGAAACCGGAGACGGTGGGACGCTTTTCATTAATGATTGACACGCCCCGCAAGCCCAACGCACACCGCGCTGGCGTCGGGGTACCCGCGGCGTCGGACTGAGCGGGGGGGCTGTTGTGGAAAAGCGGTTCAGCGGCTCCCCACCCCGGCAAGCCTCGGCCGGCGAGATCGCCCTCGTCGCCTCGCGTTGACGTCCAGGCCGGGTAACGCGGCTCGCAGACACTCGGCTCTTTCCAGGCTAGTCATATATTATTCATAAAGCGTTGGGCCTGTGAGCGCTGAGAGGAAGGTCAACTGGAGGCACTCAGCGAGATAGAGAGAGTGACTGGAGAGACAGGAGGCCACGGCGCCACCGCAGCAGGCGGCCAACTCCTGAGCAGGTGGGTCGACCACAGCGCTTCAGAAATCAGCTGATTCGACAGTTAAACAGGTGAGCGGAGAGTCATTGGAGGCGGCAGCTCCTCTTAAGACTTTCATCTCATTGAGATAACAAGTTAAAGGCTCCAACTGGTTTTGTTTCACCAGCTGTATTAACCACAAATGATGTCATTTGTTACTATAGATAGCTATAAATAAAAAATTAAAAAAAGGGCCTATGTGCATTAAGTTATTCAGAATATGGAGCCGTAGCATCGTTTCCATTGGGGTCTAATAGTTCTTGCTTTGGGAATAGTCAGACATCTGTGGTTTGCTCCTTTGCTGCGAACACTATTTTTAGTATACCTGACCTCTAACCGTTTGTCACAAGCTACAATGTAAGGATTTCCTTCGACCGCGGTAATAACCTCGCACTGTCCCGTAAATCAGCAGGCCGCTACATGGACCAGTTCTTCAAACAACGCGCAAATGAACGCGAGACGCGAATGTTAAGCGCACGTCTTAACGTGACGAAAGATCCTTCGGGCCAACTCCTTTCAGCACGTCATCCTCCGGCAGGGAAGATCCGCCACACTCAAAATCCACGTTCATGTCAAAAGTTTGTGACCCAGTCCGATGTCGGTCAGCGTTTTCCGGCACAATCGACGAACGAAAAGGGGAACATGTCCTGTGGCATTTTAAGGGGCTTTAAGGGAGAACGGATTGGAGAAACGGAGGAAATCCCGGCAGGAACATAACCGCTGTATTAGTGGGTTAATTCCCAACAGCACCTGAAAGACCAGTGGAATAAAGATCGCAATTTCAAACAATAGTTGTGTGTTAAACCATTTTTTTTTTTTTTTTTAACATGCAACTCTTTTCTATATATTGGAATCGTTTGACTGATATGTTGTTATGTGATGCTGACATCAGATATTTCTAGTAAAATACTTCTTATTTAGCCAAGTATTTAAATGCACTGACGCAAAACGTTTAAACAGGCTCAGACATAAAACAAACAAAAAAAAGACATATTGGACTATTTGCATGTTACAACACAGCCCGTTAATCTCTCTCTTTCTCTGCACGTGCTTTTGTACATCGGTACATCAATAATTATTATTGAAAGCCTGTTTCCCGAACAGACACAACAAACAGGCATTCATTAAATACTCTGTCAGTTTTAATTAGATGACAGCAGGGGCATGAATTTCATGCATGAAGTCCTGCGGTTCCATGATTTAGATTAATAATATTATCTAGCAATGTGAACATGAAGGCCGACTTCAATGGAAATGTTCTAATGAAGGCAGCTAGAAATTAATAAGATTTTTGTGGCCTAAATAACCTCACTAGAAAAAAAAGAAATCACAATAACGTTTAAAGCAGCTGGCGGAGTAAAGTGTGTCCTTCTGACTGAGCAGACAATAAATGAGTTCCTTTTGTCTCCCTCTATTTTTCTGTTACCGCTGCGTGCATGACAATAAAACCGGTTGACTGTGTTTCCACCTCCAGCCAGATAATACGGCCTCACCTGACAACTGGAGCTTGTGCCGGCCTGCTACTACTTTGTGTTGCGCCTCTTGCATTGTATACCTGAGTGTAATTACAGGATGACAATGTGCTGCGCAGACACGCAACACTTCAATACTTTGAAATCCAGGAATTGTGAAACCGAAACTTATTTTAGGGCTTTTGATGGATGTCAGAGCAAAGTTAATACTACTGTTTTGGTTGGATACCAGACTTTTTAGTCTTCCATGAGGCCAGGACAATAATGCGAAGCTTCGGTTGGTGAGAGGACATTTTATTTTCAAGTAAATTCATCTCTGAGCTACATTGAAAGCAAATTTGAGAAAGAATATTTTAAAGGACTCCAACCAAAAACATTTTCTGGACAGCTTTTTTGTTGTTGTTTGTTTAAATCTTTGCACTATTGTCAAGTTAGATTCATTTAATATTATTCTATTTTACAGTATGTATTGTGCATTTTTACATTTCACATTTTCTCTGTTATTTTTATTGTTTTAGCCTGTATCCACAAATGCTGCTGTAGCGAAAAGATTTCCGCTCGCGGGATTAATAAAGTAACTCTTCATCCATCTGTCCGTGTGATTAAGAGTTACAACCACAGGAATAGGTTTTCCTTTTTTAAACAACAACACCTTTATCCACACATCATCCCTCAAACAACCTTCACAGTAAAGTCTCTCAGGAGCGACTAAACGTCATTAACAACTTACAGCTTCTGCCTGATAACGGGTAATGACCCCACAGCAAGCAACCGACTCTTAACCTGGTGATTGTGCCGGCAGCAAAGCATGACTGCCTCACTTTATTGACTAGTTTGGTCATTTGATTTGATTTTTTTGGAGCATCTAGTGAAGAAACATTTAATGGTTTCTTTTTTTTGTTTTGTTTTTTTGTCTGTTTTGTGTTTCTTGATGTTATTTCCTACCGAGCCAACAGCCAAAAGTGTTTTGGTAAATGGTCTGTACTTGTATAGCGCTTTATCACCTTTCGGTCTCAAAGCGCTTTTGCATGGTTTTTCCCATTCACCCACTAATGAGACAGATCACCGTGCAAGGTGCCCCCATCAGGAGCGCATTCGCACACCAATGGTTCACCATCGGGAGCAACTTGGGGTTCGGCGTCTTGCTCAGGGACACTCGGGCGTGTGGACGGGAGGAGCTGGGGATCGAACCACCAACCTTCTGATTAGTGTTCGACCCACTCTACCGTCTGAGCCGCAGCCTCCCTCTCCACAGTTTTAGTTATTAAAAAAAATATTCATCCTCATAATTACTATCGCTCAAATATGCAATACGTGTATATATGCGATATCCTGTTAGAAGGAGGAGAACACGTTTCTTCTCCTGGTTGAAAGAGCGGGGAGACGGATGTTGGTGTGATGTGACGTGCGATCAGGAGCGTGCGCAGGGTGTTTTATGGCGGATATTGTGGATTCTCTACGTCGTTTCCTCCCTCGAAATGCTAATCTAATAAGACACGTCGCATATTTTTTTTTTTTTAGCGAAGCGGAGCGCCCGAGCTGCTCGCGGGACACGTTTTGAGACGCGCTGCGGTGCATCTGGCGGAATCACAAGCGTCGTCTAGAGTGGCAGCGATCAGCCGCGGTGGAATCCAGCCTTAAGTGTTTGTTAACGGACCACAGCAGACCTAACTGACGGTGTGTTGCCAGCTCAGGTAGATAACACCTGCTGATATGCTGGTACATTAGACAAGTCATGCGCTTCGCAGAATACGGGTCACGAGTTCGACAGGTGGAAAGAGTCATTGGGCAGGCATAATGGGAGATGCGAAAGGTATAGAAACGTTGTGGCGAGACACTTAAACATAAACCGACTTGGACGCGCAGCAACACGCAGGTGATCTCAATTATAGACACCAACACACACTCCACGTCTCTGCAAGAGCGAGCCGGAGAACTCCGATTTCGCCAAAGCCAATCAGCATGAGGTATTAGGGCGAACGGAGCCGAGGTAGAAGCTCAGACACCATGATGTTTACCGTTGAACGCGGCTAATCCAGGGACACAAACGTGAAAGGCATCATCTCCCGCTAAGACCACAGATCCAGCTAAACATAACCGTCAGGTCTTGACATCTTACACATCTGTCAAATAAAAATCACTAAAATATTATCCAAGCGTTTCCAACCTGAAAGTAGATAATAATGCTTTCTGAAGGGTCTCGATCAAAGGCTAATAAATAAAACACACCGCGTCCTTGCAAATGCGGCCGTCTAAGAGAACGGATGAAAGGAGTCAGTTGCCAGGACGTGCATGCTCTCTGGTCAGGTTATTGTAAAAACCGGACTGAAGGTGCACAGACAATTCTATCATGATTATGTCGTCATTATAGAAATGAGGCGAGTACGGGCTCCACAGTAATTAGGCATCACCTTAAATAGATAAATAAATGTGCAAAACTTGGTAGTGATGTTGAGTTAAGCTAAGAAGTACCCGGGAGAAAGGCTGCGAGTATCCTGGTAGCTTGTTGGTACACATGAACCCTGAGAACAGGAGTCTTGTACATGTGTAGATCAGTCACCGCTCCTCCCTCCTCTGGATCCGGTCTGTGTAGTGTAAACCAATACTCAGCAGAAAGTCAAGAGTGTGCAGGGTTCTCTTTTTTCTTTTAAATTATTTTATTTTACTCTCCCTTAACTATAGCCTTTCAGATCAGTGTATGCTTTAGAGCCTCAAAGTGGGGGAATGTAGCCTCCTGGACAGTTTCGTTTAGGTTCATCATTGGGATGTAACCAAACAAACTAAAAGCTGAGGTGTGGTGAGAAAAAAAAAAAAAAAAAAAAAAAAAAAAAAAAGGGGGGGGGGGGGGGGGAGAACAAAGTGTTCAGGACTTTCACAGCATGAGGCTGCTGACAGACGAGCAGCTCAGTCACTAATCAGCCTATCTTCACCAGCAGTGAACTAGATGCCACTGGGGACTACTGTGTTGCCTATCTGGGCAAATAACAACAATTTAAACAATATTTTGAACATCATGCTTTGACGTCAATCTAAAGCTGGTATTTTCCGGAACAAAAATAAATAAATAAATCAACCAATAGGAAGAAAACTGTCACACAAGACAAAAATACCAATGTCTACACCAACGAAGTGTTCATTATCGTTAGGACTGTGTATTGGCAAGAATCTGACAACACGCTACGTATCATGATACAGGGGTGTATCGCAATACTGTAAGCAATATTGTGATTTGAAAAAAAAAAAAAAAAAAAAAAAAAATCGAATTTTAGGCAAAGTGTCATAATATAAACGTTAGCGATGCACCCTATCACGGCCATTCTTCTCCGTTTCCATTTATAAATTGCAGTGGAAGCATAGACTATATAAAAATAGACGTAGTCTGAAAAGTGAAGCCAATATGGGACAGTGACGTAAAGTGCATTACCACTGATGGCCACAAGGGAGTGACTCCAAAAATCCTCTGGTTCCAAATCACTCTCAATGCAAAAGTGTCAACTTATCATGAAACACAAAGTCAATACATTTTTCAGGGCTTCAGGTGTAAGTGGGACGGGCGCAGTGTCCCTGGCTTCTCAGTCAGATGTAAGAATCCCATCCACCCTCGCTCCTCTCCAGCTCGTCCAAATATGGTCACTTTTGGCTTAAAAAATATATATATATATTTTTTTTTTTTTTGGGCTGTCAACACGACTATGTAGCAGTCGGGGGGGTTCAAACTCAACAAAAACAAACCACTTTCTGACAAATCGTTGGATGTAAACTACTGATTAAAAATCAATACTGAGCTCTAGAAACAACACAGCATCACAAACCACTTTATTACTTTAATCATACGTATCAATATTTTCTTACACCCCTAATTGTAACCAAACTAACTGAACCACAAATATTCGCACACCCACACGTAAAGCTATCAAAACCCACTTTAAGTGTACGTAATTAAATCCAATTAATAATGAATGGGGGAAGAAAAAAAAATATCAATAATTATTGATCTCTTTGTGATGCTATGATCTTACCTCATTTATGTCTTTGTCTTTCGGCTTTGACTTTAATTCACAGCCTTCTTACAGCCCATAAGAGAGCGTGTGGTCTCCTTTCAGTGGATGCGAGCGAGCATTTCATTACTGGGTTATTTTTGCCTTTTATAAATTAAGCCCCTTGCAGAAGTGGCGAATGGGGGAATTTGTTGGTGACGAGACGGTGCAAGAGCCGTGTGATCCTCTGAGTCAGGCTGAGGCCAGACAGACGGGGAAGGACGAGTTGAGATCACAGCTATTCTACAAACTCTCGCGTTCAAAATATGACTAATATTTGATGTCGTTGGAAAAAAAATGTCCCTGCGTCAATCTGACAATTGTAGCCCTCTGACTTTTTTTTTTTTTTTTCCACTTCCTGACCGAACAGGAAGGGCTGTCTACAGCTGCTGAGGAACATAAACTCTCTTTCAACAGCTGGAATGAATAGAGTACTATGAATACACACAAACACTGGAGCTCATAGATTCATCAGGTGGGTGGTACCTTAGTATAACAGCCTGTGACTGAACAGCAGAAAACTCGGCCTCAAATCTGGCCGCGCGCGGTGTTTCCTGCTCCATTCGTCATTATGAAACAACACCAGACAGCTGTTGTGTACAACCAGTAGCCCAGTGGGGTATTTGGTGTTATACGCGGGACAGTCCCGGCCCACTCATTCAAACAAACAATGCTGAGTCGACGCGGCTTGATGATTCGGGAACGATCCCGCCTGCAATCTGTAAACACTGCCAAGTGACCTAAACTGCCTGCCAAACACTCTGAAAGGTTGTTTTTGTCCGGTACCGAGCTGGACATAGTTTGTTGATTAACTGAACAGCTCATCAACAGAAAATGTATTAACAAGTAGTTTGGCTGGTTGTTTTTTTTTTTGTGTCTTTAAATCATAATAAACTTCAGCTTATGAACTGCAGATCAGACAAAACAAGACATTTGAAGACGTCACTGCGGTCTCCAGAACATTATCTGTGCGTTAGTTGACAGCGCTATTGGAAACAACTGTAATCCTTGAAGAAAGGACAGAGTGACGACCACAGAAGGAGGGAGGAGGATCTACAATAAGCCCTGTCATGTGTAAAGGTTTGAGTTGCTCCATATAATCACTCAGAAATCTCTAATTCTGTCAAGCAGCCAAGAAGGGAGAGAGCGAGAGACCTTGGAGTGGGGGAGGGTGGTGGATGTATGATGGAGACAAACACACAAAGTGTCACTGCTTTGTCTGGGGTGGGTAGGGGGGGGGGGACAGGAAATGGAGTGAGAGGGCAGAAGGATGTGGAGGAAAGAATGTAAGGGAGGAGGAGGAAGGATGAGGAAGAAACAAACAAGCTCGCCTGCTCCGACCAAGCGAAGCAGGAACAGAGGTTGCATGTGCAGAGGTGGAGCGAAACCACAGGAATAAAGAAGGTTTAAACGGTGTCCGCAGGGTGAAGTGCGGGGTCTCACATTTAAAACACACCAGACGGGATGGCGAACGAGAGGGAGCTCAAGGAACAAGAGAAGGAACGTCACGGAGTCAAATCGGCTCCAATCTTCTGGCTTATAGGAATTATTTTGTAAAGAAAATCATATGTTAGGATTACTACCACAAAAAAAATAAATCTTTATAACGAGCCGCACACGTGGTTCAGGTACTTTGTCGATGGAAGGTATCAACTAAAGTGATTGTTCAGTTAATAACTAATGATGTACACAACGAAGCCGATATGTCTCCTTACAGGGTCACAAAGTCAGTGTTGAAGTGAAATCTAACTTTCTACGATTTACTCCCAAACATTTGACCGTACATCCGGAGGAAAGGCTGCTGTACGAAGTACTGTGACCACGCGTGGGGGGGGAAGAGACACTTGAAAGCAAGACCGGCAGGGCTCGTTTGGACAAGAATAAATGTCTGGAAGTGTGCTTAGGTGAATGAGTCAGTGATGTCTCAAGACAAATAGTCAGTTAGCTGACAGACTGAAATCAACCCCGACGGCAAACTAACCAACAAGAACGAGATTATTACTCAGTATTTTCACAATCAATCGATTTTTGTTGTTCACTTTTGCAAATTCACGTCTACCAGATCAATCAAAAAGCGTTTCAGCTCTCTATACAAGGTGCTTAGTGGTTGTTGGCACAAGCAGCCCACACGATGAACTGTACAAACCCCCCAACACAGGAACAATAACCCTGCAAGAGCTGCAGATTAAACTCTATGGATATTGTTGCACAAGGCACTTACGTGACGTTTTTATTTATTTATTTTTTTTAATCATCTCGTCCAATCCGTTTACACTGTAAATCAATGCATTCTGCTTCTAGGAGACTGAACTATGACCTGCAGGATGTAATATAAATGCGCCAGGCAGGTTTACAGGTTTGCACGTTGCCCCATCACCGACGCTTTGATATATTATTGCCTGTTAAAAAAATAAAAAAATAAAAAAAGTTCAGCGAGAAATAGCCTCGGTTTATTCCCTCTGACAAGTTTGGTGCAGCCGCTGAATAAATATAATAATAATAATAAGGTTCACCAGCACCACTCAAACCGAGTAAGCCGTTGTACCGTGAAGGACGCCGATGAGCTAACCTGCCTAGCGGTCCTCCAACAGGTGTTTAATCCGACAGGTAACTCGCGAGCAGCTCGTTTTAAGTCTCCCGGCTTCATTCGCGGCAAACCCGGGATCAATGTGAGTTTATCCCAACCCCGGTAACTCGTACTCGTTATAAAAAAAATAAAAAAAAAATAAAAAGAAAGAAGAAGAACAGAAGAGCACACCTGTTGAGCGGCTAACGTTAGCCCCAGGTTAGCTTCACGACACCCGGAGAGCCGCAGCGTCACGTCGTCGATCTTCACCGACAACTTTTTGTCTTCACGGTTACGGGACGACATCCAAAAAAAAAAAAAAAAACCCACCGGCGACGGGGAAGTTGTTGTGGGAAAAAAAACAATCGAGGTGACATCTTACCTGTCGAGCTGCCCGTCAGCGGGAGCTGCTGCTTGCGCCGGGGTCTGCGGCGGCTGTGAAACTGAATCAGCTGCTGCAGAGCTCCGGGCTCCGGCCAGCCCTCTGGGGAAATGCTTCACCATAACAACCGGCCCGGCGCCCTCTCCTCCCCGCAGAGCGGCTCCGCTAGAGGGCGGCAGAGTCCACCGGAGGAGGAGGAGGAGGTGGAGGGACAGTTCAATAAACTCACTCATTTACTACTTCCTATAGTCTATGGTGGGTCAGCTTAATTTCAACACTTTTTTTTTTTTTTTTTTTTGCACATAATATACAATAACGTGACATATTAAAATACGTTCAAGGAATGATCAAACTCACGGAAATAAAACTAAGCACAGGATGACTGGAGTGATATGTTATATATATATATATATATATAACCAGCAACTTATACAGTTAAGAGATGTTTTGAAATGCAATAATAATAATAATATATTGTATTTGTGTAGCACCTTTCATACAAGAAATGCCGCTCAAAGTGGTTTACAGCAAGCATACGGTCCTTCACATAAAACAAATATAAAGGAAAATAAAACATATTAAAATGTGATAAATGTAGAATAAAGCAAAATTAATTTTGAAGGTGTAGCAGTGAAAGTGCAGGCAAGTGCAAGAGTGTGGCTATTTAATGGCTTAAGGAAAGAGATATGTTTTAAGCTTTCTTTTAAAAAATGTTGATTTAAACAGCTTCCCTGATATCTACAGGTAATGTGTTCCAAAGCTTTGGAGCATAACTGTGGCTCTTGTGGCTTATCTTCTTATAAAGTGAGGTTTGTGAAAGTTACCCTTAAAAGACTTTGAACCTGTTGTGCTACCTGTTGCAAAAATTTATAGCAATCAGATCAATATACATTTTGCACTGTAATATTCAATAAAAGTACTGACTGATGTTCTTAGTTTTAAAGGTAAGTGCACACAGACAGCACGCCAACCGTATAAAAAAAAAAAAGTAGGTGTGACATACCACAGTGTAGAAGCCTTCTTTATTAAGCCAAACATAAAGGGTGTGTTTGTGTTTGTACATCCGCCTGTGTGTGTGTGTGTGTGTGTGTGTGTCTCTCAGATCTTGGAGGTTTGACAAATATAAATGCACTGCAGTCTCCTCACAACAAACTGTTAGGGTGTGTGTGCTCCACTAATTATTATCTGTACTGCACAAGCCTGAACACATGCAGTCCCATAATTAGATATCAATTAGGCAAAATTATTTCAAGCTAAATCACCACAAGACGCTCCAAACAGCATCAGAATCAGCCGCTAATTCTTAAAACCAGATAGACGGCGATGACCCTGTGATCTGCTGACCCCGGCGGTGACCCAGCCAACCAACACGGTGGTGATACTCTGCAGAGACGCAAAGAAACAGCTTGAAAGCATGAGCTATTATTATCATTTCTGGTACAATAAATAAATAAAAACCATGTTTCGTCACTTTCCTCAAGTTGTATCCCATTGACAAATGTCTCTTAATGTTACAGACAAAAGTTCAAGACCCAGTACAAAGGTATTGGTGTAAATCATTCTAGTAAAACACAGGAAAAAGTAATGCTACATAAACCAGTCTTTTCATTAATGGTCTTTCACTTCCTCTGTCACAAAAAGCCAACCTTTATTCCTCCTTTCTCTCTATCAGGATGCATCGCAGGACATCTTAGAGAGGATTTGTTTAGACACGATCGGGCAGCGTGAACAGCCATGTTGTCCTATTCATGTCGTTTTCCATTCTTCTTATGGATGGCTCACTAATCCAGGCAAAACCTATTAACCCACTCAAGCAGACAGGAAGAGCTAAATAGAAAGTTTGCATTCAAATCAGTGTGTTAAAGGCACTGAGCACTTTACTATGAGAGTGTATGTAAATACAGGACTTAAACGTGATGGCTGAGGGGTTTCCCTGTACAAGCTCACAAATAATAATATTTTTTTTTTTTTTTTTTTTTTTTTAAGGGCTCACGGAGAGGCTGCGTTTTAGAGAGCTGTCACATTTTGTATTTGGGGAAATCAGCTGCTTCTCGTTGAGTTGTGAGTGAAACCACTAGAGGGGGATAGACTTTCCAGAATAAATAAAGGGTGAGGATCAGAGAAGAAAAACAGATGCAAATTGCAGTAGGTGGGTGAAGGAGGAGTAGGAATGCCATCTGACCTGGAAAACAAGTTCAAACATTTTGTGTATTACTGACAAATCTGCAAAAGCAGCAGATTCGTGTGGTGAGTTTTTCCACACAGGGGTATTATTACCTGCTAACCAGGGCTTATGTTGCAAGACATCACATGATTAAAAAAAAAAAAAAAAAAAATACCACACAATTTGTCCTTTTAATTGGAAATAGAAAGCTAAAGGTCGGGTTTGTCGTCCACATATAGCCTATTGTAAAAAGGCGCAGTGCATTTGCAATGGAGGCCAGACATATCATACGCAACAAAGTGCAAGTTAATCGTCACCTAATTGTTGGTTAGGCAGCTTCAAAGCAGGATGGGAACTCAGCTTGAGTTGTTCCCAAAACTGACTTCTTTCCACCTCTTTTATTTCTGTAACTCTCCGGTGCCATGAGCTTTAAATCGGAGTTAGTGCCATTATCTTATCACATGTAATATGTCGTTAGTGTTGTAAAGGCCGATTAAATTAACACTTAACTGCCCCGTCAAAGTTTGCACCTTGTTATACAATATAAACATTTTTGTTAATTATTGGGTGGACTGGTAAAAAAAATTTTTTAGAGCTTAGAGGCGGTTTCCAACATCAACTGTGGAGAGCATGAGCGCTCATGTTTAAGGTGTGAATATTCAACACAACTACAACACTTAGCAGCTCGTAAACGCCAAAAAATAAACACAAATGGTATTGAATGGCCCCTGAATTTCCTCACACGCTAAACAGATTCTTTGGAATAAAGAAGCCTCTAGTCAATGGGGTTCCTTCTAATCCAACTTGTTTTCACTGTCTTGCTGGGAAACAAGAGTTTGCGCATTAGCACGACGTTAACGTCAACAAAAGACATTCATTCCAGAAACGTATTCTTTCACCAGCTGAACGGCGCCTTGCATCTTCCCAGGGAGACCCTACTGTGCAAATCACCCCCCACTGCTGTTCTCAGAGTACAATGCAACAACATATTCCTGCATTTAATGAGCAACCGTAATTTATTTATTCTGGAAATTAAATGGCCTTTTTGAGTTTTTCGCATGAGCACGACTTGCTCTTTGCAATGACAACCTGTGCAACCGGCCTTCGTTTAGTTAGTGAATTAGAATTAACAAAATATTTCCAGTGATTCCTGTCATTTAGAGCCTAATTTGTTTGATGTAGTACATTAAATAGGATATTCCTAAAGTATTGAAACGGGCACCTTCAACGTTTGTATAGTAGACATTCTTTAATGTATATTGCTCACCAAAAATACAAATTAAATAAAGTAGTTTTTACAAGCTAGAGAAAACAAGTGAAGATCAGGATTTTCCAAACCTAAACATTGTTGTTTAAGTTAAATAGTTGGGCCACTTTCCAAAGCCTGTGGTGCGCAAATCTTTTAAACATCGTTTCCAAAGTAGTTGTAGAATTCCCGCATTCTTTTCTATTCTTGTTGATATTATCATACAGTTCATTTACAGGTTTAATGTCCTTCTCACTCCCCTCTTCGTTCTCAAACCCACCTCAGCCCCCCAGGGCGATCGGTCATTCTCTTTTTAGATATCGCGTCATTCTCCCCTCGATTACGCAGCGGGATTTACATGAAACTGTTAATTGTTTGCTCTTCAAATAGAGCCAGCCTGGAGCCAGCAGTCTGCCAGAAGTTAAGGACCAACTCTTTGACCTCCCTTCCCCCTTCTGGGTGCTCCTGTCCGAACGTGCAGGGCGATCTTCTCCCCCTGGTTTATCAGAATGACAAAGCATTGGCCGCAGCAGAGCCTCCTGGTACAGCCAGAACATCACTCACATCAACTTGACTTCCATATAAAGGAGCAGCAAAGTTTTCTTCTCAGCAACGTAGCGTGTAGCTCAGCAGCCCAACGTCAGCCTCAGTTCCCGGCTCTGATGAGTCTTAAGCAGCTGCCGCGTTTGGAGAAGCCCTCGGAGCGCCCCGAACACATCTGCAGTGCCACGGAGTTCACGGAAAGGGCCACATCACCTGGCTTATCATACCCGAACGCTCAAAATGACCACCCCGAACAGGACATTATAAACCAGGACACGCTGGAGAAAAGCAAAGCCACCGGTGGGAAGAAAAAAAACTACAAGCGGTACCCAAAACCACCGTACTCCTATCTCGCAATGATCGCTATGGTCATCCAAAGGTCCACAGAGAAGAAACTAACATTATCTGAGGTAATTATTACATTATTTTGTTCCTGTGTTTGAATGCACACTTTAGGTTATGTGGTAAAGCCTACGGGCATGATGGGTTTTACGCATGATGCTGCTGATGATCGTCACTTTACTTCCTCAGAACTTAATTGGGAGAAATAATTCCATTAGAAATGATGGTTGAATTTTTTTTATTTTTTTTTCACTTTATTAATCCCCGAGGGGAAATTTCTTCACGACAGCAGGGGGGCTCTCAGGGGGGAGCTGCTGCAACAGGCTGCCACTAGCGCGGCGCCAGGTAACCTGACCTGAGGTGCATGTTTTTGGATGATGGGAGGAAGCCGGAGAACCCGGAGAGAACCCACGCAAGCACAGGGAGAACATGCAAACTCCGCACAGAAAGGCCCAGGACCGGATTCGAACCCGGAACCTTTTTGCTGTGAGGTGACAGTGCTAACCACTGCGCCGCCCTACTTATTTACTTATCTGAAGAGAACTGCCGTTTTCTGAGTTGTATCGAAAGCAAGCAAGAGAGCAGATATTTTACAGTTCATAAGGTGACACGAAACAGCCACCTATTTGTGACACTTGAGTGGCTACTCCTGGTACCATTCTTGGTTTGCTTTGATAAGGTGGCACTGCAGTGAAACCAGACACTGATCTGTATCAGGAGCAGTGATAAGATATACAGTACATGCTAAAATCACGCTTCATTGGGCCTGATGGGGAGTGTATACTGTTAACATAAAGAAACTGCCTGTAGCACTTTAATTCCTATATTCACTTAATATAAGATCCACATCGCCTTATTCTTTTTTTTAAACTGAGAAGAGATGCATTATCCTCTGTTCCTGGTGCATCAAACAACCATACTGATATTTGTTTTGTTTTTCCAGATCCTCAAGGAGATCAGCACCCTCTTTCCTTTTTTTGAAGGAAATTACAAAGGCTGGCGGGATTCAGTGCGACACAACCTCTCCTCTTACAACTGCTTTGTTAAGGTTTGTATGTTGAAAGAGTATTTATTTGGCAAAACCCTCAACTTGTGTTGAGGTACAAGTATTGTCAGAATAACAATATTAGGGTCTTTGGATTGAAGCCTAGAACATTTTTTTTTTTTTTTTTTTTAAATCTTTCCTCAGCTGTTATTGTGATGGTTAATTGTGAAACCGGGTCAGTCCCGGCTAACTAACTAGGTTGTCAAGACAGGCACTCATCCCTGTGCAACCTTCCTCCATCTTTAGGTGTTGAAAGACCCCATCAAACCCCAGGGCAAAGGTAATTTCTGGGCGGTTGACCTGAGCAGGATTCCTCTGGAGCTTCTCAAGAGGCAGAATACGGCCGTGTCGCGTCAGGATGAGACCATCTTTGCCCAGGACCTGGCTCCCTACATCTTGCAGGGACAAAACCCTGAATTAGAGCAGCCCCCAGATCCTGTGAACTCCCTCCCCCTGGTGCTCCCCGTGAACCCCTCCCCACCACGGGAGGACTTGTTCCAACCCAAGCTGGACTCTTCCTTCGCCATCGACTCTCTGCTACACAGCCTGCGGCCAACCAGTGCCTCCAGAGAGGCAGGGGTGACGACTCGGGACTGCTATGGTGAGGTGGAGCGCACTCGGCCCTCACCGGGTCCACAACCTTGCTTTGCCTCCTCTGCCCGTAGTGCCTCAGGCAGCTCTGCAAGCCTGCCCTCCTTGTCTCCCCCTTCCTCTGATGAGGAATGGAAAGGAGTGGCCAGGTCTAAAAAGCACTCTCATCCTGATGGTGAGGCAAGTTCAGGTGATTGTGAGAACTACAGGCAGCCACAGCAGAAATCAGCCAGACAGGAGAGTGTTGCCCTTCCTTGGGAGCTCCCTACCTCGTATGCTAAATATGCTCCCCCTAATACCATCGCGCCATCCAGCATGCGGTTCAGTGGAGGTCCTCTAATGTCGCTGCACAGTGAAATACCCCTTTACAGCTACAGTAGCTCTCCTGTGGTGCCTGGTCACTTCTTAGGCCATACCTACTGGCCTATCCTCCCCAGCAGGCGAGTTTCAGTTCAACCCCCTCCCCTCATCATGGACCTGGACAACATGTTGCAATCTGTGCCTCCAAACAAGAGCGTGTTTGATGCTCTAGTGCCGGCCGGTCAGACCTCTCATTCACATTGTCAACCGCAGAGTCCGTACGCCCTGCAGAACAGGGTTCCTCCAAACAGGTACCATCAGTACTGACTCACTCAAACGGGCACGGATACTAAAACCACTGTGACACATGGTGGGAGGTCTAATTGAAACCTGCTCGACAATGTTTTATTTTCTCAGGTCAAGATCTTTAAAAAGAAATGTTGTCTGTTGAGTATTACATAGTTTCATTGAAGCAAAAAGTACCTCAAACCACTACATAACACAAGTATCTACTGCCGTCTTCCAATTAAATTGAGTATGTACCACGACACGCTTTTTGCACTGCCAGTCTTGTTTGCACTGTTTTCTACCTATTGTGACTGCTGAATGTATTGTATTTCAAAAACCAGCTGTGACGATTGTAATTTTTTTTTTTTTTTTTCCACTTTATTAATCCCCGAGGGGAAATTTCTTCACGACAGCAGGGGGGCTCTCAGGGGGGAGCTGCTGCAACAGGCTGCCACTAGCGCGGCGCCAGATAACCTGACGTGCATGTTTTTGGATGATGGGAGGAAGCCGGAGAACCCGGAGAGAACCCACGCAAGCACAGGGAGAACATGCAAACTCCGCACAGAAAGGCCCAGGACCGGATTTGAACCCGGAACCTTTTTGCTGTGAGGTGACAATGCTAACCACTGCACCACCGTGCCACCCAAATGGCACATACAGTAAACTGGAGCTTAAGTATCAAATTCCATTTTATCGTAGCGCCATGGACATTAGTGGGGGTGTGTTAGTGCACACAGATCATTGTGTATATACACACTTCAGCTATTTTTCAGTGTCTTTGGTTGTTAATATACTTTAACACAGTCATTAATGTTTTTTATTGTCTTAAATTTCAGAAAGTCTGGGCTGTTTGCGTTGGTCTTAGGGATACTCTTATTGGCCTTCTTTACTTAATGTTTTCTGTTACTCTTAACTGGAGAGAAAACTGAATAATCCCACACACTGTCCAACACCTCAGCTCACTTTTCTTCCATCTGCGCACCAGTATGCATGATTCTCTGTGTGTCTGAGAAGTTAACAGCTTCTCAGGACACTGGAGACGATTTACCAGGATTGACTTTGCACTCGTGGTTATTTGCACTAATTTAATGCTTCATTATGATCTTCTTCCAAAGGAACTTGTTAATGAATGTCTCTACCTATGACCATGTTTTTTCATTTTCCTGTGTTCTTAAAGATTTGTGTACTGACTTGAAATAAGTCAACTCAGAAGCTGAAGTATCCAAAGAAAGTTATGTAGTTTAACCATGTTTGTAATAAAATGCTGTTGATTTAAACGGTGCTGCTCAGTGTTGTATGTGGCAATTAAGTAAGTCGCAATTGCAAAATCATCTTTAACAACTTCACATGTACGTGACGGATTCTATTGTATTCTCTAGTCTTACGTTGTAGCTTAGTTTGTTTGGACCTGACTGGTTCATTTGCTTGATCTTCTGTCTTTAAAACTAATTTCTCTAGCGTCTGAGCACAGTTTAACTAACATGCTGCCACTCTTTTATGTGGGCAGTTTAGATCCGGACCATTGTCTTCTAAGAATCTTTGCTCTGTCAAAAAAAAAAAAAAACTGACCATATTTCTGTCATTTTATAATTTAAGACTTATTTAAGTGCTTTGCAGTCTGGGTAACATTTTTTATTTTGATAAATAAAAAGTTCAAACTCATGGCAGCCAAATAGGAAGAAGAGCTGAAGCAGTTACATCAGAAGAGACAGAGAAACTTACAATATAATGTAAAAACTCCTAAATGGTCTACCTTATTAATCATGATCTGGGCTCTGTAGTCATTTGGTGCCTAATATATAAAGAACTAAATTAAAATAACTTTATTTATTTCATAAATTACATTAAATCAATGCGCGAGTAGAATTTTACTGTTGGAAAAGGTGGCGCTCATTTTTGACAAATCTATATTTTGCCGTGTAGTGTAATCTACAATGTGTTCTTTTTCATTCGTTCATCTTAGGGTTTTTAGGTAAAATCTGTAAAGTAACTAGCAAATCTAAAAGTGTAAGTATAAAGTAAATTAAAAATTTAGAAAGTACTTAATTTAATGTATTGCTTTCTTTTTTTTCTTTTACATAAGAACATCTCGTTTACCTAAACTACTGCCTAGCTCCAAAATTTTACTTTACATCCTGTATTTGCACTTTGAGATACATTTTGTATTTGCTTATTTAACAACTTAACTCTTTGCTCCATTGTTACCCAGTCTAGGTTTCCCTAAAAAGCCACTGGACGGGTTAGGACTATTAGTCATGAACACAAAATATTGTGTGGTTGCTTTTCTGTTTTCAGACAGATTTGGTAATGCAACGGTTGACATTTCAGCTTTTTCAAAGCAGCCCAATTAACTGGATAATTTATGAATATAGTCTCTCTTCACTGATGCTCGTTTTCTGTTCAAACGGAGCCTTACACTCCCCTACAAAGAGCACAGCTCCCAAAGTCTAAAGCCGATGATTAGCTGGTGAATCAAATAGGCCAAGAGATCATTCCACGTAGCAGCAGGGGGGTGAGTCGCAAATCTTTTCACAATAATAGATGGTTTTATCACAGGAATTGTGATCCATAAACAGGATCTTCTTTATTTAAACAGGGAAACTATCTTTGATCCACAGTCCATAGCCTCTGTATTAGTGCCCAGCACACACCCACACAGCTGATTTACATCAACAGTCCAGCAGCCGTCGGCCTCCTGCTGTGACCACTATCTCTGAATCTGCTGCCTATGCATGCCTGCACTCCCTTTGCTCCGAAGACGGGAGGAGGGGACACCACTCAGAACAGGGACGTGCCCCCACTCCACCCCCTCCCCCTAAACACACACAACAATCGTGGGTGTGGTGACCTGCTATACACGAATGTGTTGGGATGTGTAAATTTCCTTGTAAATCACCTATTCACTGCATTTACAAACCATCTACAGATCTACAGTGGTGTGAAAAGTGTTTGCCCTCTTGCTGATTTCTTTTTGCATATTTGACTAATATTTAAATTTGTTTGATAATCTCAAAGATAACAAGTAAACACAAAATGCAGATTTTAAATGAAGGTTTTTTTAAAAGGGAGAAAACAAAAAAATCCAAACCCACATGGCCCTGTGTGAAAAAGTGTTTGGCCCCTAAACCTAATAACTGGTTGGGCCACCCTTAGCAGCAACTGCAATCAAGCGTCTGTGATAACTTGCAATGAGTCTTTTACAGCGCTGTGGAGGAATTTTGGCCGACTCATCTTTGCAGAGTTGTAATTCAGCCACATTGGAGGGTTTTCCAGCACGAACCGCCTTTTTAAAGGTCATGCCACAGCATCTCAATAGGATTCAGGTCAGGACTTTGACTAGGCCACTCCAAAGTCTTCATTTTGTTTTTCTTCAGCCATTCAGAGGTGGACTTGCTGGTGTGTTTTGGATCATTGTCCTGCTGCAGAACCCAAGTTGGCTTCAGCTTGAGGTCACGAACAGATGGCCGGACATTCTCCTTCAGGATTTTTTGGTAGACAGTAGAATTCATGGTTCCATTTATCACAGCAAGTCTTCCAGGTCCTGAAGCAGCAAAACAGCCCCAGACCGTCACACTATCACCACCATATTTTACTGTTGGTATGATGTTCTTTTTCTGAAATGCGGTGTTACTTTTACGCCAGATGTAATGGGACACACACCTTCCAAAAAGTTCAACTTTTGTCTCGTCAGTCCAGAGTATTTTCCCAAAAGATCAAGATGTTTTCTGACAAAAATGAGACGAGCCTTAATGTTCTTTTTGCTCAGCGGTGGTTTTCGTCTTGGAACTCTGCCATGCAGGCCATTTTTGCCCAGTCTCTTTCTTATGGTGGAGTCGTGAACACTGACCTTAACTGAGGCAAGTGAGGCCTGCAGTTCTTTGGATGTTGTTGTGGGGTCTTTTGTGACCTCTCGGATGAGTCGTCGCTGCGCTCTTGGGGTAATTTTGGTCAGCCGGCCACTCCTGGGAAGGTTCACTACTGTTCCATATTTTCTCCATTTGTGGATAATGTGGATAATTTGTGGATAACTGTGGTTCGCTGGAGTCCCAAAGCTTTAGAAATGGCTTTGTAACCTTTTCCAGACTGATAGATCTCAATTACTTTCTTTCCCATTTGTTCCTGAATTTCTTTGGATCTCGGCATGATGTCTATCTTTCGAGGATCTTTTGGTCTACTTCACTTTGTCAGGCAGGTCCTATTTAAGTGATTTCTTGATTGAGAACAGGTGTGGCAGTAATCAGGCCTGGGTGTGGCTAGAGAAATTGAACTCAGGTGTGATAAACCACAGTTAAGTTGTTTTAACAGGAGGGGGAAAACACTTTTTCACACAGGACCATGTGGGTTTGGATTTTTTTTTCTCCCTTAATAATAAAAACCTTCATTTAAAAACTGCATTTTGTGTTTACTTGTGTTATCTTTGACTAATATTTAAATTTGTTTGATGATCTGAAACATTTAAGTGTGACAGACATGCAAAACAAATTGGAAATCAGGAAGGGGACAAACACTTTTTCACACCACTGTATGTACTGTCTTCACAGATTGTCCCTTCTGTCCCACACTCAAAAAAAAAATGACAGGCAAATTTACTATTTTCTATGAAAGCAGACAAAATAGGGACCATCTCATTAGTAGAAATGGGGTTTATTTGTTTTTCCTGTTAAAATAACAGAAGAACAAGAAACCACATCATGAAGTTGTGGCATTAGATAAGTGGTTGTTCAGTTAAAACAGATTAGCAGTTGCTTCATATGACTGGCTTCATCTCGAGACGTGTAAAGAACTAAAAAACACACTGTATTTCCTGAAAGAGCAAATTTGCGGTCGATCAAATACTAGTTCTTGAAAATATACACCAGATAATACATTATCAAAGAAATCTTAGTCAGAGTTCATAATAAGTGGAATATTAAATCTAACTTATGTAGCTTATGTACTTAACTTATTTAATTTATGTGTTAATTACAGAAGTGTTTTGATGCCATATTTTGTTTGGTGTGGACATTTTTAGTGTGAGCTATTACTAATGAATCTGCCTGTGACTCTTAGGATCATTTCTGATACATATGTAATATTTATGTAGGTTACGTCTTTTTAATGCCTGTTTTGACGCAGCAAAACAGTATAATTACTTTGATAACAGCTGCTGGTATAGGTAAAAACTTCAAAAGTTGCTAGCTTACATTTAGGCTTCAACTGTTTTTCCCTTCTAACTTTAATCTGTGCTTTCTTGATTTTTAGATCAAGAAAGATTTTTTTAGAGATGAAATAGTTTTTCCTTCAGTCATATTTAAGAATCTCAGAGCCTCCCATGGTGTTTTCCATTTGTTCCTCAGCCTGTGTTCCTATAATTTCCCCCGTTTCCTACCTCTCACCTGCCATCTGTGAACTCTCTTTTCTTTTTTCATACTCCCTCCTGTGCCATTCGGTATTCGAAGACGCTACCCCTCTCAGTGAATGTCTCATTCAAGCGCCTTCGCTTGGTCTGAGGTCTGCTGATAACATTGTCTTCTCTTCCATATCCACCTCCCCCCGGGGTGTAGAGACAGAACATGTCCTGTAGGGGGAGAAACGCAGACAAAGAGTGGATTAAGCTGAGACAAATGATCTGTTTGTAAACAGCGAGTTAGCCATTTTGAAACCAGCTATGTAATACATATTGACTAATATCTATTATGATTACTTCCATAGTGAATAATCTCATTTAAAGAATAAAGATCATATATGAAAAATATAAATTTAAGAAAATTATTTTCAGGCCAGTTTACAAACATTTTCTTGTTTGTCTAATTTAACAAGACATAGGGCATTATTTTCGTGATTGCAGAAATAATCATAAAGTTTATTATCTGAAATCACTGGTCATTTTTACAGTTTGATTTACCGGCAGAATTTTGATTGAAAAGTTTTGAAGTAAATAGGTTGACACACATTTTCTAATAAAATTCATGAAAAGTTGACCAGATTAGAATTTGTAGTGCCATCACAGATCACACATGCACAACATGCAGTCTTACCCCTGGCTGGAGGCTGACGCTGGTCTTGGCTCCCAGGTTGAGGACTCGGCCGTCCGCTCTGTGGAGCAAGTTCAGCCCCGCAGCACCATCATCACCCCCTGACCATCAGAGAGAGCAATACGAGTCACTAAAACAGAATCCAACGAATAACCTCTATTTATTTAGAGAGGGGAAAAACAACATAAGAATGTACTTCTGAAGTCAAGTTCAGGCAGTGAAAAATTACCCTGGAGGCCATAGGGGCGGGTGGATCGCCTCTCTGTCAGCACAGACAGAACAACCTTATTCCTGAACAGAAGTTTACGAATCACACCGTCTCCACCGCAGTATTTCCCTGCACCTCCTGAGGCGGGCCGCAGAGAGAACTGCTCTAAAATCACTGGGTACCTGAACACCAGATGGACAGCAGCAACTAATCAGTGTGGTGACATTAAAAACATTCATTATTACTGGACACAATTCACCGAGACCTTCAATTTCTTCAGCAGAGATTTGGACTCATGTCCCACCTCTTCTCCAGAATCTCTGGGTCCGTGATGCGGGTGTTGGTCATGTGACTGTGGACTCCACTCCGCCCATTCCAGCCTGGCCCCGCCCCAGCTCCCCCGGCAACAGTCTCGTAATAGCCGACCTTCTCACTGCCAAACGAAATGTTGTTCATGCAGCCCTGATGGAAGGAGGATAAATAAGGAGCCAACAAAAACAGAGAGGTTTGGTCAGTCAGTTTAAACACTTGCTGCACAAATTAACGTAGTGTATTCCTTAATAAAATTGGTATGAGAAAAAAAAAAATCCTCTCACCTGTGAAGCAGAGCACACCTCAAACGCTCTAAAAATAACATCAACCACTCTCTGGGACGTCAGCACGTTTCCTCCAACCACAGCTGCATTCTGGGAAGGCTGGAGGATCGAGCCAGGTGGGATGATGACTTTGATCGGTGCGAGACAACCCTGAATGTGAAAAAAAGGAAACAAATAAACAATTTAAAACTATATATATATATATATAAAAACAAACAGTGGTCACAGATTTTTACTGCGCAGGTAATACGGAATATGTTTCAGATTTAGACTGTGCTTGTCCCAAACTGACTGAACATGTCTCCAAAACGCACACAACCAAACCATAACAGTGATTTAAAGTCACCCAGGAGCTGCTAGAATAAAAAAAATGTTTTACCTGATTGAGGGGAATGTCCTGTCCCACCATGCAGCGCAGGCAATAGATGAGAGCAGAGAAGGTGATGGCTCGTGGAGCATTGCAGTTCCCCCACACTTCTGTTCCCGTCCCCGTGAAGTCAAACACCGCACTGCCCTGTAATGATGAAGGTTTATACATTTAATTGCACACTAAGTTGTAACTATTGTTCATACAAGTCTGTAGTGGTTTATATCCCGGATATTTAACTGATCAATAAATTGTGGAAGATGAAGTGTTCGGATTACTCTGAGGAGATTCTCCCTGCTCACCTCTTCTTCATTAATCTGGACCCGCAGCCTGATTGTCGTCCCATCATCCATGAAATCCTCCGACTCCACCTCCAAAGAGCCAGTCTGTTGCCGTCGACGACGTGCAAAGTCTCTCAGCATGTCCCTCACTGCCAGCTCTGCATTACTCTGAAACACACAGAGGCTCTTTAAAACTCCAAATCATTTCTTACGAACACTAGTTAAAACATTTTTTTTTTTTTGCTTTTATAATTGTGCACTTGTAGGCACGGTTACCTGGATGTATCCCATGTAGGCCTGAACTACAGCGAGCCCGTAGCTGTCAATTAACTCTCCCACCAGATGGCTGCCTCTCTGATTGGCTGCCACCTGAGCCCGCAGGTCTGACAGGTTGTCATGGAGATTACGAGTCCCAGAGCAGTCTGGGTATTGGGCTGGAGCCATCAGAGCTTCAGTTACAGCTGATATGGAGAGAGGGGGAAGAAGCAAGAGAGGAATCCAGTGGTAAAAAGGTAAACAGGAAACCATGAAGGGAAGTTATTGTAAATAAACTAATGTGAATGTTGAATATGACAACAATGAGCATTCAGTTCCTTTTTGAGGCTACTTTGAAGACTGATGATATGTTTAAGGACAGTCTAAAATGTGTCAGTTTTTAATGCAAGATGGTCAATTAACATCTATTTCACAGTATTAATGCCCATTTTATTCCCGCATTTGTTCTCCTAGCAACCACAAAATAACCAATTCATGCATTTTTTTTTTCTGCATCTTTAATGCTGTAAGTTCCTTGACGTCACTAAAAATGACTCCTTATCTAGACCTGCTGACAAGAGTCAGTTCTGCATTTTATCAGCTTCCTCCTTTCATCAGTCTCTCACATTCAGCCCTGGCTCATCTCCTCTCTTACCTTCTTCCTGGAAGACCCCCTTAGTGACGAGCTTAAAGGAAGTGAAGACTGCGCCCTCCTGCTGAAGGGAGGTGGAGTGGGGGGGCATGGAGCCTGGCGTGATGCCGCCGATGTCAGCATGGTGCCCCCTGCTGGCTACAAAGAACACAGGACTGCTCACTCCTTTTCTAAACACCTGGGGATGACAAAAAGGTGAAAAGAAGGCAGTGAGGAAAGGAGCAGTACGTAAGAAACAGAAAGGAGTGATGTTGAAAGAGACTCACCGGTGTGATGACTGTGAGGTCTGGGAGATGGCTGCCTCCAGCACATGGGTGGTTACTCAGAATCACATCCCCTTCTTTCAGCTCGTTCCCCAGCGATCTGATCTGCACAGAGAGGAGGAAACAAAACATCCTTTTTAATCACTTTGTCTGAATGGGCTTTATCTTCAGCTATATGACTGAGCTCAGAAACACACAAAGCTAGAGTATACCTCACCTGGTACTGCACGGTCTCTTGCATGGCCCCCAGGTGGACAGGGATGTGGGGCGCATTCGACACCAGACCTCCATCCGGTCCAAACACGGCACAGGAGAAGTCCAGACGCTCCTTAATGTTTGTGGAGATGGAGGTTCTTTGGAGAACTCTGCCCATCTGCTCTGTAGAGGAAGAAGGACATAATAAGCCCAAACAAGCAAAGAGGAAGTTAACACTCCAACAATCACTTCCTCCTCATTGTCTCCTTTTAATACCCTTTTTCTGTGTTGGCATACCTGCTATACTCATGAAGCGGTGTGAGAAGATGGAGAGCTGCACAGTGTTGAGCTCAGTGCCAACAGCGCAGTGAGGGTCTGAGCCCACACTCATGCAAACGTCGCCCCCTTCTGTCAGACTGGCCACACAGCAGGGCTCCACCAGGATGGTGCTGATGGAGGAAAGAGAGGAAAAATATAAACGATTTTAAGCAGACATTTAGGTCACTTCAGACTCAACCCAAAAAAAGTGAAAAGATAATGGAAGTATCCAAGTATGTGTCCGCGTATCTATGGAAGTAAAGTAGTAAACAAAAATACAGAGGTTGTAATTCAAAGGCATAATTTGATCATATTTAACGTTTAATGTCCTGAAAACAGGCATTAAAATAAATTCAGAAGACGACATATTATAAATGACAAAAATAATTCATTCACCAATAACTTGAAAGCTATTAACAACAGAAAGAGGAGAATGGTTGCCTGTTTTTATCAATGATGATGGCTGGTCCTTGGATGCTGTGACCACACGGCAGTTCCTCCCATAGATACACACCGGTGTCGAGGTAACCACCCTCAAAGTAGCACTTGTTCATCTACAGAGAAAAGCAGAGATAAAAAATTACATAAAATATTTGTGCTCATGCCCACAAATTGCATTAAATTTCACTAATGAATTAAAACAGAAATGTTTCAATGGCAGAACACAATATTTGCTAACATTTCCTGCTTGAAGAAGAACAGTGTATTTGTTCATGTGTGTATAATATGGACAGTAGTGTGTTCTGTAAGTGACTCCATTTACCGTGACAGGTTTTGCCTGTCTGGGCGCCATCTTTGTTTTAAACACTGATTTAATACCAGATTTCCCACAACCCCTCACTCTGATGTCATCCACCATGATGGGTCTCTCTGGTATGGTGAATCCAAACTCCTTCAGATAACTAAAAAGAGGAAAAAAAACAGAAGACGTGTAACAGTAAGAAATGTAGAGTGAGAAATGTTAGCGTGAACATAAGAAACTGCAAATACTATAAGGAGATGACAGCTCCAAAATTTAATAAGGTAATCGCCTATGAAAATGACTAATGATTGACCTGATGGTGTGTTTGCTGACATAATGTGAGCAGATGTGTAAACAGTGATGATTTATCTACTCGTGAGTGAACACATGCTGCAGCCAGTAGCTCAGAACAACAACAAAAAAATGAACACATTATTAAATGAATAAGTGCAAACCGTTTGGTGAAGGCAGCGCGGAAGTCGCCAGCTCGACAGGACTGGTCGTTGCTGGGGTACCCGGCAGCGGTAACCATGAGAGCGCAGTCGGTCCCCTCGTAACGCAGGTGGAGGAAAACCTCAGTGGTTATCTGACCACTGAAGAGAATGAGAAACGCAAGTTGGCCTTAGTTTGGGAGCTTATGACAAAGTCTACTAACAAGATTATTCAAACAACATGTCATTATTTGTTAAATGCACGTCTTTCAACAGGACTTTAACCATTTTTCTTATCATTAAGAGGGACTCCTCCATAGTGTCTTTTACAGTTGATTAAGACTCCAAGAGAGGCACGAGGTCATCCCCATGTGGTGCGGTGTTGTTTTCTGACCTGGTGAAGCCACGGGCACAGAGTGTTTTGTGGCAGCGTTTGGAGAGCTGCTCCACCCTTCGGTTGAGCTCACTGAAAGAGTGCTGCTCATACTGCAGCGAGCACGGCTCCTGCACCTCCTCCACAACATCTGCTAGAGCCAGACCATAGGCCGACAGCACGCCACTGTACCTACAAAACACACACAGACAGACACACACTCACTTTGCTGCACCATTGTAAGTAACATGGAATTTTTTTCAAATTTTTCCTTCTTCACCCATAACTCTCACAAACACACCCACAGAAACACAATGTGTCAACCTTACTTATGTATAAAGACAGTCTTCATCCCCAGGGCTCGGGCAATAGCACAGGCATGTTGACCACCTGCACCCCCGAAACATGCCAACACATGTTGAGATGTATCATGGCCCTTGGCCTGTGTGGGAGATAGAGGTGGGGGAGGAGCGGGAGAGAGGAAAACAATACAATTTTAAATGTAGACAAGAAACCAGACACACCGTTTGAAACCAAGACTTCAAAAGCCCAAATACCTGTGTCAGAGCTCTGATTGGTCGGCACATGGCCTCATTTGCAACACGAATGAATCCCATAGCAACCTCCTCCATAGTCATCTCTGATTGGCTGTTAGGCAGCATGGTGGTGTGTGACTGGTTGGCCCCATTTGCACCAACCTTCAAATGAAAACATAAAAAATACTTTAGCCTCAACATTACTCACCGACAGATTTATCAAGAAAATGTGAACGTGAAAGTAGTTCAGTAAATATTCATGCCTGTGATTGGTTAGAGGACAGGAAGAGGTTGATCTCCTCGGTGAGATGACGGAAATGCTTGGTGGTCTCCTCCAAGGACAGTGCTTCATTCTCTCCAGGCCCAAAGATCTTTGGAAAGAAGGATGGGAGGAGGCGACCCAGGGCTAAGTTTGCATCGGTCACAGTCAGAGGGCCACCTAGCACAACCCCACAGGCAATCAGATATCATTATGTTTTCTGAGTATGTAAGTTTTAAAGGCTGCTTTTGCAACACTTTCAGATTTCACATAATTCTGTGATAAAGGCACCAGAGATCAGGTAATATAAAATGCAGCTAACTGCTCCCAAACTCTCAAACAGGGAACATCAACAAAGAATAATGGAGTCAAGCTCAAATTTATTTTCGTTAGTGTACATTACACTCCCAACTGAGAACTACAAGGTCAGTTTGAGTTACATCATCTGAAACGTGGATTTGTGCCTATTTCTATCCTCTGTGCACATAAATCGGATTATCAACCAAAAGTAGGCAACAGGACAGGAGAACACACAAATCCCAGCTCTGTCTGTGGGTTTTTGTCTGACAGCATGGAGGGTGAAAATAGTAAGAATAAAAAAAACAGAGAAGCTAAAAATGGTGGAGGAAACACAAAGTCTGTTACCTTTTCTGTAACAGGCTGGTCCTGGATGTGCACCGGCAGACTCTGGTCCAACTACAAACATCCCAGATCTGGTAAGGAAGGAAAAAAAAGAAGAAAAGAAGTGTAGAAAAAGGAGAGAGAGCATCAAACAGCAAATTTAGAGAAGTGGAAAAAGCATCATGGATGTGAGAGTACATGACACTACCTATTTTATGACTTTTATAACTATAAAAGATTTGTGTCAGACATGGCCAGATTACAATCACATTATCACAAGCTTTGTACTTTGCTAATTCTGACAAGCTACATATTTGCCAGGTATTTCATTGCTTGTAATACTTTACAGTCCAGGCATTTTAAGCGACTCACTCAGTTAATCTTCTACTGGAAATAAAATGTATGCATAAATTATGTAGTGAGATTATGTAGTTTCTGTTCATGTTTCCTTTGATGACACCCAATAAACAGCAAAATAAGATGGATTCAATGAAGATCCCTTCCACACCCCTAAAAATATGGAATTAATTCAGCAGTCAGATACACTGCTGGTGCAAACTGACCTGAAAAAGAGTCGGGATCCTCCTCCTGCAGCCACAGTGTTGATGTCCAGCTGAGGTGCTTGCAGCGTGACTCCAGCCGTGGCAGCCTCAAACACGTGCTCATACTGGCCTGCATATCGACTCACATCAGTGGAAGTTCCTGGAGGGAAAACGGAGGGAGTCAGGAGGACAAGAAGCGTGAAAAGCTGGACACAAAAGAATCACAGAAAAAGAATCACATTCTGTGCAACACTCAAAACTATTTCTGGCACTTAGAAACAAGAAATCCTAAAATTGTCAGTAGAAAATAAATAAAATATACCAAGATTGTGCAGAAAAAGATTCAAAAACAGAAACTAGAAGGTGCTAAATTTCGAGAACTAATAGTATTGTCACGCCACCCCTCCCTCACAGACACACACTCACCTCCCATGTCAAAGCCAATCACAGGTTTTTTCTCCATCTGGCTGTAAGAGGTGATGGCGTATCCCACCACGCCCCCCGCTGGGCCGGACAGAACGGCCCGTGACCCGCAGAACTGCTCCATGGGAGTCAGACCTCCATCTGACTGCATGAACAAGACGTCCACATCCTGAGGATACATGGCAACAAGAGAATGAGGTCCTAAGATTGGTTTTAAAGTGTGGCCACCACTAAATTTAAATTTAGGTAACATGCTATCGTTTTCGAAAGATGGTAATGATTCAATTATTATTTATATGAATTTGTACCTCCATAATGTGCCAGTTTATATCAACAAAAAAAAAAACACATTATACTGGTGTGAGACAAACACAGAACAAACCTTCAGGCCACCCTTGAAGCCAGAGGTGAAGCCTTTTAAATACTGACGAATTTTGGGTGTTAGGTAGGCGTCGGCGCAGACTGTATAGCCCCGCGGGACGGCCCGCACCATCGGCATGACCTCACTGGACAGAGACACCTGGGTGAAGCCCAGGCGACGTGCCAGAGAGCCCACCGCTTTCTCATGATCGGACCAACTGAGGGAGAGACAACTGAGGTGAACCTGGATTGCAAGTCAAACATTAAGCTCTTATGCAATATCACCATTGCTCTTCAATATATTGTGTTTGCCTTCAAACTGCCTCCTTCCTATTGGAAAGAAGAAATGTGGGTTGACTCCAACTGAAGGAGGGGAGGATGAAAAAAAACACGAACTTCCACCCAGTAACCCATGTGGGTTACATGTGTAATAGAAACAGGCTGTTGGACAGCACACACCACTGACAGTTACAGTGTACATACCGCTACTCCCACAGAGACTGGGAGATAAAAGAGTGGGAATTATATAATTAAGTATCAGATGACAACTAAATAGTAAGTTAGAAATTAAGAGAAGTGCGAGAGATCACCTGGAAAGGGAAGTAAAATATTGGAAAGAGAGATCAGATTAGGATATGAAGTAAATATGGAACAATTTGTACTACTGACGTGTAAGAGTGCAGCAGCAGGACGGCCAAACTGGTGATACCGCGGGACAAAACTCCTTTGAGGTCTTTTTCCACTTGCTCCAGATCTAGTTCTCTCCACACGTCAAGAGAATCGCCTGTACTGCCTGAGAAACAACACAAAACAGATAATCAGGATTATTTCAAATGATGTTGTGCATTCAGGCAATGCTCTGATCCAGAGTATTATGTGCGTGCCAGCAGAGTTTAAAATCCTGCATTTACAACTGAAAAATACAGAATATTTCTTTTACTGTTTCCATCACTACCGACAAATAAATGAAGAGTTAAGAACAGAAAAAGAATGAAGGAGAAAAACAGGTGGTTCAAGAGAGAGAGAAAAAGTTTAAAAAGATAAGTTTTCAGTGTACAAAAAAAGCAAATGCTCTTTTTATCTTCAGAAAAAATATGCTTTATGTGTGCAAATCATCCAAACAAAATGTGTAGTTATGCACGAGTAAGCACAAGCAATAAAACAAAACTTGGAGCCGCACAAAGGTGCTGTATTGTGGCTGTTATCTTTTGTTCTTTTTCACGTGACTGAAGTAAGATGAATGACAGGTTTAAAAAAAACATGAATCTAAGTTATATATTAACAGACTACACAAGCTCCACAGCCACCATAAGCTCTGTGAGGCATAGCTGATATTTTCAGTTACAGGCTGACGTGCTCACAATGACAATAGTAACATGCTGATGTTTAAAGGAGCAATGCGTTTTGATTTTCACTTTAAAACACTCAAAAATAAACTAAATTGATTCAAAGAATGACAGGAAATATCAGACAGAGTAGCAACAATAAGAAATTAACAGTGGGCAGGTTTGTGACTCATTTTAGATAATGACCAAACGTGAGGCAACATGAAAGAAAACAAAGAAGAATCCACAGTTGTGCTTCACACCTGTGACTGTGCGTTTGGCATCTTTCCTGGGCAGCTGGCAGCCGTCTTGCCTGAGGACGACTCGCTCATCCACCTCTATTACCTCCTCATACAGCACATCAGGCACGGCAACCTCCTATTACACATTACAGATAGATAGACAGATAGACAGATAGACAGACAGACAGACAGACAGACAGACAGGCAGGCAGGCAGGCAGGCAGGCAGGCAGGCAGGCAGGCAGGCAGGCAGACAGACAGACACCTCATGTGAATTCAAAGCAGGTGTACAAACAAAGGAGACATCTGACCCAACAGTACATTCCAGTGATAAACGGATAAGATTGAACACAGCATGTATACTGGAGGTCCGTTTAAACTAGGTGAACATGGGTGTAACTGAAGCAGTGATCAGGTAAACCTGCATGTGTATGATATCCAGATGAAGTTGCTGTGGTGCAACAACTATAGAGGAGCTTAAGAGCAATTTGATATTTGTTTTTTTTCTTATAGTTTTTTTTTTGGTGTGTTCTCCTAGTTTTGATGGTTAATAACCAAAAAGTACACAACTTTGTGGGTTCAAATCTTGTGAAGCTACTAGATTATGTGAATGGCACTTAATATGAGCTCCATTCATCAGAATAATCTACAGGTCCTATTTTAAACTTTTTAACATAATCTATAATGGTTCTGTAAAAGAGCATCAGTGTCCTCTTAAACCTTTAATGGTACAACTAGTCTGGGGGCAAACTCCAAGACCTGCCACCAGTCTCTGAAACCCAAGATAATAACTAAACCTTGTTTAGCCCTGCATCCAGATTACTCATCTACAGTGTAGTCAAAAATACATTATAATGATGACCTTTTTAAATGACGTGGCCAAGTGGTTTGAAAAGCTCACTGTTCAAAGTCAAGCACTAAATCACAGTTACAAAAAAAAAGAAGGTATTACTGACCAAATCGAACAGCTTTGGCCTGGCCTGTGTGCCAATGTGCAGCAAGTCCTTGAAGCCCTTGGTGACCAGGAGGGCCGTCCTCTCTCCCTCTCTCTCCAGCAGGGCGTTGGTTGCCACGGTAGTGCCCATTCTGATCCAGCCAATCAGAGAGGTGTCTACAGGCTGATCACGAGCAAAGACCTGTCCCGTCTCCTGTTAACAAACGCGTAAAGATATGAATCTATAATGTACTCTTCATACAGATAGTGTAGGGATGTAAATGTGTTATTGCACAATATTCAATTCAAAGTAATGAACTACATTGGATCACGGCAACAAACATTTATCTTCCACCACATGACTGCCTGCACAGTCACATGTCTTGCCTTTTTTTTATTTTTTTTAAGACAGTATTTCCTGATCATTCTCGCTCCTTTTCAGCAACAATCTCTTTTACAATCTGAAAATTACACACGGTTTTAAAAGCTACCTACCAATTTAAGAGCACAATTTCCATTTGTTGCAAATGAAAGGGTGGGAATCACCAGAGTCCTCACAATATATATTATCCCGATACAGTATTTAAGTTGCAATACAATTTCATTGCGACTTTAAACATTTTGCAAAATGCAAACATGTATTGGAATTTACTTTCCAACCTCCAATTATGTCCCCAAAGGAAAACTTTGTCAACAACTGATTTTTCTAATGCAATAAAGTTTCCAGTCTGCACATCTCACTTCAGTCATTTAATTGGTCTGCAAAATGAGATCGTAAAGCAGACAAGAGTGATATACCAGTCCACCTTTCAAGTTACCTCTTCCAAGACTCTGCGGATCCCCTCAGTGGGAGCGTCTTTGTAGTTTTGGGGGTCTCGGGACAGCAGTTTCAGGACTCTCTCACGACCGTCCGGCAGCCTGGCAAACACATCTGTGAAGGTGCCACCTCGGTCGATGGCAAAGTCGAATTTCCCCTCAGTCTCAGCCATAGTGAAAAGAGAGAAGTGCTGCGCCGGAGTCTGTTATGAAGAGGAGACAGAGAAGGTGAGAGAGAGATCCACTCCATAACACTGTGTTGATAAGGGAACAGGTAACACAGCTGTGGGAAAGGACGGGGGGGGGGGGGGGGGGGGGGGGGGGGGGGTTTCATTCATAAAATCAGACCTTGTTTGTCTGCTGCTCCAAAACCCCTGCAACCAAGCTTATAGTATACAACACACACCAGTCCTCAACTCACTGCTGCTTTTCTCTCTTCTAGACTTCATCTCCAGCTGCTGACATTTGGCTGTATTAACACACCCTCCTCATACACTCTCTCCCCACACTACCGATGCATCTCAGCTCCACAAAACTCATTTACACTTTAATTTGCTATTAATAATTTCTCACAATTTACGTACGTAGTTGTTTGCATCGTTAAAAAAAGAAGGTTTAAACATGGTTTTAATATTATATATATATATTCCCCACATGTAAAAGCTACTGTGCAAAAAGAATCAGGTAGTCACCCGATTCTTTTTTTGCACAGTATAGCACAGTGTAGCTGTGAATTTAAAATGAAGTCAATGGAAATTGTCCACAAAGAATTGCTGCATGTACTTGTAGTTTTGAGAGCGTGCTAATCCCAGAGGAGCCCTGCAGGAATGCCACTGACAAGACAAAACGCCGCCCTAAAGTAAGAGAAGACCACCATAAACTCGCTCCGGGCTCTGCAGGAGTGGATTTATTTTTGGCATGCTATGACAGTGGACGAATAAAAAAAAAAAAAAAAAAAAAAAAAAAAAAAGATCCACAGACCTGAATGCAATCGAAATGACCCTAAAACGGAACACTAAAAAGCTCCTGCACGGCTCAGCCACCGTTTGCTTGTTGTGGTCTTTGAAGCATGCCTGCTACTGACAGCCCCGGTGACATATCTACTCACCTGTTCGTCCTCCGCCGCCGCCTGCTGCCTGCTGCACTGGCAAAGTGTTAATCTTTGATAATCCGACGTTGGTCTGATCCTCCTCCCCTCTCTGCCTCTTATGACAGCAAACACGTCGAAGAGACGGGGGGCTGATTCTTGGACGGTGCAGCTGCCTTGAGGTTTAGACTCCGCCCCCTGCAAACGAGCACGCGCTCTGAAATCTGAGCGGCCCCGTCTGGAAGAGTCGCCGAGTTTAAATGGGCTCATAGTGAAGTGGCTGTGTCAGGTGGGACCATCTACCTGTGTGTACAAAGGGTGGGACGGAATATCTACTCGGATAGAACACACACTTCCTGAAAAACAGGTTTTTTTTTTTGTTTTTTTTCGATTGTTAAACAACAACAAAACATCACAAAATGGACTGACAAGAACATTAACTGTCTTTAAATTCAGCAACATAAAGTAGGATACATGATTACTGGGAAAGGAATAATAATAATAATAATAATAAAATTTAAAAAAAAAACAAAAAACTGATACACAAATCCCTTTTTAGTTTTTGGACTTTTTCCTCTTTTGGTGAGATATTAAATCATTTGCACATTCATTGAAATTAAATGAGAAGTTCAGAGGGAAAAGTCATCATGTGCTGACGCTGCAACCGTTTGCAGAACATTCTGTGTGGAACATTCCCCGAGAACATTTATGGAACATTACATAAGGAATGTTCCCCCAGAACATTCCCTGTACAGAATGTTCCCCGGGAACATTTGAGGACTGTGCGGAACGTTCCCCCGAGAACGTTTATGTAATATTTCACAAGGAATGTTTGGAAAACCTTCCCCAACGAATATTTATGGCTCTGCACTCCATTGCGGTTCCACCTGGATGTTTGAGACACCAGATGACATTTTAAAAAACTGAATTTGAAATTCAGCAAATGAATGCGGGGAAGACATGAAAGCAGCTGCTGGATAGCGTTGATTCAATTCAGCATTAAAACACACACAAAGATGTCTGTTTATTTATAATTAAGGCACAACAGTACATCAGCCACACAGTGCTGACACTTAAACACAAGTTAACAGTGAGGACCTATTCATGGCTTGTCAGTTCCAGGCAGTAGTGTAGTTGAGGGAATACTCTGGTATTTGGAGTTAGGCTTATGTTTTTTCTGGTGAACAGAGAGTGCATTCATGCATAAGTGAATACAAAATATTCCAAATATGTCTGCAGATACAAAGCTTACAGCCATTAAATTTGCTGGATTATATCACCATATGCACTATTATATTTGACTTCCTTAATAGGAATGTGAGCTTATCGACAAAAGGTGTTTACATGTGCCTTCTCTATAAGAACATATTCACTTATTGCAAACAATATTTGACTATTAATCAACACACTTTGCCACATATTGGTGGTGTCATCATGCAATCCTCAACAGTGACCTATGCACTCGTCAAATGCAGAAGCATGCGAGTGATAAACAGCCTTCAAACAGCCTGGCTCCCCTCAGGTGTTCAAACAACAGATCAGACTCAACTTAGACATCAACACACTCGTTATATTTCAAACCTCTTTGGTGACGAGGCACACATGTAGTCAGGCTATCACTCAGCCACACAAAAATATACAACCATATACTGTATACCTTCAAACACGGTGGCTCTATCTCTATGCTGAAAACTGCATATCAAGAACACAAGAATTTTGTCACATTAGAAAGCTTAATCATAAACACCCTGCTTCAGCTTTTGTGCACAAGAATAAGGTCACTTCAGTTTAATGAAATGTATCCAGGTATGTAACTACTGAAACAGAGAAAAGCACACCTGTATTGCTACATCCGCAATGCAAATATTGCTAAGAAGGCACCACATATAGTCAAAGTTAATACTCTTTCCCTGCATACTTCGCACCACACTTATCATATCAGTCAAATGTGACATTTTAATTTAGGCTGGATGTTGCATTGTTAAAAGTCACTCATTTACTAAATGTTAAGAAACGATTGTGGTTCTGATTACAGTTAAAAGCCAAGTGATGGTTAGAGATTTGCTGAGAATGTCTCCAGTTCTAAAGATGCGGTATTGTCCATTTAATGTATGAATCCGGCAGTCACTTTTGTCTTAAATAAACTTTCATTATAAGCTTCGACCTTGATTTTCCTGTTTTTAAAGAGAGTCGTTTTTTTCAAGTCCAGTCCCTTATTCCCTCCAACAATCTGACCACTCTTGATCCTCTCAGTGGCAGTTTTGGCATTTGGGATGACATTTCTGATTGTTGACATTACAACGACATCCTCCGCTGGTGTCTCCAGGACCCTTAAAAAAAGAACAGATGAGGATGATGGGTCACATTTTGGGGGAAAAAGAAGAGTCATTTGCACTCTTTCTATTCTGTTTTTGAGTTCATCTGACCAAGGTTAATGAATGAAGTCACGATCAAAACGTTGTTTCCTAAATCACTGGAATTAAGGTAGCTAAAATTTGAGGGGAAAAAAAACCCAAAACACATTGAGGATAGAAAGGAAAGACATCTTACCTTTGGCCCCCAACGGGGCCCTCTGGTTACCCAGCAGATCTCAGTGTGACAGACAGTGCAGCGCAGCCAATCACAGCCATCCCTCTTCTGCACAATGATACCACACTGGGGACAGTGCATGGCCTCCCCTGACTGCACAAGAGTCTGTTTGTGAGACAGAAAATGAGTGCAAGAGGGAAACAAGAGGGGACATGAGATGAGACGATGTGGTAGGTGCCAGTAGATGCCAGTTTGCTCTGTAAGAATATGAAACACAAAGCCATTCATTTGTGTGTTAACATTGATTTTTGGTGCAATTACATGTTGATGGTCTCTTTTTTAAAAAACATTTTTTTAAACATAGTACTCCATATTTAATAGCAGTACAAAAAAAGCGTATGGCTTAAAAAAAAAGAAGCTCTCTGTCGATACACGCATACAGCACATACACGTCTTCTAAAGCCCACCTTTAGTAGATATGTTGTCCTCCTGGCGGCAGAGTCATTTATAGCTCGGGCTGCAAGATCATCCTGGTATTGCTTACAGTTCATTCCCTCATGGATTGACTGAGGAGAAAAGAAAAACAGTGACAGGGACGGATGCTTAAAGACAGGAACATTTTTGTCATTAAACAGCAGTTAGCTTAGGGCAACCAAAGCAATTAGAAACCCTCAGCTCTGTTGCTTTATTTGCTTTTTTTTTTTAAAAGAAGTTGTCAATTAGCTCTGACTGATCAAGTTGTGCACTTTGTATATGCACATTTAGAGAATCATTTAACGTGTTCACCTCACACACTTCAACCTAATTTCCTAGAAACTGTTGGAATCATGCAAGTATGTGCTGTGTATACTTTTTACCTTGCAAATCAGGCAGTTGTGTTTCTTGCAGACAGGACAGTGGAAGACATTGACAGTGTCCTCATACACACACCAGCCCAGACAATCTGGAGTTGCACAGTGATAGCTGCCCTCACAGCGAGACTCTGCCACTGAAAGACCTCTCTGTAGCCAGCGCTCATACTCCTCCGCTGGCACCAGCTGTGAAGGACACGGGGTAAAGAAAACAGGAAGGGCTGGATAATGCGAGCTGACACTAACTGCCAATACACCATTTAGAAATGTACTGTATCTCAACCTCCCCCCCCCCTCCCATGTCTCCAAACAAAGATGCAAGTTGGCAGAACTCACAGCTCTGATCTCCCTCTCCTGCAGGGAGCGGGCACATGAGTATGCGTCATCTCTGTAGGGACAGGACACCTCGGGCTCCTCGCTCAGCATGATGACTGAGCGTAAGCACTCTCTAGGCGGGCACGCACACGAACACGAAAAATCGTGAAAACCCTCCGAGGCATTCAATCGGACAAGAAAATATCAAACATTGTCAAAACCTCTTTTCACCGCTTTTGACGTGACACTCCCCCCCCCCCCCCCCCGAGTCTTACTTGCAGAAACAGTGGAGACACTCCCTCAGCAGCACACCTTCTCCTGGTTGAAGGTCCACGTAGCAGATCCTACATTCCACAGGCTCAGGGTTCGGCACCAGGTCCTGACCATCCATCATCACCAGCCGGGCAAAGTTCTCCCTTCGCTCTTCTTCCTTTGCCTGGGAGGAGGGGTGAGGGGGTTAAAGAAATGTTTCTTTTAACATCTCTCAAAGTTTTGTCACTCGTAGCGCATCAAGCCGAACAATGCAGAAAATCATCAATCGTTTGACCTCGCACACACGCGCGCGCACGCACACACACACACACACACACACACACACACACACACACACACACACACACACACACACACACACACACACACACACACACACCTGCGGACACACACATTGTGTAAAACATTTTATTTTGATCTGTTTCACAGGGTATATACAATCACAGTGCAACATTAACCAATACATTCAATTTAGTGGAAACCTCTGGTCTTAAAGAGTCCATTAAAAAACAATTGATGCTTAAAAGTCTGCAGTGAACATTATTATCAATCTGGTTGGTCAATCAAACTAAAAGTCTGGACAATATATTCTACATGACCAGGGTCAAAATATGACAAAAGAGACTTGACAGATATATTTAAAAATATTTTGTCATTGTGAGCATTATCAGTCCGGCTCAACGCAACAAAGCAATGTTTGCACATTTTCCTAAAAAAAAATCAATTGTTCTCATACAATTTGTCTTCTGAAGTATCTCATGAACATGCAAAATACTGGAGCCGGGGATGCACCTATATATCACCACCTGTATTGCTTCTGGCCAACACTGGGGGGAGATAATGCTTTAAATAGGCTTCAGTGCTAACAGCTCAAACAAACTCTTTAAACTACATTCAACTTCAGGATAGAAATAACAGAAAAATATGCTTTCAACCTAAGCATATACCAAAGGTTTGCATATAGACAATGTGATAAAAGGCTGATTGTCTGGTACTTTTTTGTTTTTCCTGTCATCGTGCTTTGTGTTAAAACTGAATAAAGACTAGATAAACACGGACTGTGTGTATGTCTGTGTCTGTGTGAGCTCAGCAGTCCTGGTCCAGGTTAAACACGAGTGAGTTGTTTTGAGGCCCAGCACTCCTCAGCACCTCTCTTCTCCCTTTCTCCTTCAAAAAAACAGAGACAGAAGAGAAGAGAGTCAACCTGAGAGAGCCTGACAGTTTAAATTCAAATGACAGCTATGAATCATTTTCATCCTTTCCTCTCCTTATCGTTAGAAAAAAATGTGTTCAGCCTGGAGCCCTGCGTTTCCTTGCGCCTTTTTCTTTTTCTTTTACAAGATATTATTTGACCCAGGCCCCTCTATTTATTTTCCATTGTGCAGTGTGTTTATGTGTCCTGTTACTTCTCTGTTATACTGTTATATACAGTATATGCCAAAATAAAAAGGTTTTTTTTCTAAAGGCATTCAGGTGAAACAAAAATGTCCCTGCATGCATATCGGTGCATGATAATGGGTGGTATGCTCAGTGCAGGTGTGAGTGCATGTTCTACTGTACCTGCTGGTACTGTCTGATAGCGTCCTTCTCCTGCTGGATTCGTCTGAGCTCCAGTGCATCAGGTCGGTATCCCCCTGGGATAACGTAGTTCTCGGGGCGGTTTGTGCTGCAGATCTCGCAGCCCGGCCGGGTCGGTTTATTGATGTAGGTGCAAGAGGTGCACGACCAACCCTGAAACACAGACGGGTATTTCAATTCTCGACATTCTGTAAAACAAAGCCATTTAACTCGCATGTCTCAAATAGGCTTTAATAAATAAAGGAGAAACAGCTCGACATGCAACTCGTACTTTATCCAATCCATAATTGTATCAAAGCACTGATATTTTTGAAGTGTGTGTAAATAAAGAAACACTCGTACTTCACAATACCACCAGAAGTTACTACATTGTGTTACCTGGGTGGAGCTTGTTTTGGGACTCAGTGCTTCATTGAGTTGGGGCATCTCTAAGTTGATGAGATCTCTGATTTCATTGGCATTTTGCCTCTCTGACCCACCTGAAGCATTGAAGGAGAAAAACATTTTTTACTAAGGAGCCAGAATCAATTCTGCATGCAAAAGTATCTGCTTATGAAGCTTGTGTGTGAATGGCTTTGTATCTTTGATACATAAATTTAAGTGCAAACCGTCCTACAATAAAACTTTTCTTTGTCAGAAGTTACCAGTGATTGATCCAATTACAATTCTTTTTTTTTTTTAACTTTTTTTTTTTAGTACTCATTAAAAACTGGTATAAAATAAATGACCCGGTGTAGTCTAAAGTCATACTTCATGGACACATCACAAGAATATAAAATGTTTTCACATGTTCGTAACGTGAGTTTATTGCACAGCTAAGTACATCTAAATGGGTTCATTGTTACTCTACGCATATTTTCACTGTGTGAGCAGTGACGACACAAAGCTCTAACCTTCAGTTCGAGGAGAAATAAACTCCTTTATATTCAACAAAAATGACTTTGGTGTTATAAAGTCATGCTCGAATAACATATGGATTGTAATAACGTAATGGACCACGTTCACTAGGGTTGTACTGCAAAGATAATATTTTCTGTTATTTTTTTCGCTCATCTGAATGCTGTTACAATTTGTAGCGCACCAGGTCGATCTGTTGCTGTCTAAAGCACTAAATATACAAGCACGGTATAATTCTGATTCATATAATTCAGCAATTTGATCCGACTTAAGCAACTGTAAAAAAAAAAAAAGCCACTTATTAATGCCCCTCTCACCAACGTTGCTGCTGGCATGGAGTCTCGGAGGAAGGGTGGTGTACGGCCTCCGGTCCTCACACGAGCCATTTGCAGAGGTAGAAGAGAGAGGAGGGTTTTGAAAAGACAGAGGTGAAGGAGTGAGGAGGAGGGCACTCTCCTGATCCTGCTGGAGGACTCGGAGGGTCAAGCGAGCGTGGCGGGCCGACAACAGGTACAAGAAGGCCGTGTCGCCATCCTGACGAACACCGTACGAGGCGAGAGACCGCTGGTCGGTGCACAAGCACTGGCCAATCACCCAGCGCTGCACCCGTGGGTGAAAGCCGTATTCAAGGAACATCTGAAAAGGAAACAGAGGAGGTTGACGGTGAAAAAGAGAAACGTCAACAGAGACCAATGAATTATGATACTGCGAGAGAGAGAGAGAGAGAAGAAAAAAAAAATATATATATATTTTGTCAGATTAACCTGCTGTTTCAGTGATGCAGTGTTCATGTGTGGGAAAACTTTCACAGTGACACAACAGGAGGAGGACGAATCCTCCACAACAACAGCCAAACTGGAAGATAAAATGAAACACAAGACATTAGCCACATCCAATTTTTTTTTTTAATTTTTTTTTTTATCATAACTTCAACTGGAAAACTAAATGTTACAATTAAACGATTAATAATCATGCTCATACTTGATTTCAGTGTCTTCAAAGTCTCTGGGAGAGGGCTGGATCTTCAGCACTGTATGTTGACGGGCCAGCGTGGAAGCAAGGACCGAAGCCAACTGCATGTCACCTGCCTCGATGGCTCTGGTCAGCTCGATGCAAGTTTCCTCTGCAGATGGAACGTGTGTACGCACATACAGTTCACGCACATGTACAAAGAAGCTCAGACAAGCCCACGCAGGTGCGGAGTGTGCAGTCTGCTGACAACAGTTCAATGAATCAATAAAAGAAAACAGACCTGTTTGTTGCAAAGCCTTGGTGTTCTGAGGAGGAAGACCGTCGAGCGGGTGCTGAGCGCCGTTATCCTGAGGGGCGACTGCAGCCATGACGAGTTGAAAGCAAGAAAAAAAAAAAAAAAAAAAAAAGTATTTTTATAATTAAACAGATAAAAAGACAAGAAAGAGACAAACAAAGCACATTCAACTCCTTCTCATCCTACAAGAAACCTCTTGTCCTACATATCTTCTAAAATAGTAATAAAACCTTTATATTGTCGTGTGTTATGTCTTAATAGACATTTTATTAGAACAGACAACAACAGAGTAAGGTAGTAGGTCAATAGTTCCCACTGTTCTCTATGTGTTTAGGTGTCTGACTGAGACGCTGAGGTGCTGTCAGAGATCTTTGTGCATCTCCTATCCAAATCAATATCATGCTGTTTATGTGAATCAAGGTCACAGAGGAAGAAGGCAGTGGATAAAGTTAAGTTAGACCAGAACTGGAGAGATAATGTCTTATTTGGATACGAGACCATCACCACCACACTCGTTCCGTCAGTTTGTATGTCTTATAGTCACACAAAAACACTGCACTTCTTCCCCAAGGTTCAGAGCTGCAGTCCTTCATGCATGTATTAGGGTCTTGAGATCGATGGTAGCAACGTTAACAAGCAGTGATCAGGACAGTGAAAGGCTCTTTTGTTCAAATAAATAAAGAACTAAACAGTTTCAAATGTCAAACTCAGTTCACGTGAACTTACCGAGTTTACTACAGGGCGAATGTTTTCTACCACTTGAGAATACACAACAAAAGTGTCTGAACATTTTCATTTAGATTCGCCCCGAATTAATTTGCTGCAAGGCATTTAATATCTTTATCTGTGTTTGTCAGCGGAAAAAAACAAAAAACGGGAGTATTTGCAAAAGTATGTGACTGACCTCTGTGTGCTTCTCTCAATGACGACATCAGGACAGTGGCCCACTCCTGGGCCTCCTGCTCACAGCGAAAGTTGAAGCTGATGCGATCATGTGGGGGAGCCACCAGACTAATCTCGTGGCACTTTGGTGACTTCACCTCGTAGTTTACGTTCCTCAAATCAAACTCAGCGATGGTCTGGTGAACGAGGAAGAACAAGCAAGAGTGAGAGGAGGATTCCTTTAGGAAGAAATGGGGAAGGTAAATGAATCAGAGTGCTTACGTGCATCACTGCACGTAAGCAGTGATGCACGTGATGCAAGATAATAATTTAATTTCAATATTCCCTCACACTGTAACAATATGCATTTTTACAGTCTGTCTCTAACAATAAAACAAATATGATTAATCCTGTACAAAATATAATATTTCAAAAGAATTCCCATCGAACTTCAACTGTAATACCTTCTACAAAAAAAAAAAAGGCTTTTCTAACATTTTCCATCCCCTTCAAAACAAGTGCATTTGAAATATTTGAAACACATTTAAGTGCAAGACAATTCAGCAGAGCCACAAACTACAGCCTCCAGAATGACCCGTTTCAACAACGAAACATTAGAAATTTCATGAATGTATTTATTGCAGAACTGTTGTTTTTGACTGAATCATTTTAATTTGGTGGACAATACACCGACACCGACTGTAGATGTGTCTCATGCAATGTCCCCGGTAGCTGTCAGAAGTCACCAATATTCAAAGATGACTGGGTTTCAGGCATGAAAGTGCATTATACGACTCTCTTTGCACACAAGTTCAGGGTTCAGCTCCAGATCAGCACTCTGCCTGCAAACCCACCTGAACTATTTTTCGCTTTGGCCAGTGACTTCTTATCTGAGGGATTAGAGCTGTCTAAGGGGTCAAAAGCTAAATCTGGAATATCCCCCGATCAATGAGTGACAGAAAAATAATTGCCAACTATTTTGATAATCGGTACATTGTTTTAAGACTTAAAAAAAAAAAAGAAAAGAAAACTACTACTAAAATGATCTGTTTCAAGCATCTTAATGTGAATATTTTCTGGTTCCTTTAGTCTACTTTGACAATAAACTGATCTTCTTTTGGTTGTGATGAAACGAGACATCTTAGGCTCCACCTTGGGCTTTGGGAAACACTGCTTGACATTTTACATTAGACTAAACAGCTAAATGATGAACTGGAAAAACATTTGACAGATTGGGCTACTCGATAATGGAAATAATCTTTACATGCAACCAAAGTTTTTCCCTCTTCAGGCCTGTAAAAACAACAAACAAAGGAATCCCGTGACAACATTTTACTATTTCACGTGGCATCACGCAGATTTACTTAAGCGCATTTTATACGATCATACAGAAGCACTTGCGTCTGAAGGGATTTCAGAAAGATATAAAGGTGCTATGGAGAATACCTGATAAGTGCAAAAATATTTACCATACATAGGGCACATAAGCGTAAAAAAACAGTGGTCATAAAGGGCTTCCCGGGTCAACCGGGTCAACCTGGCCTTGCTCTAAAGCCAAAAAGTTTGGGAACCACTGCTGTACTTTAGATGTGTTTCATTAAAACTAAGTTTAGCTTTGTTTTTACCATACAATAAATATGACTCATATCTAGAATAAAAAGTCTCCCAAAAATGTTCTTTAAACGAGGTGTTCTCCAGTCAAAACACAACAAAACCATAGTTTAGGAGGCAATTTGGGCCCCACGTCCCTTTACATAACAGCAAAACACACACAACTATAAACTACATGCCATGTCGACTTGTGGTAGTTGTTTTTTCTGTTTTTGACAACAAAGATTGTATTTTTGTGGCAATTTGTGTCATTGTCTATGAAGTTGCTTTTTCTGTTTTTAGTGATTCTGCATCTCAGCTGGTTATTTTGTAACATTGGATGTCTCTTTACAGTCACATGTCTTTTCGTACTTCTTTTGGGCCTCTTTCTTGTCATTTTGTGTCACATGTAGTTGTTTTAAGTCTGTTTGTTTGTGTTTTTGTAGTTGTTTCACATCTCAACAAGTTGTTTTGCACCATTTTGTGTGTCTTTGTAGTTGTTTTGTGTCATTTTGTGGCCGTCTTGTGTCTCTTTGTAGTAGTTTTATATCCGTCATATTATTTTACGTCAGTTTGTGTGTTTTTGTTGTCGTTTCAGATCTCAACAAGTACTTTTGCAACACCGTGTGGGTCCGAGTAAACTTCATGTGTAATTTGATGTCTGTTTGTAGTCGTTTAGTGTCTCTTTGTAGGTGTTTGCCACCTTTCAACGACACACACTTTGTGGCCTCCGTGGTTGTTTTGTGTCTTTGAAGTCACTGTATGTCTGTCTGTACCGTTTGTTTGTCTTTGGTCATATAACTGATAGGAAATGCTAAAAAAAAAAAAAAAAAAGTCCCTTCAGACAAGATATTTGACCCCCGGGCCCCTTTGGGCCGCTCAGCAATTCCTCCATGACCACAACAAGTCTGCTGCTCTGCTGCCGTGAACTCACCACACTCCTGCCGGCCCCGCTGCTGCTGTCCTGGAGCGACAGCCGGAATTCCCCGGATTTCCCCTGGTCCATGCTGAGCTGCAGGCGGAGTGACTCATCGCCGGCTCCAGGAAGACACAGCGGCCGAATACCAGAATGGCACACGGACACCCGAACCGACATGAGGACGGTTTGACAGCTAAGTAGAGACTCCGAGGCCCCATAGTGGCTGGGGAGGAGGAGGGCGGCGGCGGCGGCGGCGGACTGGTCCGATGAGTGGCCGGGCGTTTGAGTCCAACTGCCGCCTGAACTCAGCGACATCCTGCCGACAGACTCATGTAGAAAACAAACACACACGGGGGGGGGTGGGGGGTGGTGGTGGTGGAGGGGGGGGAGGGAGGGTGTCCAGCGGGTTGTTTACCTCGTGTCCTGTGTAGCCCTCATTTCAAATTCCTTACATTTTCATCTGGTTATTTAACAGCCTCGGTGTCAACAGGAAACAAGTGCGTCGAGTCCGACAACAGTTCAGAGACACTTCCAAAAAGTCGAACCCGAGCTCGAGCTTTAACTCCTCTCTTCTTCCGGTTTCGCCGAAGCACCGTTTCAGCCAGATTCAGCGTTTCTTTCTTACCGTTAAGCAAAAAAAAAATAGTATCCTCCTGTTATCCCAATATGTTAAGCGTCTTAACTCCGAGGGTATAGTTGTAGTTTGATGCTTGGTGGTAACGCTGACTGTACGTTTGCTTTCACTTCGTATTGCGCATGCGTGGCTTGTGTGATGACGTATGCCGTTGTGTTATTTATGAGTACTGTTTCTTTTAATAGCCACATGAGAGATGAGCTTCGGTTGCTCCTCTGTCAGCAGACTTTTTTTGGTAATACGCCTGTTTCGACCGGATCCGTGTAGACTGTTCCACAGACAAGTGTTTTAGTCGCGTCGTTTTAATGTATTACAGTGAACCTGCACACAAAATGTCTCCTGTGTACATATTTGACCACAGAGAGGCAGCAAAGCATCCCATTTACCAAAGTGGATGAAGGTTCTCAGTCATGTCCCTTTATAATAATTCTGTTAAAGTCAGATTTTGACATCTTGCAGTATTTCTTTAAGAAAAAAAGAAGAGCAGCTGGCAGTAAAATATGTATTGTAAACTGCCTCCTCAAAAGCACTTAAGATTCATATATAATGTATTAAAGTCCTGTATGAGCTGTATGCCATCCACCTATTCACATATTTATTGAACAGAATTTTTTTTATAAAAACACACGTGCCTAATGTTGGTAGGTTGTTGTGGTTTTTTTTTTTTAACAAGATTTGAAATTGCTACTACACAAACACCATATTTTGCAGGTTGTTTAATGCACATCAGTAACAGGACGTGAATGCGATCTGAGAACCCATTTAATATTTTTTCAAGAATACATATGTATCTTCCCAAAAGAGGTTACATTTTCACTGCAGTTTGTTTGTCTATCTGTCAGCAGGATTAAGGAAAAACGATGGGCCTGTTTTTTATGAAATTTGGTGGGAAGGTGCAGCATCTGCAAAAGAAGCCGCAATTACATTTTGGAGAGAATTTGAATCATGGATGGATCCAATAAAGTTAGAGCGAGTTAATCATCTCTCCTTGCAAGGATACACAAACAGTCAATAATCCTTTAAAGATGCTAGCACCCACTATGACACGACCCAGGTGGGACTTGAACCCACAATCCCCAGCTCCGGAGGCTGATGCCTTATCCATTAGGCCACTGGGCCTGCTTATGCAGATCCTGCATGTTGCATGAATCTTGTCCAATATAATGTCTTGGATGAAAAAGAAAAAATTTGCCATCAATTTAAAAGCACTCTTTCTTTGTTTAGAAATTGTCGAGATTTCAAATCTTAACGTCCACAGAAGAAGCCTTGTCTAACCTCGTAAGCTTTATGTTTGGTATTGTTAAACAAAGTTAGGGTAACAAATAAAATGGCTATCTGAAGGACCTTTGTTCTGAATGAAAGCTAAAATTCCGGTGTTGACCACTGACGTATGAACTAAAGCTTTTTTTATGCATACATAGTCCAAAACTAGTCCAAACATAGTCAGTGAATGTACCAGCCCACACACTCTGCAGCTCATGAATTGTGATGCAATTAACAAAATATACTGTAGCAAGAAAGGGGAAAGATTTAGACCTCAAAGCTTAGCTGGGTCAAGTTGTTAGTCATTCTGCAAGCAAGGTTTTTTCAATCAATATCGCATTCCTCCTCGGCCACAGAATAACAAGAAAAAAATACACGTTTAACTTTATAGTAGAAAGAAAAATAGTGTTGCTGTTATTTTTATGAAACAAGTGACTTTGCTCAGTTATTGTCAAAAGCTGCTGCTGTCATAATCCCTCAAACATTTCATGTACAATGTGTGAAGCCATTCAATCAGGTGCTGATGAGACAACAAAAAGGGGGAAAGTGGTGTTTTTGAATCAAAGGTGAAGATTTTCATTTGGATCAGTGACTATCCCTGGACCCAGGACTAAAGAATAAAAGATAGCCATATTAAACCCTTCAGATTTAAAATAGCCACATTGAATGTGTGACTTAGACATTATGAGTTCAAGGTCTAAAGGCAGAACACGTCACCTGTCGCTGCAGCAAGAGAGAAACCTAAGTCAGTCAATGTGCTCATTGGTCTGTGCTCTAAAATTCATCCATGAGTAATGCAGGCAGAGCCAAATCATCTAAATTGTTCATAAATGCATTTTGCTACACGGATCCAAACCTCACACACCTGTCTGTGACTGAGCATCTGAAAGCAACCAATCACAAACGTTGTTTTCCTAATAAGACATCCCTGTCAAAAATCATATTAGCGTTATTATTTATGGGTGTTTCCATTTTGTGGTGTGATTACACATCCTCAGGTAGTTATCTTCTCATTACTGCAGGCGCACTCTCCATTATCTGATCTCAGTGCATGACAAAATACGGCTGTCCTAATCTGTGGTGGAGAAGCAAAGTGCTGCCCTACGGTGGAGCCGTGCACATGCAGATGTGAACACAGACACACACATAGATCCATTTGTGTCACATGCTACATAAAAGGACAGTGATATTGAATGATATTTTTCTTATTCAGGGGAGAAGATTATTTCAACTGGAAGATTCACACAACACCCACTTGTAATTCAGCAGAAAGTAATGATATCTTTTTTTTTTGTTAAGTTTTCAATATATTCACATTTATGCACAATGTACTGTACGGTGTTGCTTTTGTAATAAAAGCTCACATCGGCCACAGCCCGAGTTCATCTTCAAACAGATTGTTTTGTCTGACCAGTGCTCCAAAACATATATTTAAATATAGTCCTCACATTTTAGAAGAACCAGAGAATGTTTTGCATTTAATCTTGAAAAACGGACAAAAATAACTAATCAATTATGAAAGTTGTTGTGGATTAATTTTCTGTTAAATGACTTTGGACGAATCAGTTCAGATTAAAACAAATCTCAAAAGTTATGGCTGAAAAGAATGGATGTTTACCCAAACCACTGTATCTTATGCACTTAAGCAACATTTTGAGCAGTGTTGTCACGTTTTCATGACCTTTACAACTTTACACCTGAATACATTTGACAGGATGTCCTTTTCAGCACATGAACCGGTGGCGTGCACATTTGTGCTCTGACTCCTTCCAAACACTTTCCAGCTGCAACATTATAGCTCTGATCTGTTGTTCCAGTATCAGATTTATATTTATCCCACAAGTGTCATGAGAGCTTTGAATAGAATGAATGACTTTATGTCAAGACTGTCTGTCTATCTATCTGTCTATCTGTCTATCTATCTATCTATCTATCTGTCTATCTATCTATCTATCTATCTATCTATCTATCTATCTATCTATCTATCTATCTATCTATCTATCTGTCTATCTATCTATCTATCTATCTATCTATCTGTCTATCTATCTATCTATCTATCTATCTATCTATCTATCTATCTATCTATCTATCTATCTATCTATCTATCTATCTATCTATCTATCTATCTATCTATCTATCTATCTATCTAATCTATCTATCATGAGCCATTCTGATTTATAATCTTGGTATTGGGATTTTCAAAGCCGATTATTATTAAGAAACTTCCAGAAGCACATAGCTTCCGGTGACAAGACAGCTTGTTCAACAGCACACTCAGGTCTTTGCAATAGCTGATTGTATCCCACCTTGTCCCTTGTTGTAATCAACCAGATTGATGAAAGGCTCATCAAAAACACCCACCACAGTTCCGGGTCACTGTCTGACAGACCTACTCGAGCTGGTGGGTCCCCCATGTTCACTAATTTAAAGTTGTCTGCGTGTCATCGACTTCCTGATGGACTGCTCTGCTGCGTGACAGACATCAGGAAAACTCCAAAACCAAACCTCAATACTTTAAGGGATGGGGGTGTTTAAAGAGTGGGAGGAGGAAAGGAGGGGAGGAGGGGTGATGAATCCTGTAGTCTTGGATCACTGTGTGTTACTGACGCTCTTGATTCATCATCCAGCCACCTCGTGAGCAGGATGGATATATAAGGTGGAGCACACCTGCTCACAAATAACGACTTCAGACCTCCACCAACTGACCTCAGCCTATTACCAAAGTTCAGGGTAAGTATCAACTATTAAGAGTTTACATAGGCTATATATTTTATTTATTTATAGCCAAGATAATGAGGATTCCAAGTTATGGGCCGTTTTTTAAGTAGACTAATATTTAGATAAAGATGATTTGTGTTTCCCCCACTAACAAAACTGAGTGGCAACATCCTAACAGGGGTGACAAATTGTAACATTATATTGATAGACTACAATATCCTATATTAAAGCTACATAACAATGCTTGGGGAATTATAATAACAAATAGGGGTTTTTAAAGGTTGATTTTTATATTCTAGTAAAAGGATCAGAGCTCAGTAATGACGTTTAAACAACCTAATTACACTCTGCATCATTTTTTCATCTTAGAAATAATTCTCTGCCACGTTTCAATCGAGAAACATTATTATTATTTTTTTTTATGGTAGGCCTATTTAGAATCGCACAACTTTTTAAATGATCACGCGTGACTGAAAGATATTGTTGATGTTGAATTAAGCTTTTTGTGGACTGCCAGCTGTTTTCAGTGTACTCTGAGAAGTGATAACGTTACTCGCAGGCGCCCCTCTGTCCTCTCTAGAGCCTTGAGAGACTCCACAGCATGCTGCCTGGAAGAGCGGCTGATGTCCGGCACTGCGTCCTGACGAGCCGCTGGCTGCCCGCAGCGCTCGCGCTGCTCCTCCTCCTCTCCTCCAGCTTCAGCCGCGCGCACAGCACCACGGTGGAGCACGACTTCCACATTGTTCACAATGTCGACAACAGAAGTAAGAACCATTTTTTTTGTTTTTATTTTACAGTTTGTACTGTTGCTACTACCCGCAGAACTTTCTGGAAGTGGATTAGTCTTGTTTTAAGACGTCGATTGTGACCAAAAAAAAAAAAAAAAAAAAAAGAGAGAGAGACGTATTTAACATTAATTTAAAGACAGTACAAAGACGAAATCTCATATTTTGGTGAAATCACAGATGTAGGCTACATTCTGTCTGTTACTGGCATTAATGAGTTTATAGTGACATTGTTCTACTTTATTTATTTGAAATGATATAAAGTGAGTTAAATTTAAAGATATGTTTTTGGCAGTTTAAAAAAGTTTCCTCTGAATCTCAAGAGGTCATTTGCAGCACGTTAGGAGAATTAAACTTTAAATAGAGATAGTCAATGGGATTTTATTTAATTGAGATTGGGCAAATATCTCCACTCACAGTTTAGCCACATTTAATAAAGACTATTTATATGTTGTGACTATTTAACTATGGGTTTTACGCACTGTGTAATTTATTGAACTATTTACTGTATATTTTAGTAACTTTGACTCAACCTTGTCCCCAATTCTGTGTTCAAGTAGAGCGAATGAAGAAATACTACAAGAAAAGTCATTTGTAATGATTTAAGTTGCACTCAATTATCAGCAGATCTTTTCCTGAAGGTTTTGTGAAAGACTCAAGGAATTGTGTCTTCACACAAGTTTTAGAACGGCTTAGAAAATTATTTATGCAACAAGAAGGAGAAAAAATAATAACTCCTTGAAAAACAATAGGGCTTTTGCACCATTTGGTGCTCGGGCCCTAAAGAAACTTAAAAACGGAAACTTGAGAAGCTATAGCTAATATTATAATATCAACCTGTAGGTTGGAGTCTGCCTTCTAGCATGTTAAAATTCAGTTTTTTAAGGACTACAAATGAATGAATTAAAGGCAAATCATATGAAATCACGCTGTCTTCTGGCTGTACTATTGATCTTCTGATCATTAGGCTCCTGCTTCTTCCAGCACTGACAGAAATTTTCACCACCATTTTCCTGAATGTGAATTTGTCTTTTCAAACAATATTAATATTGTGTCCAGGATTTGCTCCCCTCGCCACTGATGCACTTGTCTCTGTTCGATGTCCAGGTCCAGAGATAGACCCATTCTGGTATGTGGGCCGCGGTGTGAGACCCATTGGGCGCTTCGGGAAGAGGCACAGCACCGTGGCGTCTCTGGGCAGCGGGGGGATGGAGCCCGTCGTCAGGACGTTGGAACTGCTGCTCAACAGCCTCAGAAATAAGGAGAACCTCGGAAAAATGCTCGACGGGGAGGACAGTGATTGGTTACCGTGACAACGTGTTCTTCTCCCTTCATCCACAAACTCTGATTGTCTTCATTTTTTAAAATCTTGATTTAGATTCTATACTCGTTTGCTCAAGCACTTCACTGTATTTCTCTCTTGTGTCTATTATGAGGTTTATCAGATCCTTGATGAAGTAATTCTCAAAAATATTCTGTATATAAAAATGCATTATATATTGATTAATAAATCAGGATGTTGAGATGATGTCTGTCAATGACCTTTTGCAGCTCTCCTGTGTTTACGGGTGCACAACAAACATTTTATTTCAAAAGAACAAGTTCATTTTAAGTTTGCAAATTTTATTTATTTCATAATGCATTTTTTTCTCAGAGTACTGTGGCACATCGAGAATCTGTATTTTTTGCTTGATAATATTTTCCCCAACATGTCATATGGATTGCAACAAACATTTGCACATAAAAGTGAATGGCCCGCCTGTGGAACTGTGCACAGTGAACCGCTTCATAGTCATTCACTCTGGATTTAGACAGGAACAATGTTAGTTTTTAGCTCTGTGTGAATCTCATCATTTCTGAGTATCTGGGACTCTGTTACAATATTAAATTAGACTTCCTGTGGGAATCCAGCCTTACAAGTATAACAATTATACATAGTCTCTTGCACACAACACTGAAAGATTTGTCAACTATGATTGGGCAATAAACACGTTATTCTATATCATATCCATCTTTTCACACATATACATATATTAACAAATTCTGTGATGAGATAATATTACTATTTTCTTTACGTTAGAAAAATACAGGACACTAATGATTGGACCCTTGCGGCTGTGCTTCTCATGGGAGTTTTTTTTTTTTTTTTTACATCAATTTGATAAAACCAGTAACATGCTTTTATACATCAACACCTCTGGAGAACAAGATTGACAAAAGTACAGGATCAATGTGCAAACCCAAAGATGTGAAAGGCTGGGATGAAAAGGTCACTAATAGAAAGGCAGAGCATTCATTCATTCAGAAGACCATCACACCTTTCAAGCAGTGAATCAGGAAGTCTAAACCTGCTCTGAAGCTGTAGCCAAAGCAAAATCTTTGACAACAATATGTATGACTAACTCAGATTCTGACTAATGAACGTGGTCAGAGTAAAGAAAAATCACCCAAAATGAAAGGCAGTATTCTCAAATCTAGTGTTTAAGGAGTACAAGTACAGTATGAATCGTACTGGCCCCTCCAAAAATGCCTCTTGTCACCTGTATTTTTGTGGCATTTACCATCATCATTACTGGCAGAATATCAAATGGTAAATGCAGGCTCACACTGAAAGCACTTTGAGTCATCACACATGACAGAGTCTGATAGGACTGACTGAGGAGGGTTCCTTTGAGGAGAGAATAAAGCCTTTAATTTGCAAAAACACTTATTTCAGTGGTATTGCATAAAAATGTTCAGTAAGTACAAAAATAAATTGCTTGTAACAAAATCATGGTTTCATGGCATTTGTTATATAGCACATCAGACTTCATTATGTAAAACTCTTTACAAGATTTTCTGAATGCAACACAAAAAGTTCAGACATGACCCAGCAAAGGGAAAACATGAAAATACTCCTTTTGTTCAAATAAAAGGCCACGAAGTTTGAAAGTAAACAAAGAAAACAACAGGGAGGAGGAAAAAATGACTTTGCGTTGAAAGAACAGGCGTGACTGCAAGAAGGAACTTGAAGTACCTCGTCAGACCTCGGAGGCTTCGTGTTGAGCTCGATGTGGGTCTTCATTCAGATATTAGAACCTCATTTTGACTCATTTAAATGTAGTAGCCAACAGCTTCCATATTAAGGCTGCGTGTATCTACGAAAAAGTTCTAATCAGCTTTTCCTTTTTTAAATAAATGGGTGAAATGCCATTGCAGTTACGGCATTGTTGGAGATGGGTAAATTGTTGCCTGTATGCTGAATATGATGCTAAATATAAACCGCCAGCAGCTGCTTAGCTTAGCATAAAGACGGAGACAGAGCCAAACGGTGAGCTTGGTTCTGTCCAAAGTTAGAAAAATCGTATTCAATTTAAAAGTGCTGTAGCGAATAGATATATATATATATATATATATATATATATATATATATATATTTTTTTTTTTTTTATAAAAACAATGTTTCCAATGATAATGTGAAAACAATGCGCAAGTGGTTGTTTGTGGCGGAGCCCACTGAGAATATCACACGACTCTGCAGCTCCAGCCCATAACGGGCTTTATAACTATAAGATATATATATATATATTATTATATAATAATATATTTTCATAACGGGTTTCTCTCTCGCCTGTTAAGTGTTTTTTTTTTTTTCTTCTGGTAAATAAATAGAAAACTGCACCTGAACAGAACCTACTCAGCACCAAACACAGATACACCGTGTATATCCAGCTGCTGAACATGCTCTGCTTTGTTCAGCAGCTGGATGCTAACTCCCCTCAGTAGTTGGTGGGGACCAAAACAGAGTTCAAAGTAAATTCCAGTGTGTAAATATTGGGCCTAGATTAAAGGTGGCGGTAGGCAAAGTTTTAGCTTTATGAGTCAGGCTCGCTTTTTTTTTTTTTTTTTTTTTTTTCCCCATTAGGCTTAGCAAAGGCTAAGCTAACTGCCTGCAGGTTGTATTGCAGCTTCTGCATATTCAGCAAAGCCTTCTATCACGTGACTGGTATGGATTTTCAGCAAATTATCATATTTATGAAATGTTGGACTTGTTCTTTTAATTATTTGCTCACCTAGAATAACATATTTCTCAAGTGTGCTTTGTATTTCTTTATCGCCACCTACTACGCTAGTGGCTTTAAGAACTAAAACACTTTGGCCCTGATTCTTTGCTCAGCTAGATACTATTTTCTGGTAAGTGCATAACGTTTGAAAATCATTAAAATATCAAAAGTGTTACAATCTTCCCCCAAATGAGGATTAGCATCTGAGAACGTAGTTGTACAACCCTCTTTCCGAAAAAGTCAAACACTGTGTATAACACATATGAACAGATTTGCAAATCATGTAAACCCATATTTGATTGAATCAGGCAAGATTGGGGCAACATGTTACTTTCAAAGCCCCGCAACGGGTCTCCTCAGTTTCCTCCTCAGTACATCATTTGCAAATCATCATTCTCTTTTTATTTACATTTTACACCGCGTTTAAACATTTTTGGAAACAAGGTTGTATGTGTGTGTAAGTTGACAATCATCTAAAAAAATGAAGAGGAAAAAAAAGCTCTGAAGAGGGTTTACAGTATGATTAAATTCCTTGTAACATTTCATTTGATGAGAAAAAAGATGCAGTATAAAACATGGCTCAGCCTCTTTTTGGGACACTGAATCACAAAAAGTTTCACATGATTTTTCCACAGCTTCATTGTACATTAAATCACAATACTCTTGCAAACAGATAGAAAAAAGGACATGAGTTTTTCTTCGTCTGTACATATTCTTTTGGAGTCAGATCATGAGGAGTGTTTGCAGATTTTAAGGCAGAGACACTGACTGTTGAGTCACCCTTGCATGACATATTATGTGTGTGCTGAGGAGGAAACAACTAAGTACTAAAGGGAAGAAGGGAAAGAGGGTCTTCTGTGAGGCGTTTGACTGATGTGGTACCATGCTTGCCTGAGGGATGAGTGCTGGGTGGATCACACAGGGCAGGTGTTGGCCCCTGCTTGGCCTGGAGCTGGAGGCAGACGCAGGGTCAAGGCACTGGATGTGAAGGGCCCCCGTCCCTGGGGCTCTGAAGTGGCCCTGAGGGACTCGTTGTGCTGTTGGCTGTCACTGTGGCCGAAATACTTTCACCTGCTGCTGTGGCTCCAACTTCTCTAAAATGCAAGAATAATAAAAAGGAAAAAAGAAAAATCCAGGACAAATACAAGTTTTAACCAGAAAAGGAAAAAGGTTATCCAGAAAGAAGAGAAACTATTAATAACATGTGATTCAGCTGAAGCCGACTTAGATCTAAATGTCAGGACTGTCTTCCCAGCTGTAAATTTTGAGCATACCTAATGACGGACTGATAGAAAGGACACACTAAGCTGGAATCAATGACGTGATTACATGTCCTGGTCACTGATTTTGCTCCATTTTCCTGTCTGTCAAAAGCCACCCTGAATCAGAGCTCTTGTGTGGATGGTAGAGAAGAAAATGAGACAAAAAAAGAAAATTTTAAAAAAAGAAGCTCCAACTAAAAAAAGGCCATTCACTGACATGAAAAGGAACCGGTTTCTTGTTGGTTGATAAACAGCCCTATCCTCCTGCACTGTGTCTGTTTCCATTTGGCTGCTTTACATCTAATGGGGCTTTTCAGTTACTCTGTCCCTTTTTAGCAGATGCATTCACTTTTACATCCATTCAGTGCCTATCTCTTCTTTCATGGACAAAGCCCAAAATGTGTGATGTTAACTAAAGGTGAATAACAGTGTCCCCTTGTCTCGGTCCAACTCTCCGTCCATAGCTGTCTCACTTTTCACACACACACACACGCACGCACGCACGCACGCACGCACGCACGCACGCACACACACACACACACACACACACACACACACACACACACACACGCGCGTACATGTGAATAAAAGACTGTTTACTCTCAGCAGTTAGCAGACTCACTTTACTTTTGCTTAACCTGTAGCTGACTGATGAGTAGGGATTATTCGTAAAATCTAAAATGACTCTCAGAAGTTTATTTAAGTCACAGATTTATCACAGTCTATTTATTTCTGCAGCCAAACAGTTTTCTCTGTCAACACTTTCTTTTTCTTCAAATTGATCAATAATCTTATTTGGTACCTTTCATTGGAGGCGCTGGAAGCTTCCTCCTCTGATGGCGTGATGAGTCCAGGGTTTGAGGCTGTAATGACAGTATTAGTATAACACACAGAATACACCTCAACAACAAACAACACGTTCTCATTTTATACATTTTGAATATCGAACCAGTCACCTCCAGCTGCTAAACTTACTGGTGCTACATGATAAAGTGTACCAATACTCTTTCCAGATAATACAAATGGGCTAAAGACCTATGTGTTCCACAATAGGCCTGGTGAGAGCGCCTTCTCTTTTTATGCCCCTAAACTGTGGAACTCACTGCCTTCGGACATCAGAATGGCTTTAAAAGAAAACTAAAGACCTATCTTTTTAATCTGGTTTTCTACTGATGTTTATCAGCCTGTTTTTAAATTTTGATTATTGTTTTTATCCTTGGTGTTTTTCTGTACTTTCCTGAATTTCAATTATTGATTCTTTTTTTTTATTGTTGCAATTTTAACCTACATTGTTTTACCTTATTTCTAATCTTATTGTTCTGTTTTATATGCCTGTTGATTTGTTTGGATCTTTGCTTTTTATGTGTGTATGTTGCTCTGATGTGAAGCACTTTGGGCTACAGGCTTGTATGAAAGGTGCGACATAAATAAAGCTGAGTTGAGTTGGGTTAAATAAAAATAAAAAGTGTGTATGGCTGAGTGAGAACCTGAAGGTCAGTGAGGTACCTTAGACTTTGGCTTTAACTTGGAGAAACGATTGCAGACAGTCACATTTAACCCAGCTGTTTTCAGAGCTGATATCCTGGACTCAATGTTAGATATCTTTAAAAGAGAAAGAGGATTTATTTGAGGAACACAATCCAATAAAAGATATTTCATGCCATACACATTTGTTCCGTTTTAGTCAGAAGATAATGTACAATTAACACCGTAAAAAGCTGTTCAAACAATACCTGCAGTTCAGACTGCTGGACCTGAGCGGCTGCAGTGGCCACTTGGTCTTCCAGGAAGGCCAGCTCTGTGTCTGTGGTCCCACTGCAAATACTGCGGGCACACTGCTCCAGGTCCCCCAGTGCCCCCTCAAGGCCATACACAGCACCAGCAGCCAGGTATACCTACCCACAGAACAATTGATACATGTTTAGGAAACGTTAGCAGTGAATATTTAAGGAGTTAAAATTAGTGCGCTGACTTGAGCTTACATTCTCCTCCATCTTGGTCAGCCTCTGGTCCAGCCTGCGGGTCTCATTGCTGCTTGATATGGGAGAAGCACTCATGGACTCAGAAGGGGTGTAGCTCTCACCTCCCGCCTCACCAATCAGCTCCTCTGTAGCATTTAAAACCTTCAGCACCTCTGTGGTGATGCTGCAGAGCGAGGCCGCCGAGTACTTCTGCTTCAGTGACAGAACACACATATTAATATGAACTGTGTAAAGAGGCAAAATATGTTATTCTTTAAGTGGAAAACCTTATTAGTGACACTTTAAGTGAAAAGACATAAAGCGAAAAAAGGGAAGTGTGTATTTAAAATGTGTAAACATGACATGAAGGACAAAACATGGGCTTAACGTAACGACATGAAATGTTAATTAAAAATGTATTTCATTCAGGAAGCCAGTGGATGCAACAAAATTTGATTATGCAAATGTAACATTTTGGAACATTATGCACTCATTTGTGTTTTTATCAGCATCATATTTAATCAAACTGCAAGGTTGTGAAAAAATACATTTTTTTCAGGTACCATGTATGAGTTTATTTGTCACTCTTTCGTGATGCCTAATTAGTTGTTTTGTGAGCGCCCACACGTACACATGCTCGACCTGGAAGAGCAATCCGAGTGTGCTGAACAAAGATGTGAGAAATGTGGGAGTGACAAAGGAAGAGGTGGAGGAAAGGAGGCAAGGACGGGCTCAAGGCAAAGCCAGATCTTTTGTTTTATAGGCTTTGAATGGTCAAAAGATGACAAAGTGGACACAGTATCTTATTACTGCCCTGCAGGACATCAATTACAGAATTTGGATGTGGAGCTGAGGAATCAGGAATTCAAACACAAATTAAAAAAATACAAAATATAATAAAAAAAATAGAGTAGTTCATGCATGAGTTTCTAAAGCAGTGACCAAGGAAAGATTGTAAATCATACAGTTAGTTAATGATAACAGAGTGACAAATCAGTCGGCAGGGATTTGTCACTACAATATCTAAATGCCTTTGACAGATAAATGAAAACAACATCTTGGTTGTTGTTTTTACTGCCAGTCAGTATCTTGTAGAACTGGAGCAGCTTGTTCTTTCAAATCTCAGCTTGTTACCAAAATTCAGGCTGACAGATAATAATTCAAAGGTGACGAAGCCTTTTAAAGAGAGCCAGTGTTTCATTCTCCTGAATAGATGAGAACAGTGAGCAAGAAGAGGAAAGGGTAGTAAAGAGAGACAGATGTTATTCAATAATGAATGAATCACTGGCTGAAGCTTTGATCAGTGGGATTGGATGCATATTGATCCCTCTTTCAGCCAGACAGTGACAGTCTGAAAAGCTGGTGACAGGAGAGGCAGGTAGGGATGAAAAAGAGTTGAGAAGCAGTTATCTTGTTGTTGTTTTTTTGTAAATCACCATTCAGAGATGCAGAGATGCATGTTCTGAGAAATTGACTTGGACTGGTCAATGGAGAAGTGGAGATGTTCTCATCCACTCCAAAGAACCAGGCCATCGAACAGTTAGACAGACAAACACGTATCACTGCTGTTGACTTTCACAGATATATCTAGTGCATATAAAAAAAAAAAAAAAAAAAATCTAGTTTGTGCCCGTATTAATATAGAAACATAATGTAAGTAAAGAAAATATGAATCACAGTAGAATATCAATTCTGTGGTTAATAATACAATTACAAGAGAATAATAGAATAGAAACTTTTAAATTGGGAGATCAGACAGGCACAGATTTAAAGAAGGGGGTAGATTTGTAAAGTAAAGTAAAAATGTGCTAAGACTCAACTTTCTTTGGAATAATAAACTGTACATAATTAATTGATGTATTATTAATATACTAACAACTTAAAAAAACTTAAATATACCAAGTGTGTGTCATGAATTTTGACTCTGTCCCTCCCTTCAGTCACCTACCCTGGAATAATTTAACCAGTGTCTTGTTTGTCCATATACCTGCTGTTGATCATGTAAACTAAATGGTTTGTGAATAATAATACCAACGGTGAGCCACTGTGTGTGTGTGTGTGTGTGTGTGTGTGTGTGTGTGTGTGTGTGTGTGTGTGTGTGAGAGAATTGACCTGACTTTGTGTGGGTTATTTACTTGTCCATACCGATTTGTTTATGAATAGAGTGGATTAACAATAATGAAATTATCAGTACTGAAAGATCTTTTCCCTAAGGGGATTTTAGTTTTTAGATCTAGTTTATGAAATCAGATTGTATGCCTCAATTCTATAAGATTTAACAACACAATAGTGTAACAGCATTTTGATGATACACATGCTTTTGTAGTGTGCAAGGAATCAAAGTACTTTACAATTTTCACACATGATACCATAATATGAGTGCAAGCGATCATCTGCCAAACTAAATTCACAAAGAAAAATCAGAAGCTGCTTTATTTCCTTTGTACATTGTATTGCTGGACAGTATACGAGGGCAGCACACTTGAGCTAAATCCAGCAGATCTACTAGGCAGATTTGTAATGTATATTTGAGTATTAATAGAATTGAACAACAATACTGCAATTGTATTTTAAGAATCTTTTATTTTAATATATATCTTTGTACACATTTGTTTTTATGTCTCTTGTACTGCATACATTTTTTTTGGACTGGAACCTACTTTTTACTTCTATCTCAATGCATTTCTGAAGAAGTTTGTATTTACTGGACTCGCTCAATTTGCCTTTTGCTTGATAATACTTTTTTCTTTTATTACATTTGACACAATGCATCATCAAGATAAGAGAGGTGGACTTTTATGTTTGGTTTTCCCTGAAGGTGATGAAAGTGACAGCACAGGCATTTTTTCTATTCAAAAAGAAAGAACGTTGTTCCTCACAAAAACATAACTGTGTCTGTGGGCATGTTGTATTCTGACCTTTGGAGGATTTTATTAATGAAAAAATTGTATTTGCAGCTCTTCTGTGATAAATCTCTTCCACTAAGATTCTTGAACGCTTTGCAAAGCTGTGACTGTAGCTTTCTGGTGTGATGTCACACTAAAGAAGGACAATATTACACCATTTCAAACGCCGAAATGTCTGTGCAGTCTTATAAGAAATAAATGCTTTTGTGGCAATAGTCATGTTGTTTAATGTGTGTATGTATAAATGCAGGTGTGAATTTGCGTGTTTATTGTTTGTGTGCAGTGCAGTGGGTTTGATTTAGGTTTGTGCCTTTCTTTTCAACTCGATATATCTCACCTGCTGTAAGACAGAGAGCAACTGAAGCCTCTGATGTTGCTCCAAATCATTCTGTCCAACCTGACACACACACACACACACACACACACACACACACACACACACACACACACACACACACACATACACACACACACACACAGACACAAACACACACACACACACACACACACACACACACACACACACACACACACACACACACACACACACATACAAATACAGACATGCACACATCCACAAATAAAAACACAGAACAGACAAAAAGAAGAAGGGAGAAACAGCAAAACAAGAATACCAGATGAGGGACAAAGAAGCACAGCATTGATTCACATAAATACATTGATAACAGCACAGAGTGAAGTGGCGAAGAGTTTTGGAGTCTAAAACAATAAAAAATGAAAAATAAATGTGTCAAAAGCCAGACAGACAAACTGCAAAGACAGAAGCAGAAGATGAGGAAAACTATTCTTTTTTTCTCATCTCCTCACCTGGTTGTTTGACAGCACCCCCTCCTGGGAAGAAGGTGTACCTGCAGGTGTACTGGCACTGGATCCACTCCTCCTTACTCCACCTTTTAGTCCTACTTCCTTCTCCACATCTCTTTTATGTTGCCTCTTACTCTGTCTGTTCGGCTCTCTTTTGTCTCCTCTGTTTTGGTCCCTGTCATCTATTTTCTCTTCCAAACTCGTGCCTAATTTCTCTAACCTCCTCTCCCTAACTCTTCCTTCTTCTCGCACTGAATGACTTGTTCGTAGCCTCTCATTTCTTTTCACCTCTTGTCCATTCACTTGTTCCACTGTTTCACTTGCTTTCTCCCTTAATTTGCCACTTCCCCGCTGTCTTTCTTTTTCTGTGTCTTTTGGCCTTGCTGTCCCTCTCTTTCTGTCACTTTCTTTGTCCGTCTGTTTTTCCACAGGCCACTTTGTGGACTCCTCTTCAGATGAGATGCTGTCTTTGCTGTTGGCACGGCTGACCAGCTGACCGAGTCTGGATAGTAACTCTTCGTCCAGGGGTTCTGCAGAGCCGGATCTAGGCCCCGAGCTGCAGGAGGAAACCTTTGGCCCGGGAGCCAATGAGTGGGGCCGAGGAGTGCTGGGGCCCAGTGAATTCAGGGACACTGTGACTGAGTCCTCCGGCTTGGGTGTCATGGCACCCAATGTGAAGGCGTCCGGTGCAGCTGTGGCCACTGGCACAATGTCAGGTGTCAGCTGATCCTCACTTAAACCCCGCTTGAGCAGGGCATTGAGTAGAAAGCCGCTGTTCTCCTTGAATGAGGAGATAAATAGACAGAGATGCTCATAATCATAAAAAATGTATCAGACAACAACAACAACAACAACAAAAAAGCAATTCACTGTTTTTAAAGACAATAGAGCTACTAAAGAGGGGGGGAAAAAAAAAGCCTCAACCTTATTGTTAAATAAAGTATATAATTTGCTGCCTCCCAATGGTGAAACAATGTTTTACAACCAGTTTAAAAAAAACAACAACTGTGAATGTAAGAGTTTCTCACTATTAAGAATCAATTAGAAAACACTGCCTTAAAAAGGCAGAATAAGTACAGGGGGATATTTTACCTGTACTAAGGGATAGATGGACTGTGCAGGACTCTGGCCTCCAGGCCTGCTCTGCTCCGTTGATGACTCTCTCTTGCTTTTCCTGCGTCGCCGTGATCTTCTGATAGGGTCACTGTTGGGTTGTCTCTCCTCGGCCTCGCTGCTGTCTCCCATCACCTGGGAACAATGGTGGAAAGTAACTCAATACATGTATAATGCTACTTCTAAATTCAGAACATTTCAGAAGGCAATATTGTTCTTTTACTGCACTAATCTGACTTCTCGAAATTTCAAATATGGATCTTCAGGTTTCCTACTTCCCTGATCAACTCATGACCCCTAAGATTCATCTAATGACACTTTGGAAAGAACTTAACCCGAGGCTGGGAACAACTGGACTGAACTACTTTTTTGGGGGACATTTTAGGTACCAATTGCAGATAGTTGCATTAAAATAGTATTTTAATAAAGACTTTACTGGTAATGGAGAATTTGTTTTTATAATACATTGTTGTATTAGTACTTTTGACTTGGGTAAAAGGTATGGATACTTTTATTGCTAATTAATGTCCTACATTCATCTATTTTTTTATGAATATGTGTGTTTGTTCCAATAAGTAGCATTTTCTGTATAAATTATTTTACATCTGATTTTGCAGTCCAGAATAATTCAAAGTCACCTTGGGGTTAAAGTTCACGTCCAGTGCCTCTGAATGGACTGGGAACGGCGTGAAGTTCTGGTGAAGCTGTTGTTGGTAGAGCGGCTGCTGATGAGGGTGCAGGTGCGTATCCGGTGGTCCTTTCTTCCTCATCAGGTTGTGAGGTGGTTTGCGAGGACACACAGACAACAATGACGAGGCCTCAGAGTCCGAGTTAAGAGTTTCTGTGTTGGTGTACTGGCCAGAAGACGGTGATGTAATGGCAACATGCTGGGTGTAAGTCCACTCTGGGTCGTGCTGCGAGTCTGTGTAGTAAGTCTCGTCTGAGAGTTTGCGCCGGAACTGTCTCAACGCTGCACCCCAAACGCCTTCGTTATCCTCCTCGGACTCAGATCCCATCTCGTCGTAAGCGGAGACAACGCCGGACTCCTTTTCCAACACGCTGAACACCAGGCTCTTCCTCTTGGTGAGCAGGCTGGGCCGAGACAGCTGAGAACTGTGCAGAGCAATCCAATTACCGTCTGGGCTGTGGAGCACTGAGGACGCACCTGAATGAACATTACCAGCAAAAGCAGGAAGTTCAGAAAAACTGGCTAAACTGGCTAAATTTAAGCAATGAATCCACCATTTCACAATTAAGTTTTCAAAAATGCTGACTCCAAACATTGATTAAAAACAAAAATATTTTAGGTGGAGTGTGACTTTTAAGTACAAGGGAATCCATAGACTAAAAACTTATCTACATGGGCATATTTAATTCCATAAAGGAGTTGTGTGTTTCCTGTGAGCACATTTATGACACTGTGTGTGAGTATATTGCCATCTTAGCAGCCCTATCGATATATTAGGCGGATATTTTTTAAATGTGTTTTATACCACTTGCTTATTGGATGAAACTGACATTTGTATCAGTAAAAAAAACAAAAACTTTTTAGGCAATTGATGTTTCAGTCTGTGAGTGAAATATTTACTCGAGTTGTCCAGGCGATCCATGCTCTTCCAGGTGGGTAAAGACGCGGCCTTGGCTTCCCGCTTTAGAGAAGAGTACTCCTGAAAGTCGACGCTGCCCGCCCTGGCACCCTCCTCTTCTGGACCCTTGTCTGGGGACTCGTCACTGGTGAGCGAGAAAGCTGAGCGTGACCGCTGGAAGCACACAAATAGAGACATACAAATATGAGTAAAATGACACAGACACACAAAAGTACATGTGACTGTGTGTCGGAGGAAAAAAAAATCCTCCTATGTAAGTGATCCGTAGCTGACTCTAGGTCCCTGGGTCAATAGGGCGTTCTTGAGGGGCAAACCGGTATATCCAAACCACATGTCCCTTCTATGTAATCAATGGGGTCTGTGTCCAGCAGTGTTTTTCTACCCCGGGCACACAGATGACCTTTCTCAACTAGAAGCCGCAGACCATATGTGCAGATGACCGATGACCGATGTATATGCTGAGCGCCCTGAGGGGTGAAGAAGAGGGCACCTCCTTACGTGGATGTAAGGCCGCTCTCTTCACAAGAAGGGGGTCAGACTTTCTGGACTCTTCGTGAGTGTAGAAACTCTCTTCAAGGACGATTCAGCTGAATAAGTGTTCCTGTGACTCTGTTTAAATCTGATGTACTCGCTTGGTTCATGTTTGACGATTTGTACGCTCTTATGATTTTCCATATTTCATTTTGTAATAAATACTCAAGCGACAGCGAGCTCGAAATACTTTTGATTTCTCACAAGGAAATACATTAATTTCCACCACACTGTGCACAAATGAACTCCACAGAGGTCAGAGGTCGAGCTCAGCCACAGAAGTGAGGTCTAGTTTACAGGAAACTTTTTTTTTTTAACAATTTTAAAGCTGAACAACCTCCTTTTTCTAAGTTTTTGCTGACAGGAAGTTTAAAAACATCTAGAGAAATAATTTGCACTTGGAGATGGGCATTGGCACCTGGACAGAAAGCACATATAATATCCATATATGGTAATTACATAATACAAAGGGGAGCATTTAGAGGGACAAGTCTCCAACTCCGGCTGCGATTTAACATCACCATCAGCAGATGGAGCTAGAAAACAGTAAATAGCATGTAAGGACAGGTTCTATGACTGCTTTTCTCTGGTGAAATAAAGAATAATACATGTATAAGTAATTAAGATATTATAGCATAACATCTTTCTCTCTCTCTTACACAGACACATACACTCACAGGATTTTAATTAATTCTTAATTTCTTTTATGGGACAACCCCTGATTTTACATCAATGTGACATCACAAGTTCAAAGTTGTTTTTTAAATTCTAATCTTTGCGAGTGTTTTTGTGGTGCTCTGTTTCTTGTATTAGCAAAGTTTAGTGCAAGTTTGTAAGTAGTTTCTGAATCGTGGCATAAGATTTAAAGAGAAAAAGCATCCATTTTTCAAAAGGGTGGGATGCAACATTAAGGTTTAGTGTTATGTAGTGCTGTAATACGGATGTGAGTGCAAATTTGCATGCATTGTGTCTCAATGAGCGTGTTTGCAGAGAGCTGATAAACAGAGCCCGTCCCATGGCAGGCTCAGCGGTTGAGGAGGATCCCTGCGTATTTCACAGGACTTTGATCTTCACTGAGTGAAACAGCAGGAAACAGAACGGAGAGGCCCGGGGAGCGCAGCTTTGATGCTCCGCTCACACACAGGACGATGACAAATCTCCAGGAGTCCCTGCTGACTAGTAGTGAGAACCATTGCCAGGTGTGTGTGTGTACTGTTGCATGTACTTTGTGTATGTGGGGATCTGTGTGTACTTTGTATAACTATGTCTTTGTAACTGGTGTATTGTTACTGTATTGTGTGTACTTTTCTCCAACCTGGAACATTTAGTGAAACAATGCGAGGTAAACTGTCTGATGTGGATTTTCTTCAGGCCCAGTCCAGGATATCAGTGATTCATACTTGGTTCAAATGACATTTGGAATACTTTCCATGCTTTGCTTTTGGCTGCTTATGGGGAAAATCCACTGTTTCATATTGCAACAATGACCTATTAGCCATGCACCCAAAGGTTTATTTGTTGCATCACTGGTGTCTTTTATCTGTTATCCAAAGAAAAATGGTGACACATGGATGATGCTCAAAGAGGTCACACTTCTGCCAAGTCAAAACTATCCTTTGAATTAATTAAAGTTTTTATGACTTCAATCAAAATAACCCCAAAATAAACATCCTGCTGACTTTAAAATACTGTAAATAATTCGGGATTTTTAGGAATATAACAGCTTTAAATACAGCTTAATTTGAAGTGTGTTTGTGTGATGAACACTAGCATTCATTACAGCTGTAGTGCATTTGTCTCCAGATGTAGTTGGTGGTGTTTTGGCGCACAACACATTATATTTTGATCAATGCTGATTGGTTAAAGGCAGCTTCAATAGTTTCAAAATTTACCTGACATCCACGCCTAGTAGGATTTAATGACTGGAAACAGTCACCAATGGAGATTGGCCACACCCATATATTCACACAATGAATTTGGGTCTACAAACATCCTGCGGCTGAAGGAATTTAACATAGAGGGGTGGTACAAAAATTCCTGAAGCTGAGGTCTGAGACTGATGGACAATCACAAAACATCTTCAAGATGTTATTTCTGCTAAATGGGGCCTCTGATGCCAAAGGTGTTCTTACTTTTTCCAACAGAAGAGTATTACATGTATTGATGTTTTTGTTGAATAAATTATTGAAAAAGCTGTTTTTCCTTGCCTGTATTCAAGTCATCTATTTTTTGTAGGCACTGTTTCAAAAAGGATGAAGTGTTTGATTGTCCAAATGTAAAAAAAAAAAAAAAAGCCCACAATTTCCATGGGATGTACTTTTTTTCGCTTGACTGTATGTGACCTGTGCTACTGAAAACTTACAGTGATGGGCTGTCAAACACAGCATTCCTGTGCCTTTTAAACCTGGCAAACACTCTGAAACAACGGCTGGTCCACCAAAACATAGACAGAGGAAAATAATACTGTATGTGCTGTGAAAGGAAGTGAGACATGTACAGCTTGTGTACTGGAAAAAGCAAAGCATCCATTTTTAAACAGATGGTGCACAATCAAAGAGCAAATCCTTTTAGTTAACACTGACAATTTACACCCACTAACAAGGCAATTTTGTTTTGACGTAACAAGATATATATGCCTTTGGTTGTGTGAATTGCTTGCAGTGTCAGTCTGAGTGGAGACAGAGACTCACCCAGAGAGAGTAGGAGGTCTTGAGGGGGTCTTGTGGTCCTTGTGAGGAAGCGTGAGGCTGAGAAGGAGAGGGCAGTTCACTGGTCTGGATCAGAGACTGAGGCTGAGGCCAGACAAAGTCATACTCTGTTGGCATCTCTGAACGCTTCCTCCTCTGAATGATCTGAGAACAAAAGAAAGAAAGAAGAAGAAGAAGATGAGGAGGAGGTAGAGCGAGCGAGAGAGAGAGAGAGAGAGAGAGAGAGAGAGCATAAAGGCTATATGGCATACAGCAAGCTTTATGTAAAAAAATGGAAAATAATAATGCATGCAAATTGGAAAATACAGTCCTATAACTGCATTTTATATTTAGCCATGAATAATTTGCTATGATGAAAAATTAAAACCAATAATCCTGTTGCCATTTGAATTTGCATGTAAAATTATGCACTGAAATCCTCAAAGTGGAGATAAAAAAAAAATACATTTTTCATTTCACTTCCAATGAATAGACGGCAAATGTTGGTTAAAACTGAAAAGCTATCAAATAACTGAAAACCTTGTTTAAAAAAAATTAAGCAGCTGTCATTTGAATGTAATGGTGTGCAGATTGTGACAAACTAAATTAACCTTTTCAAAGACTTTTTTCCTAAAACTCACATCAATTGCAAAAAATAAGAAAGAAATTTAACTTGCTGTGCCCTCTCGCACTAAAATATAATATCAGTTCAAAAGCTTTTGTTTAAAATTACACTGCTCTACTGATTTCTCTGTCAGTCTGTCTTTTTGAAAGCAGAGGTTGGGACCTAGCCTGATGTATTATGTTTTAATTTTCCATTTGAATAATGTTAACTTGACTTACCGCTTTGTCATAAACAGACAAATAAACCTGCTAAAATAAAACCCACTTACTTTTTGTACAATGGTTGTAGCAAGTTCCTCTATGAGCTCCTCTTTATGGTCCCGCAGATACCGAGCCTCATTCTGCTTCTCCTACACACACACACACACACACACACACACACACACACACACACACACACACACACACACACACACACACAAAGGGACCGTGAATTACCAGGAGAGGGCCTGTGCAGACGTCTTAGTCAAAAACCATGACTGCCGCCCGCTGATACTGCAAGTATGCAAGAGAAGAGGAGAAGTAAGAGGCCCTGATAGAGAAATATTGGATAGAAAAGAGGGGAATGCAGAGCAGGAAAGAAATAAAACAAAAAGGACAAACAAAGGAAAAGAGAGGAGGGAATTTGAAAGGGAGAACAAGAAGAAAAGAGTTATGACTCACTAGGCTGTCACAGAACTCCTCTGCCTTAGCGATGGCCTCCTCTATAGCCTCCTCAGCAACACGCAGGGCGACTGTGAGTGTCTCTGCCATACTGTGTCCTGGTGTCACACACGTAAACCACACGTGAACATCTGTATATGTACCGTACATACTCTATGGGACAGATCTACAGACACATTCCCATTTCCAACTTTTGAATCATTTAAAGAGAGCTTGGTTCTTGTAAACTGTCAGCACCAAGTTTAACCATGCTTCTGTGGATTGCACCGTTTGTTCCAGATTGAAATATCACAACAAATTTTTGATGGATTGCCATGACCTTTGTACAGATGTTCAAAGTGCCCAAGGGATGAATCCTAATAACGCTGGTGATCCCTGTACTTTGACATTTGTAGTTTTAAGTGACAGACTTCAATGAAAATTGGACAAGTTGCCATTTGGCACAAATATTCACATTTCCCCAGAGGGGAGATGTTAGAACTTGGGTGATCCTTTCACTTTACGTGGGGTACCATGATCAGGTCAAAATTAGAAAAAAAAAAGAAAAAGATTTGTGCGTTACCTTTATTGGACAAATTTAAATTTCTACGCCAAAATACTGCCAAATTAATACGATTCCCAATAGCCTCATCTCTACTTTGCATTTAGTGCTAAAGTAAAAAGGTTTATTGTTTATGTTTGTATCATTGTCTGATCTTATTGTGATTTGAATCCTTTTTGATTGGTTGTTGCAGCTTGAAACTCTATTTCTGAGCTATTGATATTTTGACGCATGCTTTACCAGGGAGTAACTACAGAGTTGAAGGTATGAGTGCGCCACTCAGAGAGTGAGACACTTAAAGGGAAAATACTATGTGCGGGCGCTGCTTTCACAGAAGAATGTGAAGTGATTATACATATAGCTATTATAAATTTGGCCTGCTAACCAATGCAGCAGCAGTGACGATGAAAAACAGCTCATGGATGCAATTTATTACTTTGCAAAGTAGCAAAAATAATAAATAAGTCAATTACCACCTAAAACTATAGACGCTAAATTAAAATGTCTAAACCATAATGATCAGTTCCCTGAACTTGCTCAAGTGACTAACCACAGCCTCAGTGTGTGATGTGTTAGCTAATGATCACATGCTAGTCTCAAAAAGAGGGACAGGGGGTGTTTAAAGAAGAGAGATGATGGAGGGAACTGAAAGGCAATAGAGACCCTGTTAGGAATTGTGCCACACATTGCAAACACAAGAAATCTGCATGATGTTGAGGAAACATTCACACTATCACACACATTATCTCATTGGCAGATCTTTATCATTGTACAAACAACTTGTAATTACTAGTAAACAAATTAAATTGGCTTTATTGTTAGATATGGGCTGTTCAGTTGTGTGTTCAGTTTGCATATTTATTTTTGCATGAAGGAGTGTTTGTATCTATAAGTGCTGTCTGTGGTGAGTAGGAGGCTATCATTCTATATGTGTGTGTGTGTGTGTGTGTGTGTGTGTGTGTGTGTGTGTGTGTGTGTGTGTGTGTGTGCATTTGCAAGAAGGCATGTCAGTGGTTTTATGTGTATCCAGTGGATTTATGTTTGAGTGCGTGCAGGTGAATTTTTATGTGCATGCAATTTAATGATTAAAAGAGGACTGTCACTATGTGTGTGTGGCTAGGAAAACGGTAATGGGAACAAATATCAAAAAAGATCAATACACAGCAGGCAAGAAAGAACTATCAAGTGGAAAAGATTATAATTGATTATAATTGTGCATATTTGCAGTATCAAATTTGCAAAAGACTCCCTGTTCATCACAGTCATATGCTTCTCTCACCTTCACTCTGTTTGTAAAACATGGAGTCACTGCCACAGATGCTGCCATCGTTGTCGTTGCTTCCCTCGTGAACACTGCTTTCTGAAACAGAGAAGGAGTGAAACGAAGCATTCAGATAAAAGCGATCAAACTGAGGCCTGTCACAGAAACTCTGAACATATCGTACCATATAACAATGTAGCTGCACACTTTTTTTGTGTGCTGCCACTACATTAAAAGTAGGTTACACTGCACACAATGCCACAGAGCCACTTTTATCCTCTTGCCAACTGTATTCCCATCTCCATTTTGTCATCTTGTTAAATGTATTGTTTTCTTTCTTCTAACGTGGTGCTTTTCCCCATTGTAAGTAGAAGCAAAAACAAAATGACAGTTAAAAAGAAAATTACAATTCATCTGGTAATTCCCTTTGCCTTTCAAACAAATCACACGCTGGCACTTATCAAAGGCGTATTCTCGAAGCACAAGCATCACCATGTAGTGCATTTTTTCTTTATTCAGGCCAAGCCACTCGTGAGTTCATTTAAGTAAGTACCTTCTCAAACAAACTCCAAAATCTAAAGTTTCAGCAAAGGGACATCTCTGTGACCCAAAATGGAAATTTGTACTTACTCAGGTCTACTTAAAGAGCCGTGAAATCCGAGAGAAAGTATAGCGGTTACAACATCCCCGCCTTCATAACCACATATTCCCTTTGTGGCCCATTAACTCCTGTTAGATATCTCTCCTGTGGGTGTGAGGGTGTACTTGGACATGCAGCTTATTAAGAAGACAAACTGTCAGACAGCACAGCAGGAGAAGTGCCAAACCACCAAGGCAAAGCTCCCTGTCTGACCACACTCCAGGTACATTTCCATCTCATCCCCTGACGATATGGATCCACCCAAAACACAACGTCAACCCAGGCTACAGATCCGCCTTTGGTCCTCACATGAACTTGTTTCCATTTACTATCCCGAGCCAAAACAAAATCAAACCTCAACCCCAAACCTAAGCCTTGTTCCAGCACCTCAGCCCCTGCTGCTGACAAAACACAAACCAAAAACCAAATTCCATGACCCACATTCTTGGCCCGTCTTTGCCTCTGCCATTAACCTGGTCCTGTTGCACCCGCTGGAGTCATTGTCTGAATGCACAGAAAAACAAATGCTCCTGGTGGTTTTGGTGCGAGTGTAGCTTCAAGCAGCCAGAACCACTCACTGATCTCTGCCATAACTAACTGTAAACACTGCCAAGGCAACAGCCCGCCATTACAAAACGCTGCCAGTGTTTTCTATTGGATGAAATGATATCTCTCACAAATGTAAATATTTGACCAAGAGTAGCATTACACTTCATACAAGGCTTTCAGAAAGGTTTTGAATAAGTCCCATGCATGAAAGTAAGAAGTCAAGCAGACAAAAAACAAATACATCAAAATCAAAGAAGTTGGCATTTTCTCACTTTTTCCCTTGACAGCAGCAGAAACACAGCCGGCTGTCAGATATGTTATGCTATTTCAGCTTTACTGCCAAGACGAGGTGCTGTTTGTCAAAGCTCTGCGACATTTTAGTGCAGCAATCACAAACTCTTACGTTACTTCACTTTGACACGCGCTGACATGCTATAACTCAACCACAGAAGACAATGTTTGATGTTTCTCCACAAATCTATCTGCAGGGAACAGCTGCCTGAACAATAGCTTCAGCCTTGAGGTGCGTTTTCCTTACTCTACTTCGAGGAGTTTTATGTGATTTCATGCTGCCGTGTGTATCTCCATTTAAAGGCCCAGGACTGGGGAGGACTCCCAGTTGCGGCACGGTGTAACAAGTCCATCGACCATTACATGCTCCACTCGTTCTTCCCCGCCAGAGTTGTCTCACCTTGACTGAAGCCGCTTTCAACGGAGCTGTGCTGTTCTCGCCTGGTTAGAGCTGAATTATTGTTCCTCGCAGTGTGGAAAGGGACAATAGGTGGGGAAATTACCTGCAGCAGCTCAGGACAATGTGGACACAAAAGGACTGCTATCACAGAAAGTGAGACACCTCGCAAGAATCACACACTCACGGGGAAGCAGGAAAGGTGAAACTGCACACGCACGCACGCACGCACTCACACACACACACACACACACACACACACACACACACACACACACACACACACACACACACACACACACACACACACACACACACACACACACACACACACAGAATAAGCCATTCCTAACAGTCACTTGAATGCATCCTCCAGTAGGCTTCCCTATGTGCAGTGTCTGTTCATACTGGACAAGAAAGAAAAGGTAAATGTGTGTTATCTGTGAGGACAGAGGATCATTTTATTATGTCCATTAATTTGTCGGACTGCAATGGTCTGAGGTAAACTATTCACAGTTATCTGTGGTACCTGTGGTGACTTTGCAGGTTGAGATTTTACAGATAAAATACTGTTGGATATACTAAAGTCTACAACAGTATATAAAATGGGTAACTTACATTATAAACTTACAAAGCTGATAAGGCAAATGCGTTGGCGAACATTTCACATTCTTCTCACCAGCTCTGGGGGTAGATACCAGTCTTTTTACGCTCCTAAATGCTTTACATTGTTCATCAGCTAGATGCTATTTTATTTTCAACATTCAGTGCTGCGCAAGTAGTATATGCTAGAGTTTTGTAACCTAGTTTGATCAAAACAGTGGCATGTAGTAGTGAGGAAGAAGGTTGATTGGAGCAGTAAAACCAAAACAAAGAGCTGAAAGACACTGAAGAGCTCCATGGGGCTGAAGGTAACAACCGTGTGAGTTGATGTTTCTATGGGTGAGTTTGTCAATATGAGCCAGTCTATTCAAATTACAGATCTTTATTCTAAAATATTGACTGTTTTAGATAAAGAATATACAAACTTCTGTTATTTCAGACACCAAACGTGATGAAATGATTCATATCTCTCAGCTTTACAGCTTTTGTTTCACATAAATGACTGCCAAAGTGGGAAACCACATCATTGTTGTCTTTGTCATCCATTCATGCCTACTGTCATCATGAGTCATGTATGACAAGGCAGCAATGATACAGTGACTAGTGAGACACAACAGAGTGATGGATTTGTCATTAGAAGTCCCAGAATGACACTGGTGCCTGTCATTACAGAGGTGATGGAGAGTCTGTGTGTGTGTGTGTGTGTGTGTGTGTGTGTGTGTGTGTGTGTGTGTGTGTGTGTGTGTGTGTGTGTGTGTGTCTTGGTGTGTCTCAGTCCAGCACATTTCTTCTCTCTGTATTTTCTCTCCATCATCTTATCTGTTTGCCTTATTGCTTGCAACTCTAGAAAACTTATGACTGAGATTTAGAGTCAACTTTTATTCAAAACTTCAAAGTTTTATTGAATCCTTGCAGATGTTTTTAAGGTCATTGTGTGCTATGAGACACCAAAATACAGGCTGTGCCTGCAATCATTTATTGTGTTCACTTATTCTCTACTTCCTGTACAATAAAGACTCAATTTAGTAAGCAGTAAACAAAAATTTTGGACAGTAATGACTCATTGTTAGCTTAAATTGTCATTGATGATTGTAAGGCATTCTCAAGTGTTTATTGCCATAATAGTTAAGTTTGCATCTTAAATTGCATTTTGGAATTGCCGGCACATAGTGCACCTGTAACTGGACTTTATTCACTCAATTAACAGGAGAACAATATATGGTGCACAAATCTGATGCAATAAATTAAAAATAAAATATATACATACAGGGCACCATATACTCAATAGGGAGTGTTTTTAGTCACAGCTATAGACTTAAATATCACTGAAGAGAAGGCAGGCTAGCAGTGTGGATCTAAAAGATATGAAACCCAGTATACACTGAAAACAACTTGAGTGTTCTGTCTCGAACAATCCAGCTCTCCTTAAACATTAATCATTCGGCATTGTGTGTAATACCAATTGAGGTTGGGGAGATTGTTCAATCTTGACGAAACACCATTGGCACTAACTTCAATAATCTTGGTCATGTTTATCAAGTTTAAGGCACTCAGAGGGCAAAGGCCATTATGGCAGACCATCAAACACCCTCTTCATGCAGAGTTTCATCTCCTGCCATCAGAGAGGAGGTAGTTACACTTTCCCAGGGAAGGCCAAATCAAACAGATATCTGAGATCAATGGTACCGTCAGTTGTTGGGTTTTTAAACAAGCAGTAGGCCGAGTTTCTATTGCACACACACTTTAGCAAAGGACTAATCAACATGTTGACATTGAAGTTAGTATTTAGATCACAGGAGAGCTGCGGCTACAGGCTCACAGAGCTGCTAGATGTAGTCAACATTGTGCTATTCCAACATCACACGTTAATATTTAATCGTACTATTTTATGCCAAATAAATGAAAATTCTGTTAATTTGGTCGAATAAGATGAAATATTGCAAAATTGCATGGTCTCGTTAACAATGTTGGATAAGTTGACTGAAATATACAGAGTGTCATAAAGAGAGGCTATGTGGAGAGAGGAAGGGAACAAAAGGAAGCGAGTGTATAAATAAATGAGCCAGTACAGCTCCACTTAGAGGCAACACTGAAGTGCCAGCAGCAGCAGCAGGAGGAGGAAGGAGAGTCCAGACGGTTTCCTTTCAATTACATTGCAGCATCTGGCAGCACACACGTTCTCATAAACAAAGCCCTCAGAACAATGGCTGAGCCGACCGGATGTCTGTCTACATCATGACAAGCTGGGTGGTAGCGGAAAGTAAACAAACCCACGTGAGATTTATTTGTCTCTTTAATTTTGCAGATAGCTGGGAGTTTTATTTATCTTTTGTTGAGATGATATCAGTGCAATTTAAATCTGTCATTGAAATAAACTACAAGAAAAATGATGGAGGGTGCTTGAGAAAATAATTTTATCCATATTTCTGACCATCCAGGTGGTGCCCGCAGCATTTACAAGAGTGTGCTGTAATGCGTGCGTGGAAATGAATTGGTCCCGTGATACACGTGGCCTTTAAAGTTCAAATGATGGAGGTGGAATACAAAATGAAGGAGCAAAATGTCTCCAACAATTACAAACAGCTTTCCTTATTTAAATTTAAAATTTTCAAGGAACAAATTCGACCTGCAGGTCACAGTACTTACTTGGAAGGACTGACTTCATGACTTAAAACAAGCCTTTGATTGGGCTAGTCTTTTTAATGCGTGAACCAGAGCAAGAACAACCCAGTAGAAAACAACCCAGAACGCAGCCTGGACAGAGAAGTAGAAAATGTTCAGCCAACAGTAGAAGAAAATGTCAAACCCACATAAACCACTGCATGAAACAAAAACATAAAACAAAGAACATCTAGGAAACCAGTGTTCAACTCATTGTATTCTCAAATTATTGAAAGGAGTTGAAAAGGACAGTTAAATGGTGATTTAAATTAGCACAAATATCATCGCTGTTGCATTCAGCATGTATCACCACAAATCCTCCAAAAATCTAAAATCAGATCAGACTGACTTTACAGACAAAGTTACATCCAGTTGCTAAAGGTCAGAGTTTTCAGTTCATCTCCTCCATTCGACACACGGACGTCTGTGAATGCATGCAAGCTGACAAATCTACGCTTGTGCAAAAAGACTCGGTACCGTTCTTGACACCATTGTGGTCCGAGCCTTGTAGTCGTTTGCTTTTCAACAGCTGTAGCTCTGGGCTCCTGTTTAACATTGTACCCTCCAATCCTTACAGACAAAGCACTGTACTGTGAGTCACCAAGCTTTCAGCTCAAACAACACTGACAACAAGAAGGATCCCAAAAGCGACAATATTCCCACAACTGTCTGAAGTACTTGAGCCACGCTACAGTGGCTTTATCTCGCACCGTCCCTTAGAAAGCCTGAAATGAGTACAAATCTCCTGAACGACCAAGTGAAGCAGGAGGTCCTCGTGTTTTGTTCCCACATTCTGCTTCTGCTGAGCTATTTTGGCAGAACAGCACAATGACAAACCCAAGGTCACTGTTCACATTGTCCTGGCGGTGTCTCACTAGATTAGCCACATCGAACCTTCTGCACTGCAGTTCAGTGTTGAAAGTTGAGACCGTTTTTAGCTAAGTAACCCCTCAATGGACGGAAATGGATCCGGAAAGTGTAATTCTCAATTTCTATTCCGTTTCTTTGATATTATTTCTTTCTCACATTTCTTGATATACAGTTTTTCAAAACAGTACTGCACCTACTTTTTGAATGGATTTAGCTTTGTTACACCCAACAGCTGTAAAAAGAAAAAAAAAATCTCCTCTGGAAAAATTGAAATCAATTGGAGCCATTATGTGACCTTGTTTGGTAGCATTTGCAAAAGGTTGCAGCACACAAAATAAAAGCAGAGCCAAAGCGTGAACTAGGACACTACAAACACATCTACATTTGAAGGAAACCATTGGAAGGCAAATAATAATCACTGAACCATGATCCACTTGTCACAGCTTTTGTTAACACTTTATTGTTGATTCTGTATCATTTGGATTTCATTTTTAATTTCATTCATAAACGTAGAATCACAGTGATGATCAGAGAAACTGAATGATGGAAGAAAAACTGACATCTCAATCAACAAACAACTGATCAATAAGCCAAAAACAATCTGACCACCAATTATTCACTGGTGATAGTGTTATTAACATCAGCTGTGCAGACACACAAAAGGACATCAACACTTAATTTGTTACTGAAAAGGTGATTTCAATACTGGAAGCTTCAAAACTCCTTTTTTCTCTGCTTCTGCTCTCTCTCAATTTTCTCACCAGAGAGAATGGCATGTTTAAAGATGATCATGTGTTTGAGCATTTCTTGAGTCTCCGTCATGTGACTAGATAGGTATGAAGCCTCCCATCGATATTTGGAGGGATGTGACAGCAAACACAAAAGATCCATCATTCCTGGTCTTGATTTTTTTTCTAAATGACTCACCTCATTGCGTTTCATGGCGAATTTTATGATGCTAACTATACCACAAAACCAGAGCGGTACAGAGGGATGTAACTGTAAGTATTACGTTGTAATGGAGATATTTAACAAATAGCTGGTTATAAAAATTTAAAAGTGTGGGCCTCGGTGCTAATACCTGTTTATTACAGTGGAAGTAAAAATGATATCCCTCAGATATATTTTAGAAAGATGCACAGCCACAGCAATGCATACATGAACATATGAATAGTAAACTTGCCAGTTGTTTTTTATTTGACATACAATTGTTTATAATAGTTTGACAATTTAAGAAATACTTATTTGTTTTCTTGCTGAAAATTAGATGATAGGTGCCAGCTGTCTGTATTGTGAATATGAAGCTGTAGCTGTTAGCACAGGTTTGCTTTAAAAATGGGAAGAAACACTGAGCCTGGCATGATTCAGCTTGTACAAAAACCAACATGCTATGTTACAATATTGTTTCTTTGCTGGGAGCAGTAACTTCCAACACTAACTTCTACCAGCCTTTTCTACACAAAAGCTGGATTTGGCTAAATAGTAACAGTACCAGGGTAGCGGTTTCCTGCTAAACTAAGCTAACCAGCGGCTAGTGGGCATGGCTTTTAATAAGGTGGACTGACATCGTGCAATATTTACCTTAATCTCATCTAATTCTTGGTAAGAAAGCAAATAAGCATATTTGACAAAACTATGCCTATGAGTGTCATATATTGTTGATTTGTGTAAAGTCTTTTTACTAGGCAGAAAATTCCCATCCACATTCCCATCTACAACTAATTTAGAGTTACCAGTTGTAACCTGTATGTCTTTTGACAAACTTCATGCAGAAATGGTCCATCCAGCAGGTTTGAAGCAGGTTTATCAACTCATTTCATTTCAAATGAAGTGATTCTATATTTGAAACAGAAAATGATGACTCCCGATATCATATTTCAAGGGATTTATATTGATAATTATTTTTATTGAACAAAGTGAGATGCTCCATGTTCTTATTATATGTGAAAGAACAATTTTTCCGCCTCGAACCGTTTACCAGTAACTACTGTTTCCTGTCACATCTAATAGCCTCAGTTTGTTGATACGCAGCCTCTTGTTCACTGCAAGGCAAACAGCTTTTACTGCTACAGTGTTTGGGAGAGACTATAACGTAAACACAACTGCTGCACACACTTGTTTAATTTCATGCTATACTGCCATCAAAGGCATTAATTACTAATTTAACACACACACACACACGTGTTTGGCATCTGCCGATCCACATAACGAGGCATTTGGACGTGTTCAGTGAAAGAGAAAGATCGGTGGATGATTTATGCAAGTCTTGTTTTTTCACTTCACATATGTGCTGTTTGTTTATCTTCAGAGTATATAGTCACCAACACTTCATACATGTGTAATGTGAAAACTCCCGTAGGGACCACATCCATCATGCAGAGCAACACTTCCTCCTGTGTGCGCGCACACACACACACACACACACACACACACACACACACACACACACACACACACACACACACACACACAGGATGGTGTGATGTTTGTTGCAGGTCACACAGGAGCATTACTTCCCGCCACAAGAGAAGACGGACATGAAAATACAAATTGCCCACTGCCTTCTCTCTTCCTTGTGCTTTGAAGGTCACACTTTCTCTTCTGGGACATGATAGATGTAGAACAGTCACATCGCTTCTCACCGACTGTCATGTCAGCTGACATTTCACATTTGTATTGAATTGATTTCAATATGGCCCCCTGGAGATAATAAAAAACGAAACATTCTTTGCTACCACACGTGTTGTAGTAAAGTAGTAAAGCCTATATTTCATATATGGTCGGGAAATGGTTTATGAGAACGTTTTACATTCCTGCGGCTGCTTTTCTATATGAAGAGCGGAGACTAGAGGCTACATCATAAAAGGTCTTTTTCTTGGAGCAAAGTAGACCAAGTCAGATGGTGTAACATCAGTTTGTTAATGGGCAACATTACATTTTCTTTCCAATCTCATGTAGATCTACTTGCTGAACTAAAATCTCATTATATTCTGTTCAATTGAAAGCACAGAAGTACTGATATAAATCATAGTAATTTTTGTTTGTTATATACTTATCGCAAAAAAGGTTTTAGAAGGAATTTTCTTTCAAATAGATTAAAAGCTGTAATTTTCACAGCTGTAGCTTTGTCTTCTTTGTTGATATTTTTAAAATCCCTTTTGATTCAGTCTGATGTGGAAGATAAAGGAGAATGGGTGAAATAAGAAAAAACAAGATATTATTCATGTAAATACAAACAAGACTACAGAAAATGGGAAAGAAATTTGAGACTATAACTCAGGAAAAGATCTTTGACAGCCAGTACATCTAAGACCCTCCTGTACAAGCCACTGACACTTTAACAATCAGATACACACAGGCAGCATTCAGGGCCTCCACATGCACACATGTCACAGTACATCCATATCATATGGTGAGTCGCTTGACAGTTAGTGGAAGCAGCGATGCGAGAATTTGGGAATTGGAAACGGGGTAATCTGTTGGACTCATGCAAGCTGGGAGACCATCAGCCGAGTCACATAATCCGAGGAGAGGAGAGGAGAGGAGAGGAGAGGAGAGGAGAGGAGAGGAGAGGAGAGGAGAGGAGAAAACAGAGGACAGTGGAGAACTAGTTTGAGTTCAATGTAGAGAATGATATTTAATTAGGGGGAGAAAAGTGTAGAGGAAATCACAAAACTGGAGGTTTACGAGGAGAATCACAGAATCACAACCACAATCACGATTGTCCTGTGAATAATTTATTTTTGACATTTTTATCTCATCAAGATATCAATGTTCACTTTTACAATAGCTAGAAGTGCGTCTGCATAAATGAAATTATAATAGTGTCACAGTTAATAACAGACATAAATCTTGCATTGCCTAGAGTCACACTGGAACTGAATACTGTATGTGTTGCATAGTAGCAGACGTGATTTCTTGTGATCGTGGTATTCATTTTGCACATATCACACAGGCCAACAAAATCACTTTATAAACTGAAGACAAAATAAAAAACATTTATGGTGTGTATTCTTAAACTTCCCCTGATCTCAACCTTGTCCAGTAGTGCCTCAAGTTTGGCCTGATTTATTCTCTCTGTGCTCTCTATCCATTTAATCCCATGTACCAGGGTATGAAATAATGCCTCCGATCATGGTGCAGCCGGGTCAAAACAATGTTACGTGGAGAGGGCTGGGCGGGAGGCTGCCTACGCTGTCCTGAACAGGACGCAAAGTGGCCTGAGCCTGAGATTAACAGGCAGGACGAGTCCACGTGGCAGCTCAGCCGTACTCACCACCATTGCCAAATCTGACATACTCACACACGAGCAACAACACCGTCTTACCCAAATCTAGAAAAGATCACGACATCCACAGGAGCAAAAAAGTATTTAAAAAAAATTAGCTGAGCCTTTTGAGATTTGAGATTTCTCAAACAAATAAATAACAGTGATGAAATAATGAAAAACTGGAAAAAAAAAAGTGAAAAAGTAAATAGAGTCAAGCTCCACATAAGCACTATCAGCCTGAACTGAAAGTGTGAGTGTCTGAGAGGAAATATTTGTTTCTACATGCCAGTAAAAAGTAATTAAGTTAATTATTCTGCAAGAGAGAAAAATGTGTGAAACAAAGTGAGTGATCATTTAACAAAGCAGACTAATGAGCAATCAAGTGAGCTTGTCTCTTAATGTCCAACCAAACACTTCCATCTTTCTTTTTTTTGACTTGAGGAGAAGGACTATTATGTCTCTGGCCAAACCAGTGAAATTTCTTTAATCACAACATGACAAAAACATTGCCAGAGACAATACGCTGCTCTGCAATCAAAATTATAATAAGAAAAAAAAAATCAATGGCAAAAGAATACAGACGATAAAGTTACCTGGTAGATCAGAGAACACTCCTCTCTCGATAATGTGCTTTCTGTACAGAGTCTTCAAAACCTTGGCGCTGCCGAACCTCTTGAAGCGACTCTTCACATTGTTATAATACCATTCAAGCGACTGCGTCCTCAAAACCCTGCAGACAGGAAAGATTGAAGGAGCGAAGAAAGAAAGAAAGAAAATAGGAAATTAAGTCAAAAATAACAGATGGCAGTGAAACTGGCAGGAATCAGATTTTATTATTTACACCAGAATTAGAACTTTGAAGTGAAGCCAAAACCGTTAACTCTGCGCAAGTTGTGTCCTTTAATTATCATGGAGTAGATAACCAGACATCAGAGGCTTTTTCGAATTTTTTTTAGAAATGCATAAAGCCTTTAAGGGATACTATCCAACAGAAAAAGAGGCAGACAGGTCTGTGGTGATGTGTAATTGTGCACAATTAATATAGGTTTGTGTTTGCTGTCAGACTGTCATATTTAAAGCCCAGCTCTTTGATGTGCAGCAAATAATTGGCCTTTTAAGGGGATTCAGTGGTGCTTCTGTCTGTGTGCAGGCTGTATTAAAGATATGAAAAGTATTGTGTGCAGTACTGTTATGCTGTATCTAAGCTGTGTATTGTGTATCTAACTGGGTTTCCAGATGGGACGTCACATAATTTTCCAGGCTTTTGCTCATTTCTTGGTGCACAGGCCGTTGGGTGCTTGAATGCCGACCAGTCAGACCTTAGCACAGAGCGGATGATTACATAAGCAGTAATTCATAACGGAGAGGGTTATGAAAAGCCCTCAGAAAAGCGCTCTCCCTTTGCGCCAGTGTTGCATTGGATTGCATGAAACTCTGCCAAATTTGTGTTTAATCTCGCCATGCCTCCTGCTCTCCTTTTGCTTTCCCCTGCCACTGTCACAAACATTAGTGAGTCCGAACGTAGACAATGCACCGAGACAGATTTACTGTTCAAGGAGAAAAAAGCACACCAACACACACTGTGTACACAATAGTAAGTCCTAATTCTTCACAAACATAATACAAATCCCCAAGTATTTCCTTCTCCAATGACGGTACGTCATGTGTAACAAACACACACACACACACACACACACACACACACACACACACACACACACACACACACACAGACATGCATAATACATGTTTTGTAATTGGTTTGTAATATAAGCTCCATATAAATAACTTCGTTAAAAGAAATCCATGTTGAATTTTTTTTTTCAGACTTAAACAGGTTTGCGATTTGGGAGGAGTGCTAAACTTAATGTTACTCTTCTTTTTCATGCAAATACACAAACAAAAGCTGAAAATAGTTCAGAACAAATATACAATACACCTTTTCATAATTGCCTCGAGTGAGAACGAATGGGTTTGAGGCTGAGACTTGTATGCTTGGGCTACACGTTACTGTATAAATGGTTCTACATGCTGCATAATAAATCATTGGCTCCATTTCACAGATTATGAAAGAGCAAGGAGGAAGAGAGAGAATATCTGACGAAACGTTTTAGGGTGTGCAGAGTTGATGCTTCTGCTCAATGAGCAGACAGGCTGTAGAAGGCGAGGGTGAAAATAGCCATGCTAATAAAGGGATCCTGAGTGCCCCTGAGGCCACGAGAGCTGCCACATCTCTACCCACTCCCTCCTTCTTAACCTCCCTCAGCTACTCCCCTCCTTGGATTTATTGTCCGAGCTCCAGTTAAGAGGCTGGCTCTTTTTTTTTTTTTTTTTTTTTATCTCCATCTGGGCCCGAGGAAAAAGGCACATAAATGAATCTGAAGGACCAACATAGTGATGAGGTGGCATAATACGAGGCAGAAATACAAATACTGTAGATTAAACTTGCTGTCTGAAATGAGCTGGTCCATCACAGGGCAACCTTTGAACTGGCAGACATAATGGAGAAGAAAAAGTGCAGCAAGGTTGTGGTGAAGAAATTGTTGTCTGAGTGGAATCTTAACTCATTTTCAAATGAAGATGTATGCCCGAGTAGCATCTACAGTGGCACAAAATGGAGATAATATATCACTCATACTGTTATTTGTTCCTGTTGCTTAGCCCTATCTTCTAGCCAGAGATTGAAAAACTGCTCATAGCTTCCAAGTCTGAAAAGTGAGCCCAGTGCAGAAGTGCCATAAACTGCAGTACCACCGAGGGCCATTGGGGGTTGGCTCGAAAAGTTTCTGGCTCCGTAGACTCTCATTTAAATTCTCTCATTAAATACAAACTCTATAAAAACATTTTTACAAAAGAATGTTCCCTTACATTAAAATACAATAAATATCAAGATACTTTAAGACTTTATTGTCCACTGGACAAATTCAAAGCTTGACAGGATTGCCACGCTAATATGGTTGTTGAGCTATGTATGACAATGACTATTTTGGAGGCACGGCAAGTTGAAAATCAGAAATTAATAGCATCTACAGTGTACACAACATACTGTATTTATTCATCTTTTTAATTTGGCATTATGTGTTTCACCTTAAAATTAGCTTCACCATAGTGCACTGCTTTCATTCCTTGGCTTGTCAATCACATTGGCACCGAAACAGATGCTAAGTAAATGCAAACTTCAGATTAGGCATCTGCTTTCTCCCACACCAGCAACACAAACACTTTTTATAGGCAAGCTTTCCCTTTCAGGAAAAAGAGAGCGAGACAGAGAGAAAAGGATTTAGGACAGTGGGAGAGACGTCTTGATGAACGAAGCATGACATTGCTTCCCTGGAGTGATCTGATCTAAAAAAGAGATGAAGCAGGGAGCAGAGTGGAGTGGATAAGCAGAGGCTTTCAAGCAGGAGCGCCACTGTTGTGTGAGCTTCTGCAAATACTCATTTCATAATGAGGCTGGGAGATTCCCTGATGCTCGGCTGCTGCATGAATAAGTAAGAGGGATTCCTGTGGATGGTCTCCTGACACTAGGTTTACCCTTCCTCAATCATCACTTCACTCAGCTCTGTGTGGAAGCTTGGGAACCGCCCCCCTGCTCACCCTTTCCTCTTCTCTGCAGCCCTTTAGCCCTCAATACTTCAGAAGACCAATTTGCACATATAAATGAGGCCTAAATAAAATATATAGAAGAAGATGTAAAAGAAGTTCAATAAAAAGTAGTTGCCTTTGCTGAGTTTCCACCTCCCCTAGCAAAGGGAACTATTACCATAATTGACTTTCTGGGCCTTCTAATGAATTGGTTCAGCTTCTGTTGAAGTTGCTGTAGAGACAGGAGAGAGATGAGCAGAGGCAGAAGAAAGAGGGTCTGGGGTTGACTGTAACAGAACATCAAATAAACTGTATTCTCCTCTGAAGATGTGCACATGACTCCTCTTGTTAATAGAAGAAAATAAGATGAAAAATGAGATTGTTTTCGACTCTGGGGTAGATCAAAGTGCCTAATGTTTAGTTAAAGCCCTCGAGTTGTGAGGTCTTAATGAGAGAAAAGCTGGATGAGTTACTATATCTAGTACAATCTTGCTTTCTTTATGTCAACTCTATTATTGTGTATCAAAAATACAACTTTTCTCCACACATGAGAAATGGAATTAAGAAGGAAATAAAAATGTAAAACAGATGTTATATTTATCAACCTGTATCAGATATCAGCTGAAACCCAACGTGGTTTAGAAATCCCTGAGTATTGGAATGCTGTTACCTTGAAAGGCAAGGTCATGCAAGATCACATGAGATTGGGAGATAACGAGATCCCACAATTCATCTTGTCAGGCTTCAAGCTATGCGTTTGTGTCAATGAACGCCCTACAGTGCATGCAGCTATGGTCGTGGTTGAGGTGTGGCGACAGCGAGAAGCAACTGTTTCGTCAAAAACAACAAAGATCTCATTGGATGATTTTTGCCAATGATATCTGATGGACAGGTGGCTCGTCCAATCACCTGCCAAGTGTTTTTTTTTTTTTTTAACAAAGCCTGCACTTTTCCAAACAGCTTCCAAGGACAACTTCTGGTTGTTTTTATGGTTCTGTGGAACAAACCAACGTTTGACCAATGAAAACTGTCACCACACAAAGCAAAGACAATGTGTTACTGTTCCTAAAATACCCTCAATCATCCTTAAATAACTCATAGTCTTTGTCCAACTATTCAGTTAACTGGCCAAAATCTACCACAATTCCTTCTGCAATAACAGACGAAGAATACTAAAATTAAAGTGATCGACAGAAATTACATGTTATGATAGAGTAGGAATTTCCCAAGCAGCATTTAGCAACCTACGGTGACAAATCAGGTTTTGGTCCTACTCCCTGAAAAAAAAAGTTCCCTTATTATCATTATACCTAGCTGTTCCTCGTCTGTTACACCACCAATAACAGTTGCAACCAAAACACTATGTCCTCAGCTGAACACAGCCCAATGAAACACAAATGTAGTAAGTAACAAGGAGGGGATATGAATATTGATTAATTTCTGTTTTGAGCACAGCAAGAAAAGTTAACTCCAAACAAGAATTAATGGCCTTTCATCTACATCTCTTGCTGCTTGTGGTTGAGTATTTGTACAGATTAGAGGAAGAAGAGGGGAAAGGACAATTTATTTTATATACATGCTGTAAACTGCAGCTTTTTGTGAAAATAAGACATACTGTTTACCAATTGCACAAACTATATATATGCACTTATACTGTGTACAGAACTGTGCAAAATATTTAGACACTAAAAGTACAGTAAGAATGTTTAAAAATATAACAGCATGAACAATCTTTATCTATCAGTCATGTCATGTGAAGTGCTGTAGCTAAAATAAAGTAAACTATGAACATCCTCTCCCTTTAAAATAGCAACTGTTTCCCTACTCGCACACAGATTTTCAAGGCACTTGTCAGGTAGGTTGCTCAAGTATCTCAGAGAATTTGCCACACTTCTTTTGTGGATTTAGGCTGTCTCAATGTCTTTTATCTCTTCATGTAATCCCAGGCTGACCCCATGATGCTGACATCGGGACGCTGTCAACAACTGTCCGTTGAACAACGGTTATTTATACCTCTGTCTATATGTTTAGGGATTGTGTCATGCTGCAGAATGAGGTTGTAACAGATCAGGTGCCTCGCAGATGGTATTGTGTGACAGATAAGAATTTAAAACATCTAATGTGGATAAAACATCGCACAATCCTGTACTGTTAAAGTAACTATGTTTGTAGGGTGTGTTGGTTAAATACTACACACAATGTACTGTAAAAATATCTGCATGGCACTGTTTTGGATATTAAGCACAGAGATTCACCATGAGCTACACCGTCTGTGTTACTTAACCACAGCACTAAAGACATTCTTTTAAAATAGCCTTTGGCAGAATAGATCGAGGGACAAAGGACAAGGTCGTGGGTCAACTGCTATGCCCATGAGATTTTCTGGAAACCCGGGCAGAGCCTTACTGACCTGTCAGTATGATTTAAAACAGTGTGTGTCTTGCAGGAGGCCGGAAACCAACTCACACTCGAATATGGACACTGATGGACTCATTATAACACACACACACCTCAGCTGGAAATATATTATGTAAACTGGTAGGGGTGAAATGGCAACCAAAACAACATATTGCGTGCTACTCATTTAGAATATCAGTTGGTTTGAGACAAGGCTGGTGAGAGAGGACGAGTGCTCTGGGGGTCTCTGACCATATGATCAGGGTCTATAGGAAACACTGAGCATCTGTTTCTATTTTATATCATTGGCAGGCTCTGCCATGCAGAGCAGAGGGTCACTAAATGAACACTATGACAGGAGACTGGACCAGAGCATTTGCATGCATCGTGTGCTCCATAACAGTTTAAGTATACACAATTTAGACCATGTTTCTGGTGCGCTGCAGCGTTTAACTCGGACAGCTGCTGCAGGTTCACAGCGAGCCATTATGCTATGTTCACTTCACTTCACCTGCGTCTTTAAAAAGGTCTAAATTTAGGAGCAGCACAGCTCCAGGCAGCAGTCAGGCAATTTACTCTGCCATCTCTTCCTCCTATTGGCTCTTTCTCTCAAGACCTAAAGCTATCATCTTTCCTCTCTGCCTCTCTCTCTGTCTTCTCTGTGTCGGTCTTACTTTTTATCACCCAGCCCTCTCTTCAGACCCGCACCATCCGGTGTGTTACAGATGTAGGTGTCAGCTGCTGGGACAGCCCATGGCACGGTGCGGAAGACTGGAAATGAGTTATAACAGGACAAAGGGCTCGCAGGCAGAGCATGGCTTGAGGAACCAAAGTGAATTTTAGACTGTTCACATGGTATCTTTGCTTTGCAGCAGTTATAGGGATTAGTATGTCAAATATGTACTGCCAATACTGATCCTATATCAGTTAATCTATGAAAACAGGATTAGACTGTGAATTTATTGCATTTTAAAATAATATATATAACTCTTAAATAGTCAATATTTACCCCTTAGAGACATCTAATATTCTTCATGTGAATGATACAGAAAGTTTAGTGAGTGGGGTTCAGTTTCTGTCACATAAAACTCACAATGAGTTTCTTATGGAAATTCTTTAATACCACATCCTATTTTAAGTTCTGAACCTAATATATAATACCTGATTTCCTGGTATCAGGGCATTTTCACGCAGCAATAGATCACACTTGCTCCACTGTACATCAGAAGATAAGTGTGAGAGTATTTGAAGTGTTAAAGATTTATTGTATTTCTGGAAAACAGGAGTCTGTTATCATCTCATGTCAGAGCAGTTAATTTTGTGAAATATTTTGTCCAGCCATGTCCAAAGATAGTCTGTAACTATAGAATCCAAGAATGACAATTAAAACAGGGAGTAAACATTCTTTACAATTTTTCACATTGAGTGATGTTTTTTCTGGTTAAGAAGAATGTTGACAATCATGAAGGAAATATGGAAAAACCATTTATCCATTCATTTGATCTGTAACAGGGACGGGCCTTAAAAGCAAAAATACTTGATATTTAAAGGAAACTATTCTTCAAAGACCCTGCCAACACATGCACACACACAAAGAAAGAGAGACCCATTCATACCATAAACATTGGCTCAGGATATGCCCTTAAAATTTGTCTTTTGGCTATCATGTTTGATGTGAGAACTTTTGTTTTATGGGGCTCGAGCGGTGATGTTAAAGTTGGCATTGAAAGAAAGACCTGAAACATTGGCATTGAAATATTTGTATGGTACTGAAAGAAGTATCGGCACTGAAAAAACTTTTACTGAAAAATAAAACCCAGGCATAAAAAACTAAAAGTCTAAAAGTGCCTCTCGGGTACGATGAGACCACAACATTCAGTTTTCTCAAGGAATTTGTTTTAATGTTTTATACAGTATGTGTCCATGTGTCTGCAGTCTGAAATACTGTATGTCACCTGCACGCACCAGAATATAACTAACATATTAGGGAGATGACTCAACTCAAGCAAAACTAGAGCATTCACACAATGGAGTAATCTCTGACAATTAGGTTAGAGCCTGGACCACGGTTTGGCTCTTGTAACAGCTGGCCAGATGTCATATCATTTGTTGATGTTCAGTTGCACATGTGGGTCACTTTAGGACGGAGGTCTGTTTAAAATGATATCAAATATAGGTCACGTTAAAACACTCCATCACAGCACAATTGGTTAGCCAATGAAATGACAGAACCACCGGTAGGCTTTTCACAGGCTGCAGTATAGTTACATATATTTCAGTGTGAATGTATAGCGCATATGGGAAAGTGAGATAATCTGTTCTCAGCCTCCTCCTGCTGCACAGCCAGAGCACCACAAGGGATTTTAAGGGGCATGCAAAGAGGCAGAGCTCTGCAGCAGCCCAGCAATGTGGGAAATTTAGTGACAGAATAGATTGCGGTTACGCTTTCCACCACTCAAGTCTTTCTCCATCTGGCTATTCTGTGTAGATAATGAAAACTGCAGCTCCCTGCAGCCTTTATCTGAGCCAAAATCAAGAACAGCCAATATGATCAGAGGCTGAATGAGGCACAAGTCTGTAAACAAAATTAATTTCCTAAATGTGTGGTGTAAGAACTACACAGCTCATGTCATGACGGTAATTAAATCTCAATAAGGTGGCATAACTGCCGTTTTGTGGGATTTTTTTTTTTTTTTAGGTCACTGTTGTCGTGGGAATCCTGGTTTTTATCCTCTTAATGTCATCAAACACCTCAGCCAGGAAATGAAAATCCAGTGAAATAAAAGGATTTGAGAGATTACACAATGAGTGCACAAGAAAGGAAGAAAGTGTTTTTTACAGGGTGGAAGGGGTGCTTGAACGCAGCAACGTTACTATAGAGATTATCTTGTAACCAGAGGATCAGTCCTCCTAATTGCTAATGTATTCATTAACAATTACGTAGATACTCTTTTGCAAACTAATGACCCGGTAGAAGCTGAATAATAATGTCAGCTATGCAGGTACACAGTGGAGGCACTGGATGAAAGTCATTAACCTAATTCAAACCCCAGACATTGTACATAAGTCACTTTGAGACAAGGACAAACAGGAGAACGGGGAAACAGCATACTAAAGCTGCCAGAGCCCAGTGTACTGAAGTGGCATGCCTAACAGCCTGTTAGAGACTAGCATGACAACACCAGACAACTACCAGAACAAACTGTCATCGGATAGAGACCAAAACGAGGAGCAACGGAGGGGAAAGAGAGGGCAGCGAAATATGAGGGGGGGTGGGGGGGGGGCAGGAATACAGACAAAACAAGAGAGGCACACACAATGAGCATGTTAAGGAAAAAAGGTTGTTGTGTTGAGTCGCTGTCATGGATGCCAGGCATGTGGGGCATCAGCTCATTGTGCCTATTTTTGGAAGTAATTTTCAAAGCACCTCCCCCTTACTGTATATAATCCAGGTGAATCAATCTTCAATGTAAAGGGGGGTGGGGGAGGTGGGGGCGTCTTTTGCTGCAGTTGCTCTTTTAAGATGGGTTTGAATGTGTGTGCCTGTTTGATAAGCCAGGAGGCTTTTTTTTCCCCCACAGAAGAGGAACATAGTTTGTGTGAAGTGTTTCATCGAAGGTTACAGACATTACGGTTTCACATATGCAGCAGTCTGTCTAAAGAAATGTACAATGAATACAGAGAAGTTAACCACCTCTTGTTTGAATGACAGGAAACTGTCCATAAAACACCCTCAAGATTAAAAGACACCATTAATGCACTACTAAAACACAAGCAGGGATTTATTGCTCTATACACACTCGAGAGGTCATTTGCAGTTGAAGGGAAATCAGATTAACACAGAGTATCTGTGATGGTTTAAATGCAGATTGCTGCCCGTAAACATTAAAGCACAGCAGTGGTTTGAGTCTGAAATCCAAACACAAACAGAGACTAAACACTGAAGAAGAAATTGAGAGTGGACAGAGGCGCACATGGCTCTAAAATCCATATCCACAATTATGATCACAAACACCAGCATGTCTGCTTCTATTTTACAAAGGCATTTCTAAATATAATGAATAGCAATGCCTGAGGAGGCCACTGCTCTTCTCTGACAAAAATAAAGACATTTTAATAGCCTGTGACAAATGAGTTTCTATTACATTCAAATGCATCTTCTGTCTGTGTCCATCTGTGTGTCTAAAAATACCAGTATTTTCCCATTGGAAGGATTCCTGTGTAGCTGTGACCTTAGGGCCACATTCTCCACTCTCTTGAGTGCATTTCATTGGAAGAAAGGCAGCGAAAAAAACAGGCCAGTAAAGTTAGCCATTTCACTGCACTCCCGCCAATTAGGAAACCAACGAATGGCCTGCTTCCCAAACAAGCCTCTGGCTACCCTCATCCTGGGAGCAGCTCCCATTAAGTTAGTCACACAACGCAACCATGAAATAAAAATCAGCACTGGAACAGCAGACTCTGTTCACAACCCCTGTCTTTGTTTTCAGTGTTCTCAGTCTCACTGACCGACTGTCTCTCTCTTTTCCCTCTTGAAACACAATCCTCCATTAGTTTTTAAAGGTCCAGTGTGTGGATTTAGAGGGATCTAGGGGAGGAAATGGAAGATAATGTTCATATCATTATGCTTTAATTACTGTATAATCACCTGAAACTAAAATTGTTGTTCAGTTGTCACCTTAGAATGAGGTCATCAAGACTACACAGGCGGTAGGTCCCCTTCTACAGAGCACGCCATATTGCACCACCATGTTTCTACAGAAGCCCAGAAGGCACAAAAAGGACAATAGGTCTCGAGAGGGACGTTCATGTTTTTCACAATTTTTGTGGGCACCGTATGTTCTCTTGCATGTTTGGTAGAATAGGATGAGGCAGTGGGTGTTCCGGTTTTCAGTAATCTACAACATCACTACTAGAAGCCAGTAAATCCTGCACATTGATCCTTTACAATACAAATGTATTGTATTTACTGTGCACATGCACAGAAAGAATAAACAAATTTTGAATAAACAAAACAAAAATAACTTTTCTTGGCCTCATGCTCATTACATGTTCAAATCGAAAATAAATTAAGTGAAGCACAGGATTGTGAAACTGAGACACTGTCTGAGACACTGAGACAGTAGTAACCACTGAAGTACAGATTTGAGTGATGCTGTCTATCCCAGAAAGACTTTTAACATACACAAAACTACTCCTTAATTTAAAACCTTATTTAACCAACCGACCAAAATGTATTATGGTTCAGGGATTAAAGACAATCTATGTGGGAATACTTTGCAAAGTGTTCTTGATAAATCAACAAAAATTAGAAGAGGCAGAAACCTAAAGTCCAGGAAAAGAGATCCAAGATAGCCAAGAAATGATTGAGCTCAACTTTGTGCAAAAAAGTAGTCAAAGAAAATGAAATAGTAGATGCGTTCAGTTCCATGTTCAGATTGGAAGCCACTTTCCAGCAGCATATTTTAGGGTAAGCTTATTTTTATCACTGATTTTTACACAAACTAATTTGGTTTGTGTACTTCCTGAAAGTTTCACAATGCAAATACCAACACCAACACACAACAGCAGGCATGCTGGCAACAAGAGATACTCAGCAACTTTGTCGCTGTGTGAGGCCAAGTTGCTGATGGTTTGAGTTGAAGGAATATGTTGTACTCTATCCGACGAGCCGGCAAAGTCTCTTCTCATTCAGATCTCAATTTAGAAGCAAAGAACAAGTTCAGGTGCATTACTGCAGTGACTGACAGTAGGTTCAGTCTCCAGCAGCACTACCACAGCTTAGCTGTGTCATCTAATGAACACAGTTGGCTGTGCACAGGTTGGGATCATGTACTTGTCGCTCCACTACCAACTCTACTGTTTGCTTCTCTGCTTTATTGTATATATGGAGTCACACTTGGATCGGCTTTTAATTGAAGCTCATGCAGCTGAGAAATTAAAAGAATTAGTTTCCTCTTTCAGGGCTGGAGCCAGCAGACTTTCAGGTCAGAGCTCCCCATTTGGATGGTGGGCCAAAAAATCAAGAGTTGTGTTGAATGCATTTTGGCTTTTAAAATTAAGGGTAATTATTCTTGTTGTGTGCCATCCCTCTGTTGTGAAAATTACACTTAACTAGTCTACAAATTACTACAACAAGCCTGCAGAATGTTTACAGTTCATCATTGCTGGACTCAATATTTCTTTATTAACCTGTTTTTGCTGATTGTGGGGCAGTTTAAGGTGAACGTAAAGGTGACTGTGACCATTCATTGAGCACTCACATGACACACATGCTGGTAACTGAGAAAATAACACTCTTCAATCTGGCAGACAGGGCGTGGGAGACGGATGATGATGAATCATTGATGCTCGGCACACAGATCACAAACAAAAACACACCAGATGCACGAACGCACACAAATGCACGCACACATCTATCTCCCCTTTCTTACTCATCCATCCTTTCCCATTTACAGTGTGGTGTTTTTCTCCTAGCCTTCACTGATTTTGTGGTGACAGAGACAGATGGAGGGATTGAGAGGGGAATGGCTCAGCACCAGAAAAGGAGAAATCTCCCTCTGCCTTTTTACTTTCAGCTGAAATAACATTGATAGCTTCCGGCTTGCATCCTTCCCTCTTTTTGGCTCCATGTTTTGGTTTGCATCCTGCTCGATTCAGTCTTCATCTTTGTCTGTATTTCACATCAGAATCTCATGTCCAGATTATATTAGTTGGAGAGAGGGGTTACAGTTTTAGAAAGTTGAATACTAGGCTTCAATTTACTAAATATAATTTGATTTTGATAAGAGAGGCGTAATTAATATTTAAGATTTTGGAGACCATTGATGGTTGGCATTCTTCTGTTGGTTGTGTCTTATAAATGTTGATATTGGTGATAAAGTTGGAAAAAAAGTGAAATTCACTTGAATAGGTTTGGTGTTCACATTTAATATAAATAAACTATAGTAGTGCAGTCAGATAGCTACAGTATAATCAGACTGGAGATCATATGAGAGGGACTGTATATTGGAGAAGGTTGATGGTGTGAAGTAGGAGAGAAGATAACAGATTGCATGTGGAGATGTATGCCATATAGACGAAATACAGCGCCATCCATCACCTGATGGGCCCTGTGACAGCCGACTCTACCCTGTATGACTTACTGATCACACTGCCACTCCTGCAGGAGATTATCACGGTGTGAGAGGACAAAATTTGGCCTTGAATCTATTTCCCCATGTGGTTGGATTATAGTCTTTTAATCTACACAATACTTTATCGAGCCTCTAATTACCCGTGTAAGCCCCCTTAGGATAAAACATCCCACAACAGAATCCGAGGTGCCTGAAGCAATACAAAAACTTCAGGTCTAAACACTATAAATCACAGACATGCTGTATAATAATGACAGCTGGGTACGCATGTGCTTACATGTTGAGGAATATATGAGATCAGTGATTAATCCCTTTTGCATGACCAGTGTATATCATACTGCTGTTAAAGCTTCTGCGTTGCTGCTGTTTTTATCCCAGCTCGGCTTTGATCATTCACAAGGACCTTTGCCCTCCCCTCTTTCATGTCACTGTGCACATGCAGGCGTACATTGTACTCCAGGCCAGGGCAGGGGACCGCTGCATTATTCATACGAATGCCATCACAATGAGTAATTGAAGCCATGAAGAGGTGGAGGGGGGGAGGCTGGGGCGTCTACGCACCTTCTCTTTCTGCCTCTCAGTAGCAATTGTTTAGATCATTATCAGTGACCTCTAAGTGTGATCAGTGCAGACATCAAGGTAAGACTCTCCATTTGAGGGTGAAGTCGATATCAAAAGAGATTGGGGAGGTCAGTGAGAGGACGGACATGAAGCTGCACTACAGGCTCGTGGTGGTGATGCCAGTTTCATATGTCTGTTAAAGAAATGCCTTTTTGACATTCAGACATAGGAATCCATTTCCTAAATATCTGCTATGACTGATTATAAAATAAATTCCCCTGCAGCATTGTGGGAAGTGGCGTCCATGTACTCATTTGAGCAGCTTAAAAGTAATGATATGGAGCATCCCATAAAGCTGTGTGCCTGGTTTGACTCCTGCCATAGATCTTTTAGCACGTCATTCTCCTCTTCCTCCCTTCATTTCCGATCTGTATCCCTACTAACTTAAATAATGAAAGAAAAATTGCCCAAAAATATCCTTAAAAAAACAAACCTTATGATACGAAAGACAAACACGTGCCACATGCAACATTACAGGTCACATCACTTATGATTTAATAAAAACATAATTTGCGGTTCCTGCCATAAGTATCATCTCCACGAGATGCTTACGAGTAAACTGCTCATAAAGTGTCTCATTAATTTTGATCACTTATTGAATTCTGCTGCACATTTCAATGCTTGACATTGCTCAAGCAAATTATGAAAAGATGTAAAGTTTGGTTCTATTTACTTCCTGTTTGCCCCTTGTGCTCCATGTGAAGCAGTTTATTGGATGTTCAAAACTCTTGTGCATACAGAGTAATGATAAGTGATACATTTCTATGCTTTTATGAATGTATGCATTTCCTGTTCTCTCTTAATATTCAACTGTGACCCGCTGTAGCCTTTATGGTAATGTGATGACATTCCATTCAAACTTATGCTGCTGCGTGGGAATTGGTATAGAAATGTTTCTTGGTCTGATTTTAGTCGTGACTTATGATACTGTTAACTTATAAAAATATTTAGACCTCATCTTGCAGGAAGAAGGACCATTCGTGACAAGGAAAATAGCATTATCTTCCTTTACTGTGAAGGATGGCCACATTCAGACAGTTTGTAGTCTATTGAACACTTTAACTCCAGCGCTTAAAAACTTTGAGTACACAACCAAAGGAACTAGCAATGAGCTGCCATCTACGTAATTTCGGTATCAAGGTAACACTACCATAACAAAATATAAAATTACTGTAATTATTTCAACCTGACTGACATATTAATTAACGAGGCACAAGAACAGTAATAGTACCAGTATTACAATATGATCGCCATCACCAGATAAAAGATCAACCAGAAGATGTCTGGAAGATGTGGATATGGTACACTTACACTTTGGCCTAATTTGTTCTTGTTTGTGTAACTACTTCATTTAAAAAAATTAAAAAAAAAAATACAATTATTATTAGTGCTAGATGCATGCAAATGTATAAAAATAATGTATTATCTTCAGAAAAAGAACATTTTAAGATACAATTTATATTATATGCACAGTGTGCATACAGTATGTGTTTATTCCAACTGCATATGAGGGACTACATGAGTGACAGAGCAGAATAATCAAACTACTGGCTGGAAAATCAACGTGTTTGGCTTCATTCATATTTATTCATGCCGCATTCAATAGTCGATGAAAACATCAACTGAATATGTAAAACACTAATCTAAATGCTGGAGAGCTGATTGTAACGATGGGTGGATTCAAGTGACAGCCCACAGGGGAGGAGTGAGCGCTCTCTGTATATCCCAGAGCCACTTAAAGGGTGTAAACACGGCCACACTAATGAACTACCCCTGACTTGTGCAACCAACCAGTCCTCTGCGTGCCACAAACCATTAAAACTACGACCGTGGCATGAAGTAGGGAAGTATTTTGATGCATGCGTTGCGGCGTGTGTAGGTGGTGAGGAAGGAAAGGGATTAGCAGGCATGACGCGCTCACCCAAAGACGTGTTTAACCAACACTCTGCTTCATTTCTTCCATCCCTTTCTTGTTTGCTTGTCCCCTTGTGACTTTGCTTTATTCCGTCTTCGTGCACAGATTTCTGCATGTGTTGATGGTTAAATACGCTTTTTCTCAGCTGCTGCTTTGCCCTTCATGTTTGCTTTGTTACATTTGTGCTTTCAGTAAAGGGGTTAGATGTCCGTACCAGTCTACAGACAGCAGAGATTTGTGTTTATCTGGCCACAATGGCATCAGGTGGAAACCATTACGTCAGAGCTTTCTTCTGCAGGTAGAGAGGCGGTCCAATTTTTACCATCAGCGCATCAACAGGAGGCTGAGAGATAACAGGCAGGCAGGTTCAGACGATATCAAACTCAGGCAGGCAGGCAGGGGGGAAAAAAAGTGTTTGCTGAAGCCAATTTTCTGAAGATGTGTATGTTTCAGAGAGTGTTGAAGTAAACAGAAACAGAGTGTGGAGACGTGAATCCTGGGGCTGTTTGGTGGCGTGAAAAATGGTCTTAGCTGCGGACGAATGAAGAAGATTCAATACCTCAGAGAGAGAGGAGAGTCGAGCTACAGGATGGGAGAGAGACAGAGAGGAAAAGAAGGAGAAACAATAAGAGAGTGAGAAGGAGAGCCCTTCATTCAAAATGCATGAGTCAACCTGCAGGGCTTCTGCAGCTCACCACTGCAGGTGAGAGCAGACACACTTGACACAAAGGGCACAAAGGACACATTAGCACACTAATTAATAGTTAGAGTAGATAGTTAGTTACTGCCTCATACACACACAAGTGCCCACATGAAATTATAAGAAAAAACAAATACCTTTCAGTGGAGGAACAGTGGCGTAAAATATAAATTCTACATAATAAGACTACATTGTCTTCTGAGCCAAGGCACAGCACTACTCCACCCACTGTATAATCAATATTTACCTGACAAATTGCTTTAAAAAAAAAAAAATAAATAAATAATCAGATTTTCTATTAATCAACAAGCTGGTTAACAAATCATTTTTAATTATGACCAATATTCTGTAAATGGTAAGAAGTATTTAACAGTTTAGTCATCCATCAAACCAACCAGTCAGATGGTCATGGTTTTAATTAAAATGTGACACGCCCAGTTGTGGTCTCCGAAATCAATCAGTGGTTCACATCATGAAACAACCATTTCCTAAATATAAAGCACACAATTTGAGTAAGACTGGAGGATCAGACACACACATGTACAAAACTCGATAGGCCTACTGAGCTCTTATTTTGTTTTAAAAAATGACCAAAGGACCAGACAGAGCTGCAGTGGTGCATTTCTGTTTGAGTCTGTTTGTGTGTCTGTGCGGTTGTGCACTTGTGTGAGCTCTCATGCCAAATGCACACACAGTGCCTCACTTTGAGTTTGCGCATGTGTGTGTGTCAACTGGATCTGGGCGAGTGAGTGTCTGACTGCTGCTTTGATATCCTTCCCATTGGCAGCCCTGATATGAACGGCTGCTTTGATCCCGTTTGAATCAGACAGCATCACCTGAGTTCCTCTGCTGCTGCTCTGAACAAATAGCCCAAAAGGCACAGAGACAAAGAGACGGGATGGGACAGAGGGATTCCTATTGTGTTTCCAGTTGTGTTGGTTAGTCTGGATCAACGGCTGTTCAGGAGCTACCTGCTGCAGGATGTCCTGAGGCATTTCTGCCAACAGCTTAGTCCTGAACTGTCCATATTTGTTATCTGGTGAGGTGCAAATATTTTTTTTAAATACAGATCCATAATATTCTGTATGCTGCTGTCTTCAGCAGCAGAAGGTGCACAGCAAAGAGTCATGGATGCCTGTCTGGTGTTTCTTTATGAGAAAATTGATGCAGGATGCTTGATTTTAACACCTGAAAATTGCAACATGGTGTGAAATGAGTATCTTCCTGCTCACTTTTGACCGGAAATGAGACGCCACACTTGACAACATTGTAAGTCTCAAGTTATGGCAAATGTTTGACTTTCTGTAATTACTTCAACAAACATGATTTTTGGAAGGATTTATGAATATATCGAGTAATTCAATTTAAATAATTTGCTGAAAAACTTTCTTCTTTGCTAAAATACCACCGAAAATGTCAAAGAGCAGTACTGTTTACAAAAAAGCAGAACCAAAGCAAGAAAAATATACAAAAACTTCCCAGACTGCACTGTCACAACTGACCATGGAGGCAAGAGGACAAGCACACAGGGAACTAGCCAGCACCAGCATACTAGCCCCAGAAGCCCAGGAGCTACACACTTAATAACATAAGATGATTTTAAACAAATGAGATCAAACAGCACTCGTCGCTCAGGTGGGAAATCATGACTAAACAAGGTGAGCGGAGTGCAGTCAGCTCTGCAGTGAAGCGCAGACAAATTTTCATTTAAAGCGCTGAAAAATGGGAGAGAAGGTGCAATGAGACAGAGGCCTGCAGCGATGCAGCCATTGATATGCAGCAGAGCCAGAGAGAGTGAGTACAATAAGGGTGTGTACATACGCAGCATCTGAGGTCCCTCAGAACTCCAGCAGTACAGGGAAAGTAGGATACGTACATTAGCATATTCCACTAATTGTTATTCATTTACGCTGCCTCTATTTCCCAGAACATTAAGTCCATGAGTGAGATGTGTGTATTATATTTCCCAGTATGCATGTGAATATGCTATAAAGACAACTAGTGAATAGCTGACGGCCCTGTGACGTCTTTTCAAAGAAAGTTCACACTATAATAATAGTGACTTCAACTGAAAAAAAAAAAAAAAATCAAACTTCAAATAAAAAAACACATTAATGGTAATAAGTGCTGGTTTTGAATGACATTTTGACATCTTGTCACAGTAGGGAAAGCACAGGCGCTGATGGCTCAGGTCCATTAAGTGTTTCAGTGAACCATGACTGTGAACCATCATCATGCATAAAAGCAGGACTTCCAGACATTATTAACACAACCCTGCTTCCCCCACTGTTACAAGTCAAAATGTCTGGAGTGAAAAAGGTCAACACAACAATCTGACTTAGTGGTTAGCTTTACACAAAAAAATTACGTAAAAAAATTTCCCCTCGGGGATTAATAAGGTAACTACCGAGCTATCAGTAATTTCACTGATGTGTTATCAAATGTATTGCAACAATTAAAGTATAACAATTCAACTGTTAATAACTTCATTTAAAAAAATCTACTTTTAAAATATTTTTTGTTGGTTAATTGAATATTCATTAACAAATGTTAAGTCTTTTAATTTACTTAGTTTCTGTTTTTTAATCCTCCTCCTTTAAAATTTTTGTATGGTCCATATTTCATTTAAACACATATCTCCTTAATTTAAAGGGCCCATATTGTGTAAATCCAGATTTAGATGTTTTGATTATGAAGCAGGATAGGTGCTGAATAAATACTGTCAAAGTGTCATAAAGCTAATTCGACAGAGAAATGAACACAGCCCATCACCCTCCATCTGACTGGTAAATTATGACAAATGGCCAGTAAAATATAATTCAAACGCATCATTGATCCACGACTTAATCAATGTGCATCTTGCTATGATTACGATTGTTTGTAGCTCCACTGTGTCGAGAAATAATCCATGTTGTTACACGTTCTGATGAGTTACATCTGTCTCACTCTGTATTTAGCATGAACTGACCCGATCCTAACGCCAAACAGCTGGATTTCAGTCCTCTCTGTGTTGTTGTACACTGTAAAAACACCATACAGGGACTTAGTGGGATCAACTAATCTTTTATTATTAGGCTAATCTAAATATATAAGTTTTAGCTACAGTGAAAATGTAAGTGCAAAGAAAATACGAGTGAATGTGTGATCTAACTGCTGCTGATGGAAGTTTAATGAATTTGTTTTCTCAAAGTACATGAATAATTAACTGATGTGTGAACATTGAGCAAACTCAATCAATATTACTTCAGTTTACTCATGGAGAACTGACGTGTGCTCATTTAATTGATCAATGTATTTGGTTTTACCTTTCTTTTTAATCCTTCCTTTGGATCCTTCTCAGTCATTTTGCCTTTAAATGTTCCCTATAACCCTCCGTTAAATTCAATGTTAACATTGTCTATAGAAGTAGTGTAATATTAGAAAAAAAACTAATATTTCACTTTCATTAAAGGGGCTTTTGGGTTGACAGGCGAGGAATGAGCAATGAGTATGAAAATCCTGCAGCGTCAATATCTTCTTTCATGCTACAGAGAGTTCACAGTGGCAGGAGATCAGACAGGATGATCTGCCAGAGGGAAGGACGAGGGCGCAGCAGTGAGAGAATAAGTGAGGGGTGAAGTTAGAGGAGGGGAAGAAATATTACTATTCATGCAACACCTTTTATATCACATCATGCCGAATTCTTAGAAAGATGCAGAGGAAAAGAGGAGGATGAAAAGCAATAAATTGTGATCTCAAAGTTTAGTGCAAGACACCAAACTTAATTCTTAATCAGAAAGCAGGGATCTATTTCATTGATGTGCCAATCATGGAGCTCACATCCTCTCCTGCCAGCCCATCAGGACATGAGAGATGACTGGCTTCACTGTGGGGCGTCTCCCACATGGAAGATGTTTTTGATTGATGGCATCTGCAGAACCAGCTGCTGTAGAACAGAGCCAATAGTGAGGGAAAAGAGATTCGACATGCACATTAAAATTTCTATTTGAGTAAATCAGTGAGCAGCTGAGGTACAAGGTCTTTCCTTTGTAAATGTTTAGATGGATTCAAGGTCACAAACTCAAAGGCCACGATTAAAACATAACTTATGTAAGTTCTCCTTTGCACTTTAGGTGGGAAGAAATGTAAACTATATTGATTTTTCAGCTATTGTGAGGGCAGGAAAGAAACATCTTGACATTTCTAAGGAAACAGTGTTTCTAGCCCATGTCATTGCTCAACACATTACATTTCATTTAAATGCACGATGCTTGCGAGCTAGTTCAGGCAGTCAGCTGAACCTGCTCCCCTCTGCATTGTGTGAATTTGGCGGTCTATTTAAGCTGGAAAAACGCAATTTGTCAACAATACTGCTGCCTTGCATGTATGTTCAGCCCCAGCATCCACCTGCATGCTCCAGGGGGGGTCAAGATATTTGCTCATCTCTCACCAATCTCTCATATCTGCGGGGAATGATGAGGCTGGAGCCCAGACGCCAAACTCTCACTATGTTCTGCTGCTGCAATGAACATTTCAAACATTAGTTGTCTGACTGAACTTTTTTTTAATGTTCACCCACACAGACACTGAACCAAATTACCAGCATGACACTGTCAGTCACAACCAAAAATTGAAACCCACCACTAATGTAGGGGGCAGAAACCTAATTACAACTTACATTTCTTTGTTTTTTTTGTGCTTTTGACACTTTGAGCAATAAATACCCAAGTCAAAATAAATACCAAACATATACAACTCACTAATTACCTTTCATGTGAATAACTACAATTCGACAATCTAAGATGAGTTATCAGGTACAAACTGCACCACATATGTTCCTGTAACTTTTTTAACCTTCTGGCACTGTTTCCTCCATCTAAGATTTAGACTCAAAGCAAATCACTGAATTGAATGAAACAGACAACTATAAAGCAGTATTAGTTGGTGTCACAAGCTGCTGAGTGGAAGTGGCTTTGAGTGTTATCTGTGTCTTGCTCAACTCTGTAGCAACAGTTTCTGTCTCCGATCTCACTAACCCACAATAAAAACAACAAGAGCTTTAACTTCTGTTCTGATCCATAGTCAACTTACTGCATAAACCGATTTAGGAATCATGAGATTTCCAATCATCTCCGTGATGCAGGCTTGCTGCGTGAGCCCTGTGAGCCACAAATGACCCCATACACGTGCACCGCTCTGGCATGGCAGTCGGTCTCCTGGATCAAGAAATGACGGGGATTACCTGCAGGTACACATGACAGGAACTACAGATTGTGCTGCTGCTGTGTGGCTGTTTTCACAACTGTACCTGGTGCTGGTGCTCAGATCAGAGGTGTAACTGATTCAGTCTCACCCACCTACACACACACACACACACACACACACACATTTACGCACATGGAGGAGGCCTGGGATCTGGAACCTGACCAGTGAAATCAGAGAGGCATTAATGACTCACAGCAATATCAGCAAAATAACACACAGCGGTATTCACACGACTGGCAGGAATTAGCACACCCACAAGAGGGGACGTTTTCTTTTTGTGTACTCACATGTTTACCTCGATAGCAGTGATTTATCACATGCTATGAGACCTCTTTCCCTACGGAGAAAAATACTTTCATGGAACACAAGGGGTCACACAATGGAGAGCGCTTACAATGCAGGCATCCACACAGTCACACACAAACACAGTACACACACACTCAAAGTACTGGGCACACACATACACACGGAGTGAGATTGCTTCAAGGCTGAAAAAACTCAGCAGTAATTAGTTTTTAAAGAAACTCTTGCACAAATTGCATTAGTAAACTTCAAGCACAGCTTCTGATTTAGGCTACATTTCAATTACTGAGAGCAATATACTTAAAAAGAGCTTAGTGAAACCTAACTCAGGACCACCAGGAGCCCAAATCACCAATGTGCTTTTTGTGTGCGTGTATTTGTGTGCATCTTGTGAGATTTTTTTATTGTGAAAGCCTGCTGTCGTGGCTGACTGTGCATCAAATGCAAATCACCAACAAGAGTTATGATCTGTTGGTGGCTCCTGTGTCAGCAGGGTTGGACACGCGACAAGGCCGCAGAGGAGGAAGAGAAGAGGAAGAGATGGAAGGAGAGAGGGTGATTAGTGGCTCTCCTTCCTCTGCCTGCAGCTCATACTGTAGAAAAGAGGGATTTGCAAGTTGGTTCAGCTGCACTCTTCGTTTTGATGAAAAGCTTCCTGCAAGTATGGAAATGTTCAGACACTCATTTTAGTCAATTTTGGGTGCTGATTTGAATAAAATGATTCTTTATAAAAACCTAAGTAAGTTAACATGTAAGTAGCTGTCCCTGCAGCACAAAATATTCATTTTCTTTAGCACTATTACTGTCTTGTGTGATTTAGAAAGTTCCAGGCGACAAATTGATAGCGCAACGCTGTGATGAATGAGAGGGGAGACCTCCATTCTTCACCTACTGACGCTTGCAGCTTGCTGTTTTGGCTCTTTATTAGACAAAAAAGTCCAGCAATCCATTGTTACCGCAGCTGCTAAGAACCTGACGAAAACACTGAGCAAACAAGCTGCAGGACACAAAGCGACACAGACATGTAAATGTCTTATTAAAATCGAGACAGTGTACACACATTTCATCTGCAGCCTGCTGCTGGAGGGCACACCCTCCCTGTCTAAGACTAGTCTTGCTCACCCACACTGATAAAAATACCCCTGCAAGGAGGACAGAAAAAGATCACACTGTGACTTGCTTCCTCTGGTAGCCGCAGATGCTTGTCTGGCAGCAGCAAGAGAGTTCACTGAATTTTTAGCACTGGTGTATTTATTAACACACTACTATTGTTTTGGGATCATTTTGAGATATTCAAATTACTATTCATGTGCATGAAATAAAAGGAAAATCTCATGCCTAAATTTACAGTTTGTACAGAAGCCTTAATATGGAGCGATATTAATGGATGGAGGTAGATAAACACATAAGGTCTGATTTAACCTCTGGGGACAATGGACAATATTTCGGGGTTTCCAGAGGACCCAGCAGATATTCTGGCCAAGACTTCCTCTTTCAGTTGCTGGTTGTTGTTTACAGTCCAATTAACAACTTGAAACACAACAATGGAGTCGAGTTGAGACGCAACTAATATCTATAAGCAGATATCTGCATATGAATGCACTTACATTTAAGAATAAAATAAAAATTAATAAGTTTAATTGTTGCCAGACGATAGCCGATGGGTTCCAAGATGACATTACAACAAATGCTTTCTGCCTCTTTGGATTTCCACACAGAATATTTACCTGCATTCAACCAGAGCCCAGGTCAAATCGGATTAATCAATACTACTTGGACTACAAACGGAAACCAGAAAACTTCCCGTGCCAAACTCTTGTCCTATTTTGTAAAGATTCTGCATTATTATACCGATTTGTGTTTATACAGAGGAAAGATCCAAGGAAAAATACATTTTTTTCATTTCCTGCCTCTCAAAATTGTGCATGAACAAGCAAATATTACAGTTGTGCAGATCAACCTGTTTTAGTATGGCAGAAAAGCCAGAGAAAATCAAAGTTATAGGATCAATTTACCTTCAATAAGATGGTTTCAATATTAAACCTTTTGGACAAAATAGCAGCATTAGACACAAGGAGACTTAACCAAGCAATAAATGATCCACAATAATAAATGGATGTTGAATCTACTTAAATTGATTTCCATACCATGAGAAAAGGAGCATTTACATGATTAGAGCAGATCTGCACATCTCTGTGTGGGGTGATGGTCTGATCAGTAAGTGCATTATCTCTTACTGGACAAACTGCTGTGACTGACAACTTTTGTTAATCCCAACATAGCTACTATCTGACTCATCAATATAAACTATCTGTATGCTTCTCCTTAGAAATGAAAACAAACAGCAAGACCTCCGGTGTTCACGTATAGTTGATGAAATTGGACAGGATGTGCTGCCTGTCACACCATATAGATGTGACATGCATATAAGCAAAAGTGGTTGTGTGTATTTGAGAGGTAGCATGTTTAGCAAACCACCACTTAAATGCTACGAGCCACATTTTAGTGTACGTGGTCGTTAGCTTATTTTTTAAGATCCCTGAGCCATTCAGCTACGTGGCCTTTAGAAGTTGGCAGGCCAGTCGTAAAGAATCAAATTAAATGTGGACTCTGTGTGCGTGTGCGTGTGTGCGTGTGCGCGTGCGCGTGTGTGTGTGTGCGTGTGTGTGTGTGTCTGTCAGCTACGCGGTTACACCACTGTGACAGCGCCAGAGTTCACTTAGGCTCACATTTGAAATACGACAGGCTGTTAATGTGGCACTATAACTGCAGCAGTGAGCGTGTAAATGTGTGTGTTGGAGTGAATTGAGTGGCATGTGTGCGGGTCTGTGTTTGCATGTGTATTCACAGGATGCTTGCAGTTTTTCCTGCAGTGCACACACACCGATCCATAGTAAAACAATGTACTTCCATGCATGGAGTATTAAGACCTGATTAAAATATTTTTGGAAAGAAATGTAGTGGCAAAATATGCAATGACATTGAATTCACATTAAGGTTTTGTTCTTGTGGGTGAATTCAGTGTATAAGCCTTTTGTGTATATGCAGAGTAAAGTATAGGGCTGCGGCAGATGCCATAATCTCCTCACAGCCATGCTCTGGGATGAGATTATGAAAGTGGAAAGAGCAGTTAGTCACTTTAGTTTATTACTATTTCTCTGCACACAAACACACACACACACACACACACACGCACACGCACACACACACACACACACACACACACACACACACACACACACACACACACTGTATATATAGCTACATAATTCTAAGGCCTGAAAAATATATTTAGAGATACAAACAGCAGTCCATTTCTGCAGATCAAGCAGAGAAAAGTGCGGTAGCTCAAATTTTAATGTGGAAAATGAAGAAAGTATCAGGTAGAGAGAGGGAGGATGTGACAAAGAAAGGAAGACTTAGATTGTGAAAGAATAAAAAAATAAAAAAAAACAAGACGAGGAAAAGTCTAAGTGAAGCAGAGATGTACTATGCAAATGCAGAATCAAAAAGAAAGACGAACAATGCAAAACAAAAGGCATTTTTAATGGCATTTAAACTCTTGAATAATCAGGACGCGTCATTTCCTCCTCTGTCATGTCTGTTTCATCCTCCTGCCCTCTCCATCTTTCTTTCTCTCTTGACCTTCCTTTCTTATCTCTTTTCATCTCCCTCACTTCCCCTTTAACATTCTCCCCACTGCTTTGGGTGAGAAAACAAAACAAGTTTCCACTAAAAATGTTTTGACATCTCTGATAAAACCATTGCTGTGTGGCACGCATGATTGTATGAGTGTGTTTGTGTGTCGATGCTGTGTAATTCAACCAGACTGCAAATGGGCATGCTTGTCCCACTCGCTCAGGAGGCAAAGCTGTGTTTAGTGCATGTGTGTATGTGTATGTGTGTGTTACAAGGCTAGAAGATGTCGTGGCTGCGTAATCACAGAGTCTTTTCTCCTCAGATACCATCTGCCATCAACACGTCTGTGGTTGCCCCCATTATAAGTGAAACATTCAGTCAATGACTCTATCCATCTCAACTACAGCTGCTCTTAAATATAATCAAACACACATAGTCGATGCATGTGCTCACATGTCTGCTTGCGAGCAGCCATGTGTCTGCTGGGATATATATGCACACATTCTTATGTGTGAGTGTGTGTGTGTGTGTGTGTGTGTGTGTGTGTGTGTGTGTGTGGGTGACTTCAGCCTCTGAGTGTGTCCATGTGTGCGATGATTACAAATCTGCTTTCCCTAGATGGATCACACTTGCAAGCAGCGTGGCCACGCTACTGTGAATGCTGATGGACAGCCGGTGCAAGTGAGTGAGATCATTTGGCAGTCAGTTTGCCTTCTTTGCGAATTGTTTTTTTTTACATTTAGATTCAGCAGATCCCTCAGAAACGGTTCAAAAAGAGCCAAAAACCAAAGCAGGATGAACGGATCCTGATAAGATGGTTAAATGTTTTTCGACTTTTGATTTTTGACTTGACTTTGACTGATTCTATTTTATATTTTTTTCAGTCATAAAATTACTGTAAATGACATGCAAGAAAAGGGAAAAATTACTTTATTAGTGTCGTGCTTGCTGCATAACGACTCTGCATCCGTCAACACTGCTACAGTCTATTTAGCATCAAATCAATGCCTTTTCTTTGCAATCATCCACTCCAGTAGAAACTCATAGCCATTTCCAAAATAATGTTTTGGGCTCCTCTCGCCTGAAGCCCAACACTTGTGCAAGCTGTAAATCACTGTTCTAAATGACACGACTCCACCCAGAGAGAGTAATTCATGCTAAAACCAGATTTAAGCCTGTTTAATGCGCTAATGAAAAGTGCTGTATTCATATGTAGCTGGTAGTCGGCAATGTTGTGACATCAGGCCCATCTGTGACTCAGTCTAAACCTCTAATGAGAACATTACTGAACCCCCGGCAGAGACACACAAACAGAGAAAGACGGACGGAAGGAGGAGAGCGCGAGGGCAGAGATGCAAACCTCACCACCTCTTTTGACTGTCATCGTCCCTTTCCCTCCTCCTCCTCCTCCTCCTCCTCCTCCTCCTCCTCCTCGTCTTCGCTGCCTCTCTTGCTTCCACTCCTGCTTCCACTCCTCCCTCCCGTCTCATACACCAGGACTGAGGGCAGCAGGTCTAACTCGATACACCATGCAGCAAAATCAATAAAAGACAGAACTAGACGGAGCTGGGGGACTGAGACGAAGAAATAGGGCCAAGTGGAGAGGCAACACATTTTTGGACAGCTTTGTCATGCTCTGTAATCCTGCCCACCTCCAATTAGACTAACACACAGTCAGTAAAGCTTAAATGCACCACTAACACACATATTTGTAATTTCACTGCAATATTGTAATATTTTATTCTGAATGACAACGAAAGCGCAAAATTATAACTGTTTCATTATGGAAAATCGTTGTTTAGGGAAGAAATCAAACAGAGGAAGCTCAGGAAGACCAAAAAACATGACAGTCTGAAAGGCAATGCCACATGCAGCTCTTCTCTTCCACATTCAAGTATGTAATCACATCATGCATATTCACATATCTGATATTTCAAGATCCAGATTGATTTTGGCATGACTCCACAACAAACTGACTCGCACTCTCCTGCGTATAGTACTAGCAACACCCCACCTTACCTGCCCAGACATACAGAGTTTAATATGCATCCGATGGTGAGTCAGGGCACTAGAACAACTCCCAAGGCTTTGGACAGACAGGCATGCATAAATTGTCTGAGCAGACACATGTAGACTGAGCTCATTAGCAAATACAACCATCTAAAGCGCATTCCCCTGCCTCTCGTGCTCCTTTGATTGTTCGCTCTGCAAATGCTAAATGTGCATCCTTTTCTTTGAAACCATGACTTTGAGTTTGTAAATTTCAGGCATGGGGAAATAAAGCAGCGAAAGAAAGAGAAATCCATGACATTCAAAAAAATGATGTCAAAATGAGAAAACTTGGAAGAAAATAATCTGACACATGCCACATTAGTATCTATATTCCCTGCCTTGCTGTGTCAATATCTTTTCCCAGCAGTATACACTCTGTCTCCCCCATTTTACACATTTGCCTCAATACTCTTTGCTCTCCTCCCCTTTTTATTACCATTCCCTTAACAGCCCCGTATCGTCTTTCACCTTTGCTACATTGGCAATGTAAAAAATGTATGAAAACAGTTTTATTTTCAGTTATTAATGAATATAGTCAAGTATGGAACAGTCGTAAAACAAAATCCTAAAAAGACACAACACCCATCCTTGCAGCGCTGACTCCATGAAAGTCCGCCTTTCCCTCTCATTCATTCACTTTTCCCTTCACATCTGTCTCCCTCAATGATAATGTTCCCTCAGCCCTCTTCCTCTCTCAATCTCCTTTTTTTTTTATCCAATAAACGCCCATTTAATTTCCCCCTCACTTTAGTGTCCTTCAATCAACCATTTCACAGCTCCCCTCACATGTCATGTCTTCATTCATTCCTCTCTAATCTCCCGTCTCTGCCGTGGCTGAGTATTGTGAATGTGTCTGTGTGTGAAAACACTAACCTGCCCTTCTGGCATGCCGAGCAGAGCCAGGCTTTGTCCCTCTTGGCGTAGGTGCAGCAGGTCTTGCAGATGTTGTACTGGCAGTCCAGGCACTGGCGCTTGGGGTTGAGCAAGAACGTGAAGGGCGCGCAGCAGCGGATGCAGCAGTGCTCGTTGAAGCGGTGCTGCTTGGAGAGGATGGAGCATCTGCTGCCTTCCTCCGCCAGCTCCTGCTTCATCTCGCTGAAACCGAGAGAGAGAGAGAGAGAGAGAGAGGGAGAGAGGGGGAGAGAGAGAGAGGACGGGGGAGGGGGAGTGAGAGGATGGTGAGCGTCTGGTTGAGAGGTAGAACAGGAAAACGGCTGAGGAGGTGAAGCAGAATAATTGAAGAAGCTGTGGCAAATAAAAAATTAAAGGGGGAACGGGATATTAAAACAAACCATGGGGAGGGCAGAAGGGGTCATGGGTTTGGTAAAAACATTTTCACCCCCCCACCTCCCACCCTCTATCTGTCTAACACTGATTCTGTGGAATTAACGTGATGGCTGACATTTCAATTTGGGAGGACCTGTCATGCCTTGTTTGCCCACATCAGTCAAAAGACAGCTGAGGAGATCACGCCATGCGCATTTATAATGTACAATGAAGCAGCCTTGGGACTTTGTTAATTACCATATTATGTGGTTAAGAATAATAACAACAAATTGGCATAATACTTAAAGTTTAAGGTCAATACACAGAAATCAGCCACAGAAAAAAAAAAAAAATCATTAATAACCAGCCTCCACAGTCATACTGGAGAGCTGTTTGGACACTAGCCCAAACACTTACTACTTAAAACTACATAAAATGAAGGAGTACAGTCTCACTAATCTCAACACCTCAGAGAATTGACTTCTGAACTATTAATTAGACTAACGAAATTTTACCAAAGCTCATTTAAAAACCAAACCAAAAGCCAAAGCTCACACTGGAATTCCAGCAGCTGTCTAAGTGTGCATAATTTTCACATAAATGCACCTGTTTATTATAATGCACTTTAGAAGTATGGTTTTGATATTCACAGTCTGATCAAAGGGAAGAGAGAGATGGGATAACATAGGCTGTTTTTCAGTGTTTTAACCAGCAAAGCAGCTTTGCTATCCGAAGCCTCAACTGTTCACATAAATTATGCACATGGGTTTTTCCACTGTAGGATTTGTGCTGACTGGGCAATGCACCATGGGCAGAGGCTACGATAAATTATGTAATATTTTTCATTTATATCATAAACCAATCATCATCAGTGCCTACTGCATTCGTGTCAATTATATTTAGAATAATGCAAAGCGAAGGGGGGCGCTTAAGTAACACATTTATCCATCTCTGTTTACACTATCAGCCATCAGATGTCATTTAGGCGTGAACGGAGACAGCGATGCAGAGATCAAGATCTTGCTGCTAGCCAGGTGTGAAAGTGAGTTCAGTTCGAGTGGGCAGCGAGCAAATTATTTAAGCTGCTCCTCTATACACCACACAGGCAGGTCACAGCCTGCTGGGCTCTCACTGATCCTACAGATACGTGTCGAATAGAGCTCAAACAAATGCAAAACACAAAACATAAAAAATATTCTTGATACCAAGCCACCCCAAATGTGTCTGAACAGAGCGATGAATGCAACACACTGGATGCAGATGTAAAACACAGGCAACCTATCCTTTATAAAATATTTGTGTTGGCATTCCCAATCTCAACTAACCCACCATGTCAGACATGGAAAATTAAGTGTATAGCGACACAGTGTGCTGAATGCAGCATATTGTGCATTTCCTGTGTGTTATATATGTACATGTACGTGTATGCGTGTGTGTTGAGCCAGTGGGGGCATTGCAATCTCCTGCTTCCCTAAGTTATTAACGCTGCTCCTCAAGCAGATCCTCTACTGCCTCACTGATTGCTTTTCATATGCATCATTAGATGCAGCATATTAACAAGATGAACAAACCGTTTCATATACAGTGTTGTGTGAGAATGGGCAGGGAGTGAGTGTGGGAGTTGAAGGGCAGTGGCAGATAGATACTGACATAAACACACCTGCTGTATATACCGAGATGATCAAAAGAGGTTTCATAGTCTGCAGTCATATTCAAGGTCACAGCTGCTGGGAGATGGAGGCGCCAGTCAAATCAAAACATTTTAAAGAAATATTCCTGCTCGATAATTAAAATGGACTCTTCTGGTCTGAGCTGCAGCATCTTGTACACAAAAGACCAAAAATAAACCAAAACAAAGCAAGCCAAATAAATGCAGCATACTGTACATTTATGGGTCAATACCTCGAAGAAGCAGTTGCCTGGAAATCATTTCCTTCTGTTCTGATTAGGATCAGGATCCATTTTACCTTTCTGTGTCTGTGATTTGGGTTTAATGAACAGCCCAGTTACTGTAGATGTCGGCTAGCTCGGACCATTTAATTAAATGAACGAGCAAATGTACAGATTTATCCAAAGACAAGGGGTGTTCGTCCCTCCCTTTGCATTAACTCATACCTTCGTTAAAGAGACATGAAACCCTGTGCTCAATGCAGAGCAATGACTGCAGATTAATGTGGGTCCTTTAGGTGCCAGAAAAGCACAATTAGCTCCAATAAAAATATAACACTAGTTATATTGTGATTAACACAATGTTCTACTTAACATATAAACTGATAATACAATGTTTAATGTGCTGGAAATACTTACAGAAGTATCTTTAATTAAGAGTGCAAAATGCCTGCTTAGAGCTACGCTAAGCTACAACATGGAGCTTGCAGTAAATTTGCTTTCTCAACTGCTGTTGGTCAAGATTTGACTTAAAACTTAAAGCTTTTTGACCAACATGGTCAAGATATATGTAAAATAAAGAGAACGTCTAAACTGATGATGAAGACAGTGAGATAGGATCAAAAGCTTGAGGAAGAGGTATTAAAAGGCCTGCTATTGTTTGATATTGTTAAAGAGTAGATCTTAACATAAAGTACCGTGCAAACGTTTTAAAGACATTATATGTTTAGATTCTTATTCATCACACATTTTCATAATGAAAGCATTGGATTGTGTCAAAGTCAACCATGCACCGTGTGACCTCAAACGACCAGAGCCATAAAGAGCCATGTCCAGTGATGAGAAGAACAAGTAGTCCCACAACAGATGGTCTGGACCCCACAGAGCCCCAACCTCAACATCATGAGTCGGTCTGGGATTACATGATGCGGCAGATGACATTGACACAGATCACAGGAGAACTGTGGCAACTTCTCCAATTAGCTTTGGACAAGCTACAAATGAAACACCTTAAATAACTGCACACATATGTACCCAGGAGAATGGCGCTGTTTTAAAGGCAAAGTGTGGTCACAACAAATGTTTTGATTTAGTTTTTGTTGTATTTACTGCGCTTTGTATGATGTTAACTGACACACAAAACTGATTTATGGCATTATTTTTTTTAAATCATCCTTAACTTTGAGTGCCTTAAACTTTTGTACACAAATGATTATCTGTGTGATACATTGTTGGGTGATAATGTGTAAGTATACAAGATTCTGACAGATGGAAGTACTAATGCAAAGCAATGACATTATTATTATTTTTTTATATACTATTGTAATCTACTTTAGTACATATACAGTATTTGTATATGTGCTAGTTTTATGTTCAGGTGAGGGTTATTACTCCCGATACTGTGTTCACTTTGACAAAGGAGAGCGGCAGACACTCGGTCATTTATATAATGATAGATACACCTCTGCTGAGTCCAGTGTTGGCTGTGAGCACCTTGCTTATGAAGTGATCCATGCATCATTTAATAATGAAGTTGAATTTTTTATGTTTAAGTCAAGGCAAAACCACACATTTTTATTTATTCAACAAGGCTGGTCTCTCATTTAAATAAAGCCTGTTCAGAGCATGCACTGCAATGATAGTGTGATGATGTTCAACCTTAGAGCTGCAACTAACCATTATTTACTCTGCAAATTATTATCTGGATTAATTCATGTTAATTCATTGTTTCTGTCAATAAAATGAATGAAAATAGTTAAAACTTAATCGGAATTAAATATCTGACCAACAACCCCTCAACTCAAAATTATAAAAGCACAGAAAAACAGTAACTCACTTATACCATAGGAGCTGTAACCTAGTAATGATTGGCAAGTTTTCTTGAAAAATAACTGAATATCAAAAATAATTGCAGATTCAATCTGTTGATCGACTAATGGATTAATCAAAAAAATTGCATCAGCTGTCGTTAAATGTTTCACGAGCTAAAACTGACCAGATGTTATTTTAGTCCTGTCTATAGTCACCTATCCGTTTCATTAAAGTCTGGTGGACTTAAATCTACCAGACTTTAATGAGCACGTTCAGTAAGTTACAAGCTAAAATTGTATGACACATAAACCTTTAATTTTCTCCTGGCATTTAAAACAAGAATAATATAATCAACTACTCAAGCTTTTCTTAATGTCAACGTTATTAACTGCAGTAGCTCTTGACAAATTAGGAACCGCAAAGTTCAGCGGGTGCTGAAAGTTTAAAGATACCAAACTCTTGAATGAAAAACTATTGATTATGCAAATAAATCCCCTGCAGTGTACATGTTGATGGTGCCGTGGGTTTAAGAGTGGAACACAGCACACGCTGAATACTGATTGAGTTTATAATTGAATATCAGAACAGCGTGATGATGTGTGGATTTAATGATACGCAGTGTATTTCTGACAACCTGTCACTGCCGGCCAATATTGTTTGTGCTGGAGATCTATTAACTCGGTTCCTTTTCATCTCCCTCTCATTTTCCATCAAGTCTGCCCTGCTTCTCCTTTTCACTCGCTCTCCTCGTGTCTGCTAGCGATCTATTAAAGTAGTTGTTTTCCCCTCATTTCTCCCTCGCCTCACTGTCCATTTCTCTGTCTCACAGCTGACAAACAGGCCGTCCAGGCTTAAGTTTCCGGGTGAAGTTGAATTATGTTATGGGCAGATTTGTAATCTACTTAATGGCATTTTGCAGCCAGACTAGAAAACAAAAACAAATGCAGTTTTTCTAAATGACGTATCGCCCTCTCAGCAGCTGTTCACTAGTTCAGTGCAGTGTTTGAGAGTTATAGCCCTCAAAACTGATTCACTGATGACCAAGCACACAATTGAAAGTAATAGTGATGAATCAGCTTTGATCTGAAGTAGACACTGCTGTATTTAGAATATGTAATTATTATCATTCATGTGTTTAGAGTAACCAGTTAATGTTGTAGTTTTGTACTTACTTCTTTAATGTATGAGTGTGTAGTTTCATTATACATAAAGCAATGGAAAAATTCCATTAGCTGAACAAACAGTTCAGCTAATGGAAATGCCATCATTTTGGAAGGTATTTGGTATAATTAGATTGTAAAGGCTGATTTGAGTAGGATGTAGATATGAGAGCGACTCAAAATAACTCCAATAACCATAAACAGTATGTGCCAATATATTTTTTAAATTTAAACAAAACATAAAGAATACTCTTAATATGGCAACTTAGAATATTTTACTGTATTTTCATTAATGAAGAATTGTTTCCAAGATTTATCCTGAACGAGACATTTTACTGTAAACAAACTGACTTGTCAGTTGGTGTTTCTAGATGACCACAAACTTAGTTTGGCATTTCTGTACTGAAAGTAATTAGCAGGCAACATTTACATGAACGGCAACATATCTGTGATAAGCTAATACAGTATATCGGCCTGGCAGACTTCTCGGTTGGCTTTAGCGGTCAGTCCTCACAAACCATATACTGAACAACCAAATAAACCTTCCAAAAACTGTTGCGCCATTTCACTCAAACAGGTCCACCTCAGTAATTACCTCAAGTACTTACCGAGATACATCACTATAATTTAATTTTAAAAACAATTGCCAAAACACCAATATGAAGAATTAAGCATGCCAGTGAGTATTTTAATGCAAAATACAAAAGATGTCCCTTTCTAAAGCACTGACACTATCAATGAGAAAGTGAAGGCATGAAAATATTCCCTTTACAAGGCCACAACATTGTAACAGCAGAAATCAGTCACCATTGTATCACTATGTTGATGCAGTTAGCTAAATTTATAAGAAATGAGTGAAAAATTTGCTTTAGAATAATCATCATAACATTAAAATATTAAATTAGCATATTTATATCCAGTCTTCCCTATGTCTTCTTTCCTAAATGCAGGTTACTGCATACATCTAGTTTATCCTGAGTAACCTCTGAGAGCAGTGTGGTCCATGTTCATGCAGAAGGAATAGGAAGTCATTTTTGAGCAAATAGTGAGGAACTATTAAAATCTGAAAAGGCATAAATCGAATCCTGTTTAAACACCGTGCAGGGTGTTGTTAATTTACACTACACATAGATTTTGTTTTAGCACGGTCGGGATATGCAGCTCCACAACAGGAGCACATAACAGTACATAAATGAATGATGTACTGTACAACACCCAGGCTGTCATGCTGAGAATGTTGTTTTGCCATAGATTGAATGATTTCCTCCTGAATGTCGAGCTATACACTATAATGTAGAAGGAGAAAAACGGGGGTAGCATATTGTATGGGGAGTGTGGAAGGCATATTGTAGTATTGGTAACCCAGTGTTAGAATTGCTGAGGACGGGATCGTTAAGAAAATAAGCATACAGTACACCGTAGAGTCTTTGATCAGCGCTTTGATCTGCCTGCAATAGCAGAAACCCACAAACCCAACGTCCACTGTTCACCAGAACACCAGTGCACAGGGATGTGAGCACACACCTGACTGATAGGAGTGTGTTTGCGTGTGCCTATTGAGTGTTTGTGTGTTCATGTGTGTGTATTTATTGATCTGTGCATTTCCAAGTGTACAGTAGCTAAATGCACTACGTAATTGATCGCAGGCTTTCTGAGTGCTTAAGATGCTTTTAATTGAAAGTGGGCTGTTTCAAGGGTGAACATGTTGCTTTCCCTGTTTTTCTATTCTCTCTTTCTCTTTCTCTCCCACAGCATGTGTGTATATATTTTCATTACTTATGTTGTGGGGACATCAATCTGTTTACTTTTGGGGTCAAAAAGCAAGTTTTACATAATATAAATGATTGCATTTTTGGGTGAGGACTGTTTAAGGTAAGTGTCAGGTTTAGTTTAAGTAAGGTTGAGTTTAGTCGAGTAGTAGTTGAGGTATGGTAGAGTGTAAGTCTCTGGGAAATGGATGTAGATCTACTGTATGTAATGTCCTCTGAACTGGTGGAAGCATGACTGACTGTGCGTGTGTGTACTTAGCTCATGTGTGTAGGGGTCCTTTTCTGCTGATATTCAGCCCCAAGAGACATATTAACACACTCTGCTGGTGTGTATGTGCCTGCAAGTGTGGGTTACGTGTGCACATATGCATTTCCATCTTGTACACCCAGTGTGCATTAGAGCTGGTAGAACTCTTATCTGCTCCAGGCTGAAAAAAGCATTGAGATCAGAGCAAATTTTGGCTCAATCGAATCGCAAAATTTGCATTTGGATCCTAACAGGGTGAAGCTGAGTTACACAGATCATCCAACTTCAATGACAGCTCCGGGTGAGAGCAAAGAAAACCACCATAGACAATCTCAACTCTCATTCTCCACTGCAATGCAGTGGCAGACTGGCACATGGGTCATAAATTTCAAGGTAGAGGGTTCGTGACGTTCAGCTATTAGGTTGTTGGCAAGCTTCTGACTGAGGCACAGGTGTGAAGAAGCTGGTAAGCTGAGATGAAATCATTCAGCTTGCGGGCAGATGGCAGATCTCTCTCATGTGCAAGGATACACATTAAAATATCAAACTGAGGGGTCTGTTTCAGAGACGGTGGAATGTTTAACTACCAACAATTTCCATGTGATGAACTTGTTTTTTCTGCTGGTACTTGGAGTATTAGAATTTATCTAGAGATGGACATGTGTGTAACAAAACTCATTCCAATCCATTCAGTCGTTGAGGACTATTCAATGTCACAGCAAGAAGGCAGGCAGCAAGATCACTGGAAATACAACGAATATTTTGACAATTAATGGCTACAAATATTTCTCATACTTACAGCATGACGTAATGGTTATATTAGCACGTGCATGTGAAGGCCAATATATATATCAGTGGTATGTGGCCTGCAGATCATAGACAACGGTTAAAATATTTCTCCTATGGTAGTTTTTAAAACCACAACAGTAAACCTCATGATGACCCTATAGGAAAACTCAAGGGATAACCAAAACCAATAGGATTCATTTTGTAGGATGATGAAAATCTATTCAAAGTTTAAAAGTAGTCCATGCAGTAATTAGAGAGATATTTCAGTCTGAGACAAAGTGGTGGACCGTCAGACCCATGCTGCTCTCTTTAGAGCCATTCTGCTTGAATGACTAAAAAGTGGCTGTCACCACTTTCTACTTTCTGGTCTTGAAACAGACACTAGGACAGACACTTTTAAAAAAAAAATAGCTCAATCTTCTTTGTATTTTACAGAGAAATGTGGCTAATTTAAATAGCATGCATTAATAATCATGTTCATTTTTCTGCGGTGGCCTTGGTGTGGTTTATTCATCTGCTGCATGAATAAAGAGGAGCCACAGACTTGTTGTCTCCTCTCTCTGTTCTGTCACGTCTCCCTCTCTCTCATCTTCAGTGTGTTGAATAAGAGGCACACTGGAGGCTTTTAATGCACAATATTTATTTTCTCTCTCTCTCTCTTTTAGACCACCGCTGCAAATAGTGTGCGAGAAGCTCAAGGAGACCACAGCAGGGATGATGTGATGCTGCGGCTGGTGTTGCTCTCCCAAACTCTCTCTTTCTGCCTTGCTTGAAATGAACTAGGATACACACACACACACACACACACACACTACAATCTTACATACTGTTACAGCAGGAGTAAAAATCCAAGAATTCCATAACTCTAAATGTCAGAGCAGAAACAGCTCTCTCCTGGAGTGTGACAGCCTACTCTGAATACAGATACTACTGTATGTGTCTATGTGTGACATGATTATATTCAATATATTCCCTGCTTTCTGCTCTGTGTGTTTGGATTTCAGACAACTTTGCGTGCATACAGACAAGACAACTGAAGGATGTGATCCGCGTATAGACTTCGCTCCATGGACAGACTTCTACTGAATGTGTATAAGAGCACTGTGCCATAAGAGGAACACCTCGGTACGAGTTCCTCCTACAGAAGACCCCACCACCCCCACCTCCCCTTTATTGCAACTCTTGGTTAGTTGTCACTTATTTTTAAAGCATCTCCAAGCGCACATAAAGACCTACTATATTTCTTCACATACATCGCTTTAGCCCTGCAGGCTTTCCAGCCCGCTGAGCTAAGAGGCATGTTAGTAAACACAATGAGAGAAAAGACACATATGAAGGTATGTAAGCATAAATGGATGTAACACACACACGCGTCCATATAAAAGACAGATGGGGACATACTATTCCGTGACTGATGGGTCTGTCCCTATTGGGACACTGACGTATGATCTGTTTATAGGAGGAACATGGAGAAAGACCAAGGAACAAAACAAGGCTGCATAAAAGTACCCGGTGTTCGTGGGATGGTTCAATGTGCTAATCAATTCAGTTCACCTAATTTACATGTTATACTGTAACTGCAATACTGTATTAAACTAATTAACCTGTCTGACAAAGTCTGCAGACAATCCTTTCACACAAGTGATGCATTTGATCTGCAGAGATTTCCACAGAGCTTACAGCTATAATTACCTGCATTAGTATAATCTGATTTACATTTTTAAAAGTTGGCACCCACACTCACTTTTGGCTTACAGCTACTGCATACATACGAGTGATGTCGTTATTAAAGCATATGCATGTACTGAGAGTGATAAATATTGACATGGACAAATGCATTTTCAATGTTGAGTTTACCCACAGCTTTACAGCAATTATCAAAGGATATAGGCAGAAGAAAAATCAATTCCACACTGATTCCAGGCAGATTATGAAGCCACCAGTGCTTTAAGATAATGTCTTGCTCACTATTAACTCTTTCCTGTCAATTCCTTCCTTCGTTTTCATTGCCCTTTTCTGATTTCTAATGTCATCTACAATTCTGTCTTAATGTTGTTATTTTTTTCTGCCCGAGAACATTATGGTGCATTTGAATCTTTGACAGCATCATCAATCATTTAATTTGTCACATTTTAGGTTTAAAATCCCAGAGGGATTTTTTTTTTGTCTGCCGTGGTGAACTATAAACTACAGTATGCAGAGCGGTAGACGTGTGATGATGTGTTCTGCAAGTGCCTCACACACCCCCAGTTATGGCTTACCTCCCACTAAGTTCCATACATCAGCAGTCTTCAGTTGCTTTATCCCTCCTTTTCCCTTATTTCCTCCCCTCCCTGTGAACCCACAGCTACAATGAATCCTCTGGGCTACGGAGAGACTTCTCTCTGAACCAACTTTGGCTGGCGACGATTATCCAACAGGCCGGTAATGAGCCCTCACTTTGGGAAACAATCCAAGTCAAATGTGTGCGCTGCTGATAACGTTTCCAATCAGACTGGTTTGCCCACATGGCAAAGGAGAAAATGAGAGAGATAAAGAGCGAGAGAGCACGCATTATTTTCTCCTACTTCTACAGTACCGCAAACTCAGCAAGGTGCAGAGATAATTTGGGAGGAAGGGAATTCAGTTTTGCCTTCTGGTGCTATTGTTTTGACACTTCAATTACTCATTATTGACAGAATAAATTGAAAGAAAGCCATACCTATTTGACATTTTCAGTGCAAATTTAGAGAAGATGGGCAAAATTAAATTGCAACACTGGACACTTTAACCATATTTCAAAAGGTTTAATTGCATATTTAGGATTGAAGGCTTAAAAAGAAGTCAGACAAAAAAACACAATGACAAACTGTTAAAAAAAAAAAAAAAAAAAAGGCAGTGAGGGGGAAGGCTATTTTGCAAAGTTTGAATCCAGTTTGCAGTTTTTCTTATCAATTTAATCAAATGAGGATTTCACTTTTTCATCCCTCCAACACTCTTATCTCCTTTAATCCTGGCAGTCGCTTCATCAAACTCCAACAGAAGCCCCATCAGGCCACATCTCCTTCCTTTTATCCCTGCGTCCCGTTTCTCCACCTGTATCTCAGATAAGCAGCAGTGGCCCTTCCAAGCCACAGTAAGAGGCACAGATTGTTACTTTCTGTGCTGAATAATAGCTATTCATGCAGAAAAATCAAACCTTATATGCCAAGAACGGAGCTCAAGTGTCAGCCACACAGTGAGATGCCAAGTGAGGAAAAAAAAAAGGGAGGAAGGATGGCAGCAAATATCCAACATCACTGCCTTAATCAGGGGGAATGAACTGTTCGCAGTGAATGGGAGAGCCAATCTGTTGTTAGGCAGCCAAAAGTGCTGCAGATACGTTCTTGTACAAACGTACCATTTTTCACAATTTTGTTTTAAAACTGAAAACATGGCATCTGCAAAGAGAATTTACATAACAGTTTCAATTTTTTTGATTTACAGACAAGCAATTTAACAATGTGTCTTTTAAAATCCTCTGAATATCTCAATCAGCAGCTTGTGATCCTTTATCTAACAATTAGGTGATAATTTTAGCTGCAGTCAGATTACACCGTTCTCTGCCTAGTTGCGTTTTACTTGTGGTCCACGGATGCCGGGAGTGAGAGAATGTGCTGCTGTATATTAAGAGGAGGCCTGGGATAGCCGCCAGGGAACGAGTGGCTATTTCTGTGGCAACAAAGACGCAGGGCTACAGAAGAGCATCGTTCACTGAATTCCCCCATGATGAGAGGAGAACTGCATGCAGGGAAAATAAATAGGAATGAACAAGGAAAAAGACAGACATAGAGGAATAATTAGGGCTGAACCAAGCACACAAGAGGAAGGAGTTATTTTTGGGAGATGCTAGTTCAATTACAGCCAATTGGGGATTGGGTGGGGCTCTGACATAATGGGGGCCCGGGACTCCCCCACCGACCAGGACCCACGATCCCTCTTCAATTCTGAGGAGGCTGACTGGCAGCCACAGCCCGCCTGCTGTACCTAACAGCCCATGTCTGTGTGTGTGCTCTTGTATTACTCATGTTGTGGGGACATACAGAAAGTCCCTTCACAGTCACATTGCAGGGACCTGCTGTCATTTTAGAGACAAAAAGCAAGTGTGTATGTTGATGAGACAAAGCCGATGTGGATCCATGACAGATTTGACACCACGCACCCATACTGATGCGCCCACACACTCTCTCATTCCCTTACACACACACACACACACACACACACACACACACACACACACACACACACACACACACACACACACACGCACACACACACACACACACACACAAAATCAATCTGTAACACATGGCCTCAGCTCTGTGGCAACAGCAGCAAGACTCATGTTGACTCCACATACACAGATACAGAGCACAGACACCAAATCAGACACACACATCTGCAGTGTGACTGATGGCTGTGTGTCACCTACCGCCGTGGTTCATTTTCAGGCCCAGCGAGAGCAGCTTTTGTCAGAGGTAATTTGGGGAAAGACGAGGTAGAATACGGTATTGAATACAGAAGACAAACTATTGATTGCAGCCAGAGAAAGGAGCGCATTTGTAACTGCACAGCACTTTGGATTTGACAAAGTGCAGGGAGGCAGCACATTTCATCAAGGGCATTTTGCATGAGTGGCTCAACTGTACAGAAAATCCAGCAATGATATGCTCACAATTTAGGTGATTTATGAAGAAGACACAATAGAAAAAAAAAATGCAGTGATAGATCAGAAGGTTTTAAGAGAGAAACAAAGAAGAAACAAACAAAATGCAAAAAAGGAACAAACCAAAATGCTGATGACTGATCGCCTATGCAGCCCTGTTTGCTAACAGATCAGTGCTGATGACAAACCAACAAGCCTAATGCACTTCCCACAGCAGACTGGCATGTATATTGGATTTATGATAATACAGTGTGTATGGCAAATCAATAGAGTCAGCAGGAGAAAGACACTGATGCTCTCCCTCACGGAGCATGTCAGGCAATATGCAACCTGCTGCAGGCCTTTCACACCTGGGACAGGCAGGGAAGCAAAACACAGTTTGGAAAAGTCTTAATTGACTTTTTCTATTGCTTTAGGAAAAAATAAAACAAACCAGTGACTAGATTTGTTTCAGTGATTAAGTCAAACCCACATCAAGAACACAACCTGCATACACAAGATGTAAAGGTTTTTGTTGATCGGTAGATTGAATTTAAATCAGAATACAACTAATCAGATAATAAGCACAGAGTTTTATCATCTAAACTTGTGTGCAAACATCACTTAAGGTTTCATTCAAACAACTGCATTTTCTCATTATTGTTTGGATTCTACTGAAACAGCTTTAACCTTGTCAGTAAGCAGTGAGCTGCAGTTAAACCTTTAATGTTTTGAAGTGTCCTTGGATAACCCAAAAGAGCCACCCATGAATACAATTACCTCAGTCTCAACACACACACACACACACGCACGCACGCACGCACGCACACACACACACACACACACACACACACACACACACACACACACACACACACACACACACACACACACACACATATCGTATTTATGATATCAGGACAGCTTACATCACAGGGAGCTCAGGCCACACTGTGGTTTGCTCCTTTCAAGCCACACATTCATTTCCACAGTGGTTATTATTTCCTGAGGCAATATCGCCGATAAAAGTTTTTTTTTTTTTTTTTTCTTACTCGATGGAAGTGTGCTGTCAGACACCAATGTGTAATCTTACACAAAAATGTACACGGAGGCCCTCATGTTCAAACAAACAAAAACATATGCTGATGTGCACGCAAAACAGTCTGAAGAAAACAATCGCATAAGTCAGGCTCCTGGGATTTAGAGAGAGAGAAGACGGGTGTCAAGAGCTTCAGAGAGTAAATTCTCTGTGTCCTTGCTTTGGTCACCATGGGTTTCTTGTAGCAGTTGAGTAAGAAAAAAAAGGGAGAGGAAGAAAAAGTCAGTGGGTTGGGGGGGGGGGGGGGTATCACAGCTGGACAGGTGTAGCTGAGGCAGAGGTTAAACGACCGGAACTACCTGGGAGATTACTCCTACATGAAAGGAGACTTGATTGTGTTTTGCTCCAGCGACTGCTGCATTTAACTCACTAAAGACTGCAGCAGCAACATCAGATATGCCTGCAGCAAAAACAACATTAACATGCTCGGACAGAGACACATGCATTCTTGCATCCGAGCATGGACGCAGTTTGGACACAAACTCCAGCCAGAGGCCGCATTGAATCACAATGATACAAGCTTCAGGCAAAAAAATGGGCTCATCCATTACAGGATGGTCAAAGCAGTCAGAAAGCCATGTCTCATTGTATAAAAGCATAAACGCCTGTCAGATTATAGTGTAGTTTTAGATATTTTAATTTAATCAGTTTTCATTTTTAATACTGGTATCAAAACAAAAATGACATGTGATTAGCAGAAGGGTGATTGTCAGGTTTTTTCTTGTTCACTTATTATTTTACACATACTCATTCATCCTCTGCGATTGACAATGCATGTCACAATGGGAGCGCTGTGAGCATTTGTTCACATGTTTGGTCTTGGACTTGCCTGAACTCCTGGTGCTGGGATGTGCCTGGCCAGTCATGTCTTCAATAACTCATTTTAATGAAGTAACAAACCCCAGTGACATGGCTCTGACCCTCCATACGTTCCCCTTCATTGGTAACCTGACTCCGACACAGAGGTCACACTGTAGCTTATTAAGGAGCAGAAAGACAGCTCCTTCTACACAAGCAGGTGCCCTTGTGTGAGGGTGTGTGTGCTTTGTAGGATGGTGGATTAGCAGGTTAGAAATATGTGATGCTTGTAGCACCATTGTAATACCCAAGGTGAAAAGACCACAAACACCCTCCCCGACATACACACACTATTACAATCAGTAATACTGCTGTTTTGTCACAGTCCGCTGGTGTCTCGGAGCAACCCTGTATCACGCCAAAAGGTGTCATGCACACACCAGTCCACTAGAGGAACGCGTATCAGTGTCATGTGTCAAACAAAACCACGTGGAAACCCACGTGGTTAGGGTTGGCGGAAAAAAACATTCTATAGCCTCCCGGACTCAAATCAGATACTTTGCATAGGTTCAGGCACCAAAACCACGTGGTTAGAGTTTGGAAAAAAACATCATGGTTACGTATGTACGTTAGTTATCCTTCACTATGCAAGACAAATGCACTGCGTAAGTTTACTAACTTACGTTACTAAAAAGAAATGCCTTCTCACAGACCTGAACACCGGTCTCCTGGGCGAACGTTCCTGTGTTTGATCCATCTAACCACCCTTGACATTTCCCCTGCAGGGATTTTATCACTCCTTGTACTCAGTCACATTACCTCCTTCTTCAACTCATGGGGTCATGGTGCCGACGCCAAAGGGCACCTTGTGCAGATCTGTGACGCCAATGGCTTTGGCAAAATGGCAGTATTTGATGCCGAGGGAATGAGAATGGGCTGGAAAGTAGTACTATAGTGTGTGTAATGCTTTATGATTACATTGTAAGCTAAGAGCCAGCCACAGTCTTTATGAGGTAATATTTCCTAGTGAATGGGGCGGTAGGACGTCATTACTCTGTCTGATATCACGAGGTTTTATTATATTTTTGACCATTTAAAGCAACATATTGAGGATATTGTGACAGTTACAACATTAACCAGGAGTAATATTCTCTGCTGCACCACAACAACACACTTCACCTCTTCCAAGAATCATTACGATGTAATTTTTCTCTCTCATGCACACTCACACTCCATTCACACTGATATGGCACATCTCTTGAACACTCAGTTGAGATCCAACATTGGCAGATCAGAGACTTGGCAGGCAGTCTGCATGCAAGGGCACGCTGTGTGTTTACTTCACCATGAGCGAGTGTCAACCTTCACAACCCCAACTCTCAACTGAACAGACAGCCTTGATGGCAGCCATTTATCTCCCCATCTGATTCCCGTCAGCTGTCTTCCACTGCCAAGGAAGGGGGCTGCCTCCAAAAAGGGCAAAATATCCCCGACTGATTACAAACTGTAACACAAACAGCTTCTCTAAATTCCTCTATAATTCACTGCTAAGAAAAAGTGGCAAGTTTATGAAGGGCAAAAAGGACACCAAAAAGCAACAAATTATATTGTAGGTGACATTAGCCACTTTCCATTTTGACTGAGTTGGTCCCAGTGCTGAACCAGATAATGAAAGAGGAGGCTGCTCGTATTTGCATATTTCTCTTTTTGTAAACAAATCCCATGAAAAGACTGAAACCATTAATACTTTTTCGCCTTCCTCGGCCTGTCTATGGCTCTCAGCCCAAAGTCAATTAATTTCCACCAAAAACATAAATCTTTGAACAGCTGTTTTAGTAGACTAGTAATGATTTCCGGTAAAAAAAAAATCTCAGACAAGCCAGGTGTAGAGTTACCTGCCCAATGTTAATAAAGCAAATGAAGCATCTGGTGAGCAAAAGACCTGGGTATTATTCTCAGAGGGAGACGGAACAATCAGGAGTAAATGAACAATCATAACGTGGTCAGAAACACACAATGAAATCTTATGCTGTGATGTTTCTACCAAAAGTCTGACAATTATTTGCTGTCAGACGCGATGATCCGCTAGTGAAAATCAGAACCGTTTTTGAATCATTCTGCCCCGACATGGTCAACGTTACCGAGTGCCGCTTTTAAGAAAATGATGAGAGAAGAAATAAATCTAAAATTGAGAATCTACACAATAACGTAGCAAAGCAAAATGTTAGGCAACAACAGCAATGCGAGAAAAAACAAATCGCACACACACAAAAAGCTGTTGTCAACATCAAACAGTGTGTATTGATTCAAGACCCGAATAATTCGGTTCTGTCTGAAGATGACCTTCCGAAGTGGCAACAGAGTCTTTTTTCCATTTATTAAAACCCGGCCTCAGGATAAAAGCTACAGAAGACAACACTGCATTGTAAAGAAACACGAGGCTTATTTATTCTCTAGCTGCATTTAGTAATGTCCTTAAAAACTGTAACTTCATTAAAAAACTTTTGTATGATGCAGCTTAATTATTCCTCCAAAGAAAGAGGACAGTCTCATATTTACAGAAAGTTCTGGCACTTTCTGTCTTTCTGGTTTCTTGCACCCATTATAGCAAGAAAGAGTGCACAGCTAACATTAATAGCAATTTTTGAAATAGTTAAGTTTAATCAGCGTTCATTGTCCATTTAAAAACTGTTCATTATAATTAAAAAAAACAAGACAACATGTACCCTGCTACCCTGATTTTACTTGCATCGACTAGTCTTCTTTTCCATGAGACAGTCAAATATTAAATCTAGACCTGCTGCTTTCTCTCTCGAGGTCGACTTCAGAGGATCTGACCTGTGCCTGAATGTTCCTAATAAATAAATCTTCATTAAAAACCACAAGACACTACAGTAGATTGAAAGTGTGTGTAGGAGTGTGGTTCTGCCACACGCACCACACATGACAAATTGTTCCCTCGAGTGTCTTGTCCATGTTAATGAGGATTAACCTGGCTGGTGTCGACACAGACCAAGAGAATTATGGGCCGTAGCCAAGGGAAAGTTCAAAATGGATTCAGATGCTGTGTATAGATCAAACTCTGATTTATCTCACCAGAAATGGCCTTAAAAATGGACGTATCTCTTGAAGCATGACTACAGATAATTCACGCTCTTATCAGCCAATTACAATGTAGAAAACAACTGAGCAAGGAAAATCAATGAGTTTTCTTTCCTGCATCGTATCACTTTTTATATCCTCCGTTTCATCCAACAACTCATGGTTTAACGAATAAATCGGCATTTTGGGAAATATAATTATTTGCTTCTTGCCACGAGTTAGATGAAGAGATTGATACCACTCTTGTGTCTGTAAGCTTATAAGACAAAAATAAAGTTACATCAGGAGGCAATTAGTTTACCATAGCAAAATAAAGCGCTGCCAACTCGTGAAACTCCATCTCACAATCTGACACCACACATGCCTTTTGTAATGCTTTTTGTCTTCCCCACCCCTAATGTAAAATTTGTGATTTTAAGTAAAGGAACAGCAGAGTTTGTTTTTTTTTAAGTTCAGACTAACTGAGGCGCAGAGCTTTACAGGGTTAAGACAAATCATGCACAAATCCTCATCTGTTTGAACGTGGGACAGAAAGCGAGCAAACAACGAATCATAGCGATGCACGTACCAATCTCAATGACTGTGGTCGAGTACCCACTGAGCATGAGTGGAACAAAGCTGGAGGGGCTGCAGTATTAGCGTTGTTCACACTGTGTGGCTCACTCGCCTGCGTGGCAGTTAGTCAGCAGGTAAACAACTTCATCACTGAAACACTTTGCCTTCTGGGCTATTTAAATGGCCAGTTTACCAAAATTACAACAACAAAAAATGCCCACTTTCTCAAACATCTACTGTGGTAAGCTTTTTATCCATCCAGATTCACCCCAACAAAACAAAAGGAGGTTTGCTATACATGATTTAAAAAAAACATTGGCATTTTGGGAAATATAACTAGCCAATTAGCTTTCTTGAGTTACATTAAATTCATTCCGCTCTCATGACCATTAAGTATAAATCTAGAGCCAAGAGTGATCAGTTTAGGATAAAGACTAGAAGCAACAAGAAGCAGATATGCTGGCTTTGTCCAAAGTAAAACTAACTTTGAATGTGTTCATTAGTTTTTCTTATACTTTAGAGAGAGCTGTTTTGTGCTGCTCCCAGAGCCAAAGTTATGGCTTTATACTTAAATAAGCTGTGGTGTTAGTCTATTTCTCATTTCAAGCAAAAAGGTAAATTAATATATTTCAGACAAATCCTTGCGACATGTCATCTCCCATCACTCACTCTGTTGCATTGGTCTGAAGATTTACTGTGGAATGAGGTCTCTTGTGTCCCTGAAGTATCAGTGTGATGACAGGTGACGGGAGGACAACATTGTTGCCTCGAGCCACAGACTCCCTGACAGACAGGGGACAATCTACGAGAGGCGGTGAAAGACAGCAGGTCGAGGTGAGAGTGAAAGTAGACGGATAGACGAGGGAGGGGAGAGAGTGAACAATAGAGAAAGGAAAGAGGGGGAGGAACAGAGGATTGAAGCAAACTAACAGGGATTTCCACAGAGCAGTGAAGAAAACAGATTATCATTTGTGTGTTGGTGTGTGTGTGTGCATTCAGTGTACACCGCACATGGATGAGTCATAGCTGGACTCGTGCTGATTGCTACCAGTCAGACACGCACACACTTGACTTTGTGCAGCGTTTTAGTTTTTTTTTTTATTCAAAATGTATCTCCAAACAGGAAGAAATGTTCACGTGATGAAATAATTTTACACATACAGCATACTTCCTGCTCCATCACGCGGCCTTTATCATGAGCTAAAACTGCACATCTGTGTAGATCTGTTTGTGTATCAGCGGACATGTGCACACACAGTAGGGATGACATGTAGAGATGAGCATCCAGGCACTGCGGCTTAATACTGAACAAATCCTTATCTAGACATTAATCCCGATATTAAGACAGGCTTAGCTGATGCGTAATGATACCTTGCTGGGTATGAACATATTGGGTACAATTTCTGCCTGTCGAGACGAAAAAAGATTCAGTTACAACGAGCAATTTCTAGGACATATGCAATTCCATATCCTAAAACTGGAGGATAATATGTCCATTCTTTGAAATAATCACAGTTACAAATGTGGTGTATGTGACGCAGAACAGCAAGTGTTCATTTGGACTGGCACAGCAGTTCATCATGTCGCGGTGGCGATGCACTCATACGTGTCAGCCATACTGATGAAACTTAATCCTAAATCTCCTGACAAATGAAAACGAAACCAATCTCATTAGAAGGTGAGACAGTCGTTATGGCAACAGGAGATGACTGACAAGGTGGCATAAGTAAGAGACAGAGATGAAGTGAGGGTAATTAAGGAGCACGCTCTTAAGACTTGCGTACATACCACGCAGAGTTGGATTTTCTCCCTGCTCTGGTCTTGACCTCGTGTATTTGGGTTTTTTCCACATTTCCGATCCAGCCTCTCTTTATTGCTCTCTTGGTATCACTTTCATTCTGTCTCATGTTTTCTCCCCACACACACAGTCCTACACACAAATGCTCGGTATGCTTTAAACTACACAGTGGTGGGCTGCTTTACTCTGTGAATCACTGCTGCATCCTGCCGCTTCTGTAACTACACTTGTGTCCCACACAGTTCGATTCACACACAGCTCCAGGCCTAATAGCCCCCGTAACCCTCTCTCCGGTCACCTCTGAGCCCTCACACCCCTCACACCTCTACACCGAGCTATATGATCCAAATTTATGCTTTCTTCTTACAAAACCAACAAGGACCATTGGGACAAATACTTTTCTTTACTGGATTAAAATGGGCAAAACTAAAAAAACAGTTTCATATTTAGGGAAATAGACATGAACATTTCTTGCTGAGACTGAGATGAGAAGATCGATACCACTTACAGCATGTCTGTATGCTAAATAAGAAGCACTAGCAGTCAGCTAGGTTTGCATAAAGACCTAAATTAGGAATAAAATCTTTCTACCACTGCCACTAAAGCTCACAAATAAAAACTTATATCAGAAGATAAAGGCATACTTGAGTGAGTAGTTATATATCACAATCACATGACTAACAAGACAGATTAAAAAAAGATTTGTTAAAAAACTGTAAATACCAAACTTTATTACACTAGTGCAGTGGTTATTTGCAAAGTTCACATGCCCAGTTTGCAAAGCAAAAAAGTAATGTAATTTGTAAACCCAAAAAGTTTTAGTTTACAGAGCTTCTTCAGGGAAAGATAACATACAAATGCTTTCACATGAAACAGCAAAACAGTCTCTGGTACTTCCAGTGACAAAATTAATTTTAAAATGTGCCCCTCTAGACGAGCCAGATATAATATGTTAATTAGTGAGCTGAAATGTTACGTGCTGTTGATGCCTTTGGACAGAGCCGGTCCTGTTGCTTCCCCACTTCCAGTCTTTACGCTAAGCTAAGCTTGTTAGCTGTTGGCAGTACGGTTGCTTCACATTTACTGTACCGACATGGGAGCAGAATTAATCGTCTCTCATAACTATTAGCAAGAATTAGAATGAGCATATTCTCAAAATGGCAAACTATTTCTTAAAAAAGAAAAGTGAACCTAAATGCATATGCAGTACAAGTATGCAGTAGTTTGCTTGGAACACATCAGACCTCCATTGTGTTTCAGTCAACCTATAGTATTATAGCTAGTAATCAGCCTGGTGTCAGCAGGCCCACATTCACTGTGTAAATATATAAGTCTGGCCATGCTCCATTGGGAATTGTTTCCATTCGTGTCATCCTAATGCCCGCCCATCAGAGTATTTGAACAAACCTTAATGCAGAACAGGGTTTCCAGACTATAATCACAGTAAAAGAAACTGAAGCTGTGAGCAATAGTCTGGAGGAGCCAGGCAAGCTTTCAATATCCAGACTGTAATAAATGTCATAACATCACAATGCAAGTCACTACCGAGGTATAGCAGGATATATGAGGCTCTGTGGAGCTTGTAGTAAACAACATTCGTGCAAGTGCTGCTACCAATGGGTACAAAACAATAAAGTATCAGCAGATAGCCCAAATCGGGTTAATAAAATATAACGGTAACATACAGGAATATGGTTTAAGAGGACAACACAGACTCCAACAGGTGCAAGGAAAGATAAGGAAGGAGAGAGGTGATGAGGAAGGGCAGCGATTGTGGATTATTCAAGCACAAGGCAAGTATTTGATTCATATTCATACCAGCGAGTGTTTAATAGTCGATGATGCTGCAAGCATTTTCAGCTGCATTGTGTTTGTTTCAAAGTTTGATATACCCTTGATTGTTCTGTAAATCACGGAAATGTTCTGTAAGCCTCCATTATTATTAAAATGACTTCATAAACACAGCATATCTAACTTGAATTGTGTGTGATGAGAGAATAATTATAGGCGATACAACACTGGGTAGAGCATGCTACGATAATAAAATGTCGCTAATACAAAATGGGGCCATAAATTAGAGTACAGACCAGCAATCTGAGGCTCAACAGGGGGATTTCCTTCAGGTGGAGAGTGCAACTTGGCTCAGTGTTACCTTGGGAACTGGCTTGATGAAATCACAACTTCAGTCTTCATGTCATGTAGGGACCAACCAGAAATAAGACTATGACTCATAATTTATTAGATAATGACAAGGTCTACAGACCCCTGAGCTCTCGCCGAGGGTAATTCAGACCTGAAAATGCTCACATTTGTACAGATTTTACAGAATTAACTTTATTATTACATTTATTATTCAGCACTCATTGTGTAATTTTGTACTTTTTGTTCATGAATCATGTCTTGAATGTGCATGTTTCATTGTTTTTTTTAGAATAAGCTTTACAGTGTGTTCTAGCTCTACAAATACTGAGACTTATCATTATTTCTGCATTAGTTTTTCATCAGTCTAGAAACAAAGTAGGGGTAAAAGATCATCTGCAAGTACAAGTGGATGTGTCACTGACAAAGTCGTGCCTCCACAAGTCAATGGCTTACTGCACAAGCAGGTTGCGAGACACAATCGATGTTGGAAACTCGCTGATTCATGAGTGTTAGCGAGCCACTAACTTTGTCTTTTCTACTGATGAGCCTAGCTGATTTATTAGATTATATTCATCTTTTTTCTGAAAACAGAAAACCAGAAAATGCCAATTAGTGCAATGAACCAAAACAGCTGTAAAACTAAAACTATGACCTGAAAGATGTTCAAATGTTACACAACTAACTACAAACTGAGTTGAAGCCCATATTTGGGAGCAATTATCTGTGGCTTTGTCATTACCAGTGACCCATTTCACTTCACCCCTCATCATCATCATCTTTGTTAACCTTTTAAGCCGTAGAGGCCCCCAATTGGGGGCCAGGGAGAAGACTTAGCAAAACTATTAAAAAATATGGACATATATACTAGTATTTACACATCTGAACAGATCTCACAAGTGTTCCCTTTATTATTACACCAACATTATTCAAATAGAGCGTGTGGGTGCAGAGATATACTCTTTTTATTATGGGTATGCAATTTTCGGCCTAAAAGATCGGTGTGTTTTTAAAAGGATAAGATACAATATTGATTAGTGAAGCTTTAAAGAGGTTTATTCTCCTCTATGAGTCAGAAGACGTTAAATCCATGTTTCCCACTCGAATCTGCAATTTATTGTTGTGGATTTTTGTTTTCACCAAGTCATTAATCATAATTCAAGTCATGTACATAGTGAGGCCTGCAAAATCCACTGGATTATCATAAAACAGCTATATATGCCATTAGGGATACCACCCACAACAACAAGCTCAGATGCATCTGTGTATAATGAAAGTCATTTAACGATTCTATTTGCACTCTCACTGTAAGCCTGAGTTGTCTATTCACCTAACAATTCATGGTTCCTTCATGCACCAGAGTGGCAGTGCAATGTTTGCTTCAACATGAATCTAAACTAAACACTAAATGTGCAGTCTGTTTGGGAAGGATAACGCATGAAATACAGGCAAAGATATTCTCATGATTAGGAGGAAATACAAAATTGTGTCAGGAAAAATAAGGAGAATGATTGATGTCGTGCCCCCATGTAATATTCATCAGTGAAGCTGTGCTTGGTAGGGATAAAAGGTTCTTGTGCATTTATTCAAGGATACAGTATTAAAGGAAAAGAACAGAGGAGTCAAAATAAAGTGCCTGAAGTTATTAAGTGTGAAGATTATGAGTGAGCGGTAGCAGCTTTTGCAAATATCAGACAAAGCGTCTGCTCTGAAGGCTAATATTACTAACAGAAACTATTAAGGCACATAGACACATTACTTATTGGAGCATTTAGCCCGTAGATCTGACATGCAGGTATTAGAGTAGTGCAGCAAATTCATCTTTCATTTTGGAGATAACACAGAAAAACAACAAGCTCCTTCGGTGGCATTAATGACAACCATTTATCAACACATAGAAGTGAGGTGAAGCGTTGCTCTTCGTGATAACAACGCTGAAGCTAACAGGTAGCAAAAGGATCGCTGTTCTGGATCGGACTCATCCGGAGTGTTCACATTACTTCATGGCCCATAAACAAAAGCCCATTCAGACCTACATGGAGGGAAGCAGATACGGAGCTGAACTGAGCTGCACTTCTGCACTGCTGCATTGCAGTGCAGTGACCCGTTCCTCGCATGTCACATCTCCGCGAACAGCAGAACAGCTAATTCAACCCCACGCACCCACCGAGCATGCTTCTAAATCAGTGTTTAATCACTAGACTGACAAGCTCAGCTAATTACTGCCCTCCTCCTTCTTCACCACTCCACCTCACCCACATCCTCCGCTCTCCCTTCCCCTGTCAACTCTTTCTGCGGTGTGCTGCCTGCTCAAGTATTTTGCTCAGGCACTGACTGGCTATTTCAAGCTGTCATCTGGAGCCCAGTTAGGTGAGTGTCCTTTCGCGGCCTGCTAATTATTTCGATCATTCTGTACGGCTCATATATACAGTTCACTGCCTATTTGTATTTGTGTAAACCAAACAGCCCGCCTGTGCTCTGATAGCTTGATGCTCGGGAAGTTTGACTGGATGTCTGCTGGAGTTCATCTTTGTAAAGAAATGCTTTAAAGTGTTAGCGTTAACCTTGGAAGATCCTTTCTCCTTCCTCTCATTCAAGTCTTTCTGTTGGCTCCTTTCAACAAGCATCAACACATAAGCACATAACCAAACTCAAAACTTTCAGACAACCACAAACTCCGAGTCGATTTGATTTGAGAAATGCACTCCTACAACTGTGTGTCTGAGTGTGTATGCATCTGTTTAACCCCAGGATGCGGCCGGAAATGAAAGCAGGGAAGAGCGATTACAGGGACAATATCAACCAGGAGCTTCTGTTTGGACCCTCTAAAAACTCTCATTACTAAGACAGTTATTTCATTTTCCAGGGTAACATCTTAGTCAAAATCAGAACACACTGAAGGCTAATGAAAACTCATAGATACAAAAATAGCTTTCACAAAGTAGTAGTATTAAAACTATCTTTCCTGCATGACAGCATAATCACAAAAATAACAAGAGAAATGAAGAAAAAAGATGACAGTGTTGGGAAAAACAGCACACTGGAAGACAATTAAATGTGCAATAACCCCTGAACCCAGAGGAGGGCACTAAAAGCAGTGAAGAAAGCTGTTACATACTAGGATTACTGGATTAATGATGCTATAAACTATAAACAGGTCTCTCAGAGAGAAGTGATAAAGGCTTGAATGACACATTGCCTCCCAAGGACGCAAAGAGAAAAATGCAGAATCCTTAAAATGTAGTGAAACACAGACAGTGATATCAGCATTTCAAATAATACTTGGCAGAAAATCTAGACAGTATTTTTTTTCTGGAACAAACCAGGACAGACTGGACCAGCAATAAAGCTGAATATGAATATAAGAAGAATATGATTTGACTCTGTGGTCTGAAAAAGAGACTGGCAGAAGTGTTTTGTGTCACTCAGTCTGGTCTGAGGCCTGTGGTCAGCCTGTGGGACGAACAAAGTGCAGCCATGTGGAGACAGGCGAGCCCAGTCCTGACAACATGGACAACAGTGCTCCCTATGGGCCCGGCAGAGAAGGTCATGTTCTATGACTGCACACAGATGAGAGAGTTCGGAAACTGGGTGTGCATTTTAATGGTTTACAGAGGAATGTTACTTTCTTACTCACTGTTCCTTAATCACAAAAACCTAAAAAAAAGAGAAAATAACGATGGGGAAATGTTGTAATTGTAGATATAAATAAGCTTCTTTTGCCCAAGTAGCACACTGCCAACAATGCAGTCTGTATGTATTAGAGCTGTGGTATGTTTTTCATTGTTTTGGCTGCACTCCAATACTCTGAATTTCAAAAGAAACAATGGGTTTAAAGTGCTGACATTCAGCTTTCAGGGTGTTTGATGGTGTTCGCAGTGCTTTCTAACCTTAGGGGTATATACCGTAAAAAAAAAAAAAGAGAAAAAAAAAAAAAAAAGGACTACCATTTCTCTACACTTCATTAGATAGGGATGTGAACATATTCAAAGTAAAGGTGAAAGTCAGCACTTACTTGTAGCTATTGTTGCCTTTAAAATCCAAAGGTCTGGAGTACAAAACAAATCCTTACAGACTAGGTTATGAAACTTTTTTTTTTTTTTTTAAGATCACAAACCCACTGACAGAACATATTCTTTGCTATTTCATTTTCACAGTGCAGCCTGTGGTCGTGCCTGGCATCCCCTCGTAGAGCAGTGGCAAAACTCCATCTACATATTTGGGTTAGCATCTCACAACCTGGCAGCTGAGCAGTGCAGCTGTGCAAAACCCTCAGTACGTAGGACAGTCATAAAACGCAGTCAGCCTCCAATAAAACAGAGAGAAGTGACAAGATTAGTTTGACTTCTGTGCACCCTGAAAGAAAAGAAAATCTCACAATGAGAAAAGCAGGTGGTCCAGTGACATCACTGAACCATCACATTTGAACATTTCATTGGATTATCAATCTGTCATCCCCAGTTTAGCTGAAAAAGTGGTTAATCTTGCTAAACATAGTGAGCAGGATGTAACCCAGTCTTGCTATGTATTTAATTGCAATTAAAGATGAATGTTGGGTTTCCCTAAATGACAAAGAGAAGTCTGGATATATATTCCACATGTCGCCACATGTCCTCGACTACACCACTGCTTTCCTTCACCTCACCACAACTGTAATTGCAGATTTTAAGAGCTGGCCATGATCCAGTGCTGATCTAATGTGCACCGACAGATGAGCAGTGCCCCCCCTCCCCAATCCATCCGTCCCCAGGCTTAATCCACCTACACTATGATATACTGAACTACCCCAAAACTGAAGTGTTTACGATGGCTGAACATTAAAAGAGGTGAGAGCAGGGATATTGGACCGGCATCAATAGGGCGTACTCAGCTACTGAAAATGAAATATATGTCAGGGGAAGGTATTAGCAGTCCGGCCAAAACCACAAACATCAAAGAGAGAAACAGAAAAAAGGAGAAAACAGAAAATAGAGAGATGCTTACAGGAAGGCTGGAGTGAAGAGGAAAAAGATACAGAGGATCAGGTGGGAAAAAAAAAGCAAGCAGCACACCCACAGCTTCTTTAATGCAGAGTCATCACTAAACAAGTACAGCTAGTTTTGCCCTCAGTTTTCTGATGAGCTTGTTTTGACTCAGTGAATGATTGGAGGGGAGCGTGGCGTGACGTGAATTGTGAGACTTTGTTTCGACAACGCATTGCTGCCTGTTATTGTGGTATTTCACCACTTGACCACATCTCTTTGGCCCCAAAAATAAATAAAAAAGTTGAGCTGTTTATTAAGATAAGATATGTCAAGATGGATTGTAGCTGCAGATGTTTTGTCTTTCTACCACTGAACTTGCATCTTTAAAACAGTCTCAATTGACGACACTGCAGGAGGTGTGACTCCTGTGGGCGTAATCAATCATCAGCTATATGCTGCGATGTATGATAAAATAGCGGCAGCCATATCTGAGGCAGTATGCTTGAAGCACAGACCCTCAGCCTGTGCACTTAATCATACAGCTAGAGATGAATGCTGCACTATACATCTTCATTCTGATACAGAAGTGAAGATAAATCCATATGTATCTCCCCAAGACCTTTAAAGATGCCTCACACAAACACACACACAGTTATGCAAATACACACACACACACACACACACACACACACACACACACACACACACACACACATGCAGCAGCAGCCTCAGCTAATGGGGCAGATCTTGATGCATCTGCATCTCCTATGTCTCATCAAGGACGGATGAAAAACATCCTCCAACAGTTTGTCTCCCCTCCCCTCCCCTCCCCTCTCCTGTTCTCTCTCTCTCTCTCTCTGCCTCCTGCCCAAGCGTCCTTGCAGTCGCCACATTCTCCTCAACAAACCACACGTCTGGATTCAAGTTTCAACAGCAGCTTCTCTAGTTGCAAGCAAACTCAGGGGTATGAAAATGTCAAGAGCAGCTCTTGGTAGGTCACGGTTTAAGTGTATACAATATATTAGACTTCCAGGAGAAGATACAAGTGGACTGGTCAAGCAGATAATTCTTAAGTATTCTCCTGAATTCTCAATAAAAGCAAGAAATACCTTCTAATCTCCATCCATCTCAAAATATTTCAATAACACACTGTTAGTCTGACTGTACACAAGCCACTGTATATTGTAGCACCTGAGCACCTGCTCAGAGCTGCTGGATTTCCACTTCTCTTAAAAATCACTCCGGTGTTTTAGTATAGCTCTTTGATGAATTGAGGGCTTTATGAGAAACACATTAGCAAAAATGGTTACAATTTTGAAGAGGTTTTAATATCACAATGCAATGGGAAGACATATTTCACCAGACCACTTGTTGAATGTCAAACTGTAAAGTGTAAAGCTGGACTTCTGTTCAAAATCAAAAGTCCTCCAGCCCATGATGAGATATAGAAGTGATGTTGCTTGAGTCATGTTCCCAGACTTCACAAAATATCCTACAAAGCCACAGAAGACAATATCCTGCAGTTTTCCTTCCACCCTCACTGAATGCAGGGGTACAGATGTGCAGCAAGCTAAATACACCTCTAGTAAAGGAAATGTGAAAACAGTGCTGACAGATTATGATTGTGATACAATCCATAAATCAAAGATAGGATGTACCATAAATGAAAACTTAGACCATAGGTATTGTATAAATCACTGAAGTAACAATGAAACAGAATTTACAAAAATATGAACTCGGTGTCACATTGTCCCTTATGCCAGAAAGAAACAAAAAAGTTTTCTTTTGAAGTGAAACCCACCCCTAGTAAATGGATTCAATGTACTTTTAAAAATGAAATGCCTGGCATAACTGGTCATTTCTAAAAACTAATAAAACGTGTTGTTTTTTTGTTGTCTTCGCAGCATATAATCTGGGTTAAAGTTTAAAAGGGTGTAAAATATGCACTGAACTGAATTCCCACAATCCACCATGGGTAAACATTTGAAAATGAGAGGACCTGCGTTGAGTGATGAGCTTGCACATATCAAAGCAGCAAACAGTTCCAACCGAACATGCAGCTACAGTCATCACACAGAGGAGGGAGAGCGAGCAGCTGAACCAGCTGTGACTCAGAATGTCCTGAAATGAGTCAGTCAACCAACGACGGTTCCCCTGAGAAACACGTGAGAAAAAACAGCCACCGACGGTAGAGTGGAACCCCCAAATGATGAAACTATAAGGAGTGAGTGAGTCTTGTTTGCTTTAAATCAAGCTGGTGAGCAGAAAATCCCAGAAAAGGAGGCAGATTTTATGATAGATAATAGTGAGATTTAAAAAGGGAAATTATTTCTAAAAATGGGTAACAAGAAAACCATCAACTGCTCTCTTAAAATACAGAGTCAGTATGTTTATCTAATATATTTGTGTACATCTTCATTAGTAAGACAATATTGGCTGGTCGGCGCCTGCTCCTCTCACCTCAGACCGCAGTAATGCTTCAGTGTGGTGATGCACATTCTTTGGACGACTATGTACTGTCATTATTGGGTTGTTTTGATTACAAGTCAGGGAAAACATCCTCATGTAGTATGTTTAGCCAATTAAAATATATGTTGTTTATTGAATTTCGTTGCTGAATTAATAATTTGCTGAATGTCACCGAATTCTGCACGTATGATTGATTATATAAAAATTAAGTCTTTAAATCTGCATTTCTGCACTTGAGATAGCATTTCTAGACGTTTAAGGAATTTTTTTGTTTGATTAGAGGGCAAGATGGTGGTTAGTGAAGTTTACTTTAGACATCTTTAATTTGGATAAACTGGAGGTAGCAATAATTTGGTAGAACCTTCTCTGTATTTACACTGATTGTGGTTGAAGGTCATGAGGAGTGGAAGAGTTGCTTAGTTTTCACAGGGACCGGTTCAGCGAAAGGCTCCATGAAAACGGGAGTTACCGTGGATTTACAAACACACACACACACACACACACACACACACACACACACACACACACACACACACACACACACACATTTAAAGAGTCAACAAATATCAAGACTAGTTACATTTTCTGAATTCCGTCAAAATATCAACCATCACACTTGGAGAAGCCACAGTTTCATGAGGACAAGAAATTATGGGAAAAACAGAGAAGACGCAGACAGCTCTTCAGTCAGTAGATGTGCTAAGAAGGGGGATGATACAGCTAAATGGGATCTATTACATTTTAAAAGGAGAGTATTATTCTGAAGTTAATGTACATAAAAGACAAAACACACAGGGCTGCACCTAACATCCATCCATATATAGCTATTTGGTAAAGGGGCGGGGTTGAAGGCTATCTCAGCTGACTTTGGGCGAAGGCGGGGACTTCCTGGACAGGTCGCCAGTCCACCACAGGGCCAACACAGAAAGACAGGTAACCGTTCGCACCTACAGCCGATTTAGAACGGCCAATTAACCAAACATGCATGTTTAAGTACTGTGGGAGGAAGCCGGAGCATCCCAAAGAAAAATGACGCAGGCACAGGGAGAACATGCAGATTCAGAAACCTTCTTGCCGCTGAACCTAACACTTATTCACAATGATCAAGATACAAAACCGGTTATTTGACTAATTGTTTCAGACTCATGTAGATTGTTTACATCATCATTGAAACAAATCTAAATCACACTTATAATTCAAAGCACATGCACAAGGAGCTAAATAACTACGTGCAACAGAAAACGTGGAATAAGAAGAAAAAGACATAACTGGACGCGTACAATTAAAGCTTGTATTAAAAGAAACATAAAAAGAAACACCAAATGAAAAGTGGGCTGGATCAAAACCAGTAACTGTACATAAAAGCAGGGCAGAGTCATTAAAGTGTTTTAATTGGTGATTTAAGTATAGCCCATAATCCTTATGAGGGTGAGAAAAGGGCACAAACTCAAGTTGATTATGTGACAGAGTGTTTTATGTGGCTCCTTGGTATTGAGTTTTAATTCAAGGGAGAGCCTATTACACCGATTAAAGCCATATGAGCATATCAGCTACACAGGCCGTCACCTCACCTTGCAAATGCAGAGGAGCTTTCAGATACAGTACAAATACTGTACACAAATATACCGTGTTGCCGTGACAATACTGACTGAAACAAACAGATTATACACTTATTTTACTTTAGACAAAGAGAGGAATGAGAGAGTAGGAACGAATATGAATAGACAGACTGATAAAGAAAAGAGCTGGGAACAGACAAAGAGAGACAATAAACAGGAGAATGAAGCTGAACACTGTGTCAAACTGTGTGTCACCCACTGTGTTGTCTTGACGGATTAAATAAAGGAACAGTCCCGAGGGAGATATTGATCATGTCCACCCCATTTCCTCAAACGGAGCCTGTCAAGCTAAGCTCCAAAACACATACACAGACTCACACACACATATACTGGATCCAGTGAAGGAGAAAATTAGAATCAATGGCTGCCTAAAATAAACCCAAGAGGTCTTTAAGATGAGGCAAAACATTCCCCTGCCCCACCCTGAGCACTCATCTGTTGGCACTCTTTCAACTACTACTAGCCTCAACATCAGGTCCACAGACCATTGAGTCTCTCTGTTTTACACATGTACGGAGGTTTATCAGATTAAGTCCATCTCATAAATTAGAGTTCTTGTGGTTTGGGGTCAAAGATGCAGGAGGTCCATATTTAATTGAGCAACTGGAGCTCTGGACTGCAGGGAAAGCTCAATGCTAAATGTATTTTGGTGTGTGTTTGTCCCGGTTTCTGTGCAGAGCTGATGACATATTACTAACAGGTCTTACTGTCATTGATGATGTCATGTAATGTAAACAGATTACCTCTGATGCTAACAAAGCTCAGCTGATGTAGTTTGAGAGCCTCCATGGGAAATAAAGCACACACTAGCTAATTAGTCCACGAACTGAGGCATTTAGTAAACCCTGTTAAGGACAATGCTTCATAATCTTTTTAAATCATGCAACACATAATTCAAACTTAAAGCTAGTTTAGTTGGAAGGATTACTAGTTTCAGATAGTTTGCTTCTCTTTGGATCCACATCACTATGCACAGTTGCTGCTACTGCAGGGCTCCGAAAAAAATATTTCTACATAACTTTAATTTGACTAACTTTGAAAGCCGAAAGTGGAACTTTTATATGTTCATGAAATTATATACTTTTTCGAATACATATAATAATGGCCCACTAAGATTATTTCAATCTCTTTAAAAAATGTAACGTGAGATGAATTCATGAAACAATTTTTTCCTTACAGGTTATTTGCTGATCACAAAAATCCAAAACAGCTTGATACATCTATATGTAAAGTGTTTGTTTTCCTTCCTCATAAAAGACCAAAGTCCTCCCCTTCTTATTACCATTCAGCATTAGCCAGCATTTTGAAATGCTTGGTGGATGATGGCAGAAAATACACCTCAGTGGAAGAGGAAGACGAGCGGAACAGAAACAAAACATTACCTGCATACAGAGTGAGGCTTAAAGAACTCAACACTGCACCGGCTACACAAAATGAAGAGGATTCAACTTCCGTAATGAGCCAGATTGCACTTTGTACAGGGTGTACCGCCTGTCTCCCTGCTCCTCTCTGACACACTGTAATCCCACAGAGGATCTTTCACTCTCTTCCAATCTGAACTCCCACAAAGACAGACCCTCTCTGGAGCTGTGGGTAACTGAATGGGTCAGAGCACTTGAGCCTCGCAGCTTGACACCCAACAGGACAAACCCTCCTAATCAACACTGCTATAGTGGAAGTTCAGTCTCATCCAAAATGAAACAGGAGACGAGGCCCATGGGATGAATGAGAGGCTTTTTGTAAGATAAATTAGTCTTGTGTCTCTCGGCCCGGGCGTAATGAGGAGCCGTGGCAGGGCGACAAAAGTGTGGCAATTATTTAGACAAAGGAAGTTTCCCTGCCGTCTTACGAGGTATCACTCACTCCCCCTGAACAGCTCATCCAACCTTGGCCTCCATCTCAACAAAACATGGCCACAGCTAATGAGTATCTACAGAGGTAAGAAGGGGGATGAGGAAGAGGGAAGACAGGGGAATTGAGAAGGATATACTACTGAATGGGAAAAGGGGAGGAAGGAACAAACCCTGAGATTAAATAGATGAGACAATCACAGAGGGATAGGAAAGAAGAAGCAGGATAACACCATCTTCCTGTTGCTACCAACTATTTTCCTCTGACTCAGAAAAGCACTTGACATTTGGCCAGCAGCAGAAGTAATCACTACAGACCTGGCCAAATCAAAAAGTTATAGTTCCGTCGATTGCTTTCAGTCCATCTTAGTCTTCCTTCAGATAACTTCAGAGTTTATCTTAGTAGAAATATACCAGGTTTATGTAGAGGACGACGAGGCTGAACAGTGAGCCGTTCACCTCCCTTTTACCCTCACTGAACAAAGGCTCAGATGCTACATGCAGGCGCTCTGGACATCCACATCCACGTAAGCAAGGTTATTGAGGAGAAACCTATCTACTCAGTCAGCTGGAAACGCTAAAGCGGTGTATGAACTATGAAAGCGACCGTGCCACAAGTGGCTGGGGTGGATTATTTTTCACTATCTCATCAGCCAATCCTGTGGGCTCAGCAGCTCCGGAGGATGGCGGCGCTGTGCAGCTTCGGATTTGTCACACTCAGGGGAAATCAGAATCTTCCTCCATCAGACGGCGTAAATCACCGTCTGTTAGGGACATTTTGCTCAGGAGAATGAGCTAACACACAAGCACACACATACTGACGTCCCTGGAGATACGTATTTTTGTTTTTTCAAGCAACATCACTAAAGTTGTCTTGCTCGATAGATCATCAGCCCCGACCTTAAAGTGTTACAGAAGTGACAAGCCCAGTGCAGGTGTATTGATTCTTCTTCAAAACTTCAAAACCCAGCAAACAAGAGTGCCACCCACATTAATTAGACCTGATTTAACATATGCAGCATAAATCCAGTGTTATGCAGCCTTATTCATGGACCAGTAGCCCTCGTTAGGACCAAAGTCTGCTCCTAACTTCATTAGAGAGGTTCTATTTAAGGTTTAAGGTGTGCATTTAGGGCAAGGGATGAATTGGTCCTAATAAGGATAGCTGCACAAACTTTGTGTATGTGTGTGTGTGTAAACGGAGAGAAACAGCATATGCGTAAGCACACCCATGTATAATTGGCTGTGGTCAGGGGGGCTATATTTCTGTCTGCAAATTAAGTTTAATTATATTTATATCATCTACTAAGAGTCATATTAAAAAGTAATTAGAAATCACAGAGTCTGTGGAAGCTGCACAGCCCTGAACACAAGAAAGCAAATTAAAGCAGAACTGTCCCGATCAGAAGTCAGCAAGGAAAGTCAGTGTGTTTCCACATACATTGCAAAACACCAAGGGCAGTAGAGAGGGGATGCTTACTTTGTCATTCGAGATGTGGGTCAGTGTCATGTCAATATTTTTTTTGAAAACATGATAACAACGTGAAATAAGCATTTCCTATTGCAGATCATTTACACTTTGACCTTTATATTTCTGCTCAGCTTGCTTTCCCATCACAGAGAAGAGAATGACATTATTAAAACATCAACTGCATAAATGTCAGGTCACAACAATCAGACAGCGGCTCTGATCAAACAGGAGAATCTAAATACTACAGTGCTCTCCAGACATAGCAAGCAGTCGGGGAAGATATCAAATAATGTGTGAGAATAAAGAAAAATCTTTGCATGAAAACATTATGTGCAGGTTTGCTCCTCCTTTTCTAAAAAAAAATTAAAAAAAAAAAAAAAAAAAGTAAGCCAAGCAGTATAATGTTACCCGGGCCATAAAATGTGATGACTCGCAACATTATGCTGGTATTACACCTGCCAATATGGCTACAGATAAAAGGTCAGAGGGATTTGCCTTTCCTGCATGCTGTTCACAAACACAAACACTCCTGACGAGACCAGTACATACGCACACAGCACTTCCACGTCAAAAACAATCCACATCAACATGACTCAGACAAATAACCCACACCAATAACGTAACACAGCTAATCCCCACGAAAAAGAGAACAACAGCCAAGAGGACACAACAACAGCTAGACGGAAATGAACTCCATCAAGACCCACTTCTCTGGCTGCTGCACAAAAATACATTCATGCAAAAGATTGAGGGAGGCGATTACCCACGTAAAGCTGTTTCATTGCTAAAAGACTTCTGTGTGTGTGTGTGTGTGTGTGTGTGTGTGTGTGTGTGTGTGTGTGTGTGTGTGTGTGTGTGTGTGTGTGTGTGTGTGTGTGTGTGTGGTTACTACATCCCCGCAGCTTTGGGACTGTTTAATGTTAAAAACATCACATGTTAACATAGGACTCAACAGTGGATTATGGCACAGAATAAACACCTTCGACACAATGGAGCTATTCAACCACCCCCAAAGCTGCGCTTGACTGGTTATACAATTTCTGGATTTTTCCCCAACAGTCATTAGTCATTAGTTCACTAGTCTGGGATACAAAAACAACACAAAAGCTAATACACCGGTCTTTTCACATTCTGCAGCAGTCTATTTGCTATATTTGGAGAGGAAACTTTTAATAAATGTACCTTTAAACTGAAATCTGAGCAGTCGCTGAAAGGATATGACCTCAGGCCTCAAAGTCTATGTTCGAAGGTTGTTCTGTTCCCTTTTAGTTCTGCTTAATTGAGGAGATGGCAGCGCAGCCCAAAGGGACTGTCCTGCAAAGAAGGGCAATATCCTCTGACTGCTTGTGCTTTGAAATCCAATTACACCAATCTATCGATCCTCATGAATAAAGAGCCGTTTGGGCTGAACAGAATCTGACTGTCCGTTATCTTGGCTCAAAAATAATACATTTTTGAGCTTGTCCACTTGTCTATAAAGCTGGCTGTGTGTGTGTGTGTGTGTGTGTGTGTGTGTGTGTGTGTGTGTGTGTGTGTGTGTGTGTGTGTGTGTGTGTGTGTGTCATCTCCAGACAGAGAGCCAAGAGGATAAATATGGGAGGAAATAGAGGTCGCTCTATGACATCGTCTGCCACTTTCTCTCAAAAGGACCCTGGCCTCCCACTGTGACTCCTGCGCTCTGTACCTTCTGCTTGCCACATCGACTGTAGATAAAAGAGACAACTGACAAAAACAAAAAGAAAGAAAGAATCCAAAGCTTTAGGATAAATTACATATTTGACCGATTGGTCAAATCTGCAAAAAAAAACATTCTCTCTCTCAAAGCAGCTTGTAAGTGTTCTGATTCAGAACAGTGTTACACAAAAAACAACTGCACGTGGTTAAAGTCGAACAAGATCTATGTCTGTTGTTACTGCTAAGCCTCACTAGTCTGAACCCAACCTCATTACAAAAGCATTCACAACTTTACAGACTAAATAAAACTACTGATGCAAAACATCCCTGTTCTGCTATTCAGGTACAATTGTTAGGGGACGAAAGCTGCACTCTTTAGTCAGGAATTACTCCGCACAAATAAAGAGAGAACAATTACAATGGAGAGGGAACAACTTCACAAATAATTGAGAATTATCCACACCGCATTGCCTGGTTTTCAAATCCTTTACAGCTTTATTCAACACTCACAAGGAAGCTGAAATAATGGAGAGCCTCATCTTTCAATTGGAAGGATGGACTTGTCACAGCTACATTTGAAATGAGTTTTGGAGTAAGCATTACAGGTACAGTAATTGGACTATCCACACAAAGACTTGCCAAACACTTTTACAAAGTGGATTCTTCTTAAAATTGCAAATTACTGCTAGAGTCATTATCGGCTGGAACTCCAGCCATCTTCTCAATGCTCACACAGAAACACTGATGGATTGCTGTTTCTTTCTATAATAATTTACCTCTATGTTTCCCTTGAGAGTGAATGTGTTGTTTGTTAAGTAGTCCCTCGCCTGTGCTCCCCTGAGCCTCCTGCTGCCCCTCTAATTGGCAGAATTATACTGTCACCCTTCAGTAGCTTCAGTAGTTCCAAAATATTAATTTTCACATCATTATGGCAGAAAACATTACACAGTGCATGAAAGCTAATGATCTACAGGTAAATAAAAATGTGAACTATTCAAGGTTTAGGGGTAAAAACACAGTGTGTGCACACACTAGAACAACCACAAGTGTCATTACTGTCATTAACAGTCACTTTGTTCAAGTGTTTATAAGCTGTGGTGCTGAAATGGAAGCAGCTAAATGTAAGTCAGCCATCGTCAATTTTATTACAGCTTTTGTTTACCTACAATAATTTCCAGAATGTTAATTGCTCAATAAAAACAGTAAACGGTAATAGCTGAAAGAAGTCTGAATGGAGTGTGCTGATATATCAATGAATCACAGAATGTGGTGGCCCACACTGAAGAGGTTTAATCAGGAAAAATAAATGAAAACATCAGCATAAGTGCTCCAAAGATGTGCAGGGCCTTCAGAATGCAGTAAAAATGTAAACTAGAATCAAAATAAATTAATTTCTTATAGAGTTTGATGGTTGAGACTTAACACACGCTTGGATGTTTTTAAGGACAGTAATGAAGACCTCAGATCAAATAAAAAGAATAGAAAATCCAGTCCTCACAAGGCAAGTCTTTACCTTAACCAGACTACTTTTGATGAAATACAGCAGTGTCCTCAGCATAAAGTAATAAACTAGCCTATAGCCTAAAATACCTCGGCATTTACTTACGTCGACAGTAAAATAAGACTAAAGCTGGTACCATACCAGCTCTACTTTACTCGTTTTTGGTATCAGATACAACATAAAACTGCCATGATGTCATCTTCAAAATCAACAACAACAACTTTTATTATTGCCTCAGCTCGCTTACAAACTCTACAAAGGGAATACAAAAAGTAGTTCCAGCTACACCATCCACAGAGAGTGGGAAACAAATAAAAAAATAAAAAAGTAGAGTGGAGTCAGAACTGTCAGTACAAAAGGAGCCAAAGAATAAACCTGCGAGGCTGAGGCAACATCTGACATCACTACCGGCCACTGAACATTTGGATTTGTAGAACAGACAATCTCACTGTTCATAACACTGTACTGTCTTGTCAGCACATCGACTCTAAAACTCAACAGTGTTTTGGTATGTTGTACATCAATAATACACCACATACTGTAATAATAAAATAAAATCCCTCACGCAGTCTTAAAAGCTCTAAAGTGCAGAGACATCATAAACTATCTGCATTAAAAGTTTAGGTGAACTGAAGGACAGCACAGATTGCCCCCTGACTCAGCTAACAGCTATCTGTATCATTTTATTTACATATTTATTACATTTGAGTATGTATGAGACAGAAGATAATCAGTTAAGTGTTTCAACATTTCTTATTATTCAGCATGGGGGGGGGGGAATTAAAATGGAACATTTAAATTGCCAGCTGAGGCGTAAACCATCCCATGAATCCTTCGCTGAGGTAATTTACAACTCTACAGGGTTGACTTCATCCGAGGAGAAAAAAACAAACAAATGTCAGCCATGCATGGAAGAGAAAAACGCACAGGGAGAGAGCTACCTGCTGAAACACTCAGCTAACATCTGCTGTGAGCAAGCGTTCACATTTCTACTCATATACTATAAACTGTGAAACATTCTGCATTTAAATCGAAAGGCAAGTGAGGCTTCCGTCTTTGGCAGCACTCAAAGACATGTTTTGATCTCTCTTAAGTAGCCGAATTTTATGAAACTAAAGTATGCAACGGCCGTCACACAAGTACTCTGGCTTTTGTCAGATGGAAAAGAAAAAAGTAACTCATGCACAACACAGTTCACAAGAGGGAGACCAAGGACATGTTGCTACGCCTAAGGTGAAATAAAGTAACAGTATTTAGTAGGAAGAAGCACTTGTTACTGCCTCATGTACTCAAATGAATCTCAAGCATTTTAATGTACAAGTCCATTGATCTCTTGGTTGAAGCTAAAGTTAAAATATAAAAAATTAAGCAGGCAAACAACACTAACTATTTCACACAAGAAGATTACAAAGCATGAGTAGTACTACTTAGCTGATGAAAACAGTTGTATAATGTCCTCTGTGGCTGTGAAGGAGCTCTGTCAAGTAGAATGGGAGGCAGAGCCTTCAGTTTTCAGGCTCGTCTCCTGTGGAACCAGCTCCCAGTTTGTGTTCGAGGGGCAGAAACCCTCTCTAGCTTTAAGATTAGACTCAAAACGTTCCCTTTTGATAAAGCCTATAGTTAGGGCTGGCTCGGGTAGACCTGAACCAACCCTTAGTTATGCTGTCATAGGCCGAGGCTGCTGGGGGGCCTCGTTACACGCTGAGCTTCTTTTCTTTCCTCCTTCTCTTTAACTGACTTATACCTCACCAGCTCGCGTAGTTTCTCTGCTCTGCGCTTGTCGTCTCCACCAACAGTTCTTCTCTTGTATCTCTATGCTGTCCTTTTCTCTCTCTGCTCTCCTCTCACCCCAACCGGTCGAGGCAGATGGCCGCCCACCTCTGAGCCTGGTTCTGTCGGAGGTTTCTTCCTGTTAAGAGGGAGTTTTTTTCTTCCCGCTGTTGGAGGTTTTTCTCCCTTAAAGAGGAGTTTTTTTTTCCCTCCTAGCTTATGTGGGAATTGTTGAATTGTTGGGTTTCTCTGTATAATATTGTAAAGTCTTGCTGTAAGGACTTTAATGTGTTAAGTGCCATGAAATAACCTGTGTTGTGATTTGGCGCTATATCAATAAAATTGAATTGAATTGAATTGAATTGAATTGAATTGAATTGAATTGAATTGAATTGAATTGAATTGAATTGAATTGAATTGAATTGAATTATTAATTTTAAACAGAGATGCCAGCTTGGGACACACAACCTTTAAGAATGTGGGCATTTACCTCACAGGAGGAGTCTAATGAAAGGCACTATTTAATTTTGGAGCTTTGGTTTTTACTATTTGATTAAGATTTTACAAACAAAAAACAAGGTCAGCTTATAAAGTATGAATGAAGTATTGAAGTTTTCACCATATTGACCAAGGATAACATTAAAGGGCTCCTTCCACAGCACTGTACAAATCAATATAATATTCTAACATTCTGAGAGTGGTTATTGGGATTAGTTTTTTAAGGCAGGATTTTTACTTGCAATCTGTTTTATTATAATTTCTTTTTAGGTGAAAGATCTGATTGCAGAGGTAAAACAAATGGTGGTGTTAGTGGGAGTTTTAGGAGGAAAAAAATCACAATCTACTTTTAAAAAACAAATAAAATGTAAACCAGATGGGTAATCATGTAACAAACATGCAGTTTTAACAGTTAAACCAACGTAATTTGTCTGTCAGTTTACATCTAATTTCTATTTGGAAACTTTGCTTTAAAAAAAAAGTTACCAGGTCATAAAAAACTCCAATAAGGCTAGAAACAGATTCTTTTATGAAGAGCTTGATATCGGTCTGTGATTACAGCAACATTATTCTGCTTATCATCTTGCAGTAAGTACCAGTAATAACAGCCTGAGAGGCATAAATTATTTTTGATCCTACATGACAGCTTGTGGGGAAACATTTTACAACCTAGTAATTTGGGAATACACCATCGTTGCTTTGAAACAGGTTCTGAGAAAATAAAGTGAGTTTGAAGGAGCGCAGACCAACGGCAGCGTTCCGGTCTATGAAGCAACTCTGTAATGCTCCTCAGAGTACTGCTAAGATGTTTAGTGCTCTAAAGCAGCCTAATCACTCGTGACATCCACTCAGGAACAATAAACCACTGAGAATCTCTGTTCAAGTCTGAAGAAAGACATCAAACCTCCCCCCCAAAATAGCTGATGCTGAGGCCTACGAGGTGGTCAAAGGAGGAATATTTGTGTTTTAAAAAATTTCAGGGAACAACCACATTTAAAACGCAGTTGTGACATTTAGTACTCTGGAACATTAATACCAAAACTTCCCCCTGTATTGCAGTCCGGCTGAAACAACACAACACTGATCTGAGCCCACGTTAGATGGCCAGCCCCCCGGAAGCCTGTCACAGGCAGACTGAATCCCTCCTGACTGGGAGGGAGTGTTGGACAGGAGGTGAGGAGTTGAGCCGAACCAGCACTTGTCGCATGTTAAGTAAGAAGCTGTGACACCAGCGCAAAGCACCGAGGCCCGAAAACAATGACCCCCCCCCCCCACACAGACCTGACAGTCTGCAAGCAGAAAACATGTTTTAGCCTAAGACAGTGGCATAAATAAACAATGACATAACGGCAGCTGAAAATTTCAGCTTTGATTAAGAAACATGTTTTTCATATTTCAATCAGATGCTGCAACAACAGACTTCAAGTGCAATCTCTGGTCTGTAAAAAGGTAATGTGGAAATGGAAAGGAAAGCCCAAACAATAAACTCTTTATGCACATGAATGCCGGACTGTCTTTCTGAATCTTGACTTCAAATACATGGGGACGTCATATTAATTATCACAGGATAGACATTCATCTTGTGGATTGTTTCTTGCCCAAATAATTATTGAAACATAAATCACCTTAGAGTAAAGCCATTATTTTTCACCAACTGGTGTCGCCCCCTGTTATTTAGCTTAAAGCTCCGCCCCCTTAGTTACTGTTGTCATGCTTGTCAAGCTTGCCACTGTAGCACAGCACATGTGCAGGTTACGTTGATAACAGGGACTGGCTACCAGGGTTGTAGGATACTGTAGAATGGATAGATTTACACAATCAGAATAGAGACCCTGCAGACTGTAAACATAGTGCGCTTTGGTATAAATAAGGGAATGATTTCAGATGCACATGAATTGGTTAAAATCGCCATCTGCAGCTGGCTTTGAAAAGTTGAAATGTTTCCAGCTGATTCGATCCAAAGCAAGAACGCTGTAAAAGGGGTCTTACATTTGCACATGTATTCTCATGTGTTATAATACCAGCATCCTAGGGTGAATATTCCAGTCCCTAACATGGAGTTTTCTCACATAACCTGCATACTCTTAAAATAATGTAGTTTGATGATGACATGCCCCTTGCCTTAAGAAATTTAACAAAGTTGCAGCTTCCATCATAGCAGATGAGCACACAGTTTTATGCTTACAGATTTGTATTTTCTTTTTCTTTTTTTTTGTGGAGAGGCTTGAAAAAGACACCACCCTCACTCTTTCTACAAGCCCATCCACACCACTTTGGCTTCTCGGGAAATACAAAGCTCGCCATACCTGCTGTGCCTGGTTACAGTTGCTAAGCTATAATTGAACAATCACTGTTTACGATCCTATTTTCTACGTAATAACATGGTTGTAAAGGAGTGAGTGTGTGTGAGATTGAAGAATGTAGATTTGAACCTTGTAGACTCTAAACATGGGAAATGTCTTTGCCAGCTGAGCCAGCTGTTCACCACTATATCTGTTCATTTCTGCTCACGGGCAATTGACATCTCTCCTTGTCAGCTCTTCTCAAAATGACACTGTCAAGAGTGTAAAAATACTCGAAAAAGCGCGAGCAGGAGAATCCCATCTCACCTCAGCCTCTCCTCCTCCTTTTTTCGCAGCTTCATGTCCCGCTGGACCACTTTCAAGACGTGCTCGGCCTCGTCGTCCGTTAGGCCCGACAGGTCCAGCTTGCGGCCCATTTTTCTCGCCCTCGCCACGCTGAGCTGCTGCTGCTGGTCAAAGAGGGAAGGAGGAGGAGAGGCTCTGTTGCTCTGGGGGTCGAGGTGGGGAAAACCCTGGAGGAGGAGAAATGGAAAAATAAAAATGTGTTTGTGGAATCAGTTTACTCCTTTAGAGCGGAACATTAATATGCCTCACACCTGTCTCTATGTCGGAAAGGAATTCAGTCATTTATAACTTTAATCAACCTCTATTTGCTGTGGAATTAAACAATCAATAGGTGTGTGGCAGCATATTAAGTAATGATCAATGTCATATTTGCACAACAAGACTATTAGAACATAAAGGTCCACTGAAAAGGTTCTCTTCTCTTGCCATGCAATGTATTCTGCCAAGTTTGCTTTGTGACTAGTTGCCCGCCTGCAGGATGAGCCTCCATCTCTGAGCAGCTGAAAATGGAATGAGAGTAGTTCCTGGAAAGATTTGTGTTTCCATCAAATAATGTGTTGAAAAGTAAGTTGAGCTCGTGAAAAATGTTAACCCAAACAACTTATGCTGCCTTTATCAAAGTAAATATATTCCAAATGTTCTGATAACATTTCTTTGGTACCTTTCTATGGAATGAAACAGCAGCTACCATTAAAATGTGATCTGCATGTACACTCAGTTGCCAATTCATGATGTACACCTGACACAAATTTTAATAAAATCTGTCTGATACAGTTCTGTAATAAACAATGGTTAAAATGTTTAATCTTTTGCTGAAAGCAGTTTTAAAGTCTAACATTTTCTGCTCAAATATCAAGCGGTCTGTGTGAGACTGAATGTTTTGAGCTCAATGCTAATGCCATAATGATAGTGACACTGCTATGCTGATGTTGAGCACTTACAATGATCTAAGATCAGCATGTTAGCGAGTTAACATGCTGATGATGCTTAGCAGCTTAACTGTCATATTTACCATTATTCACCATATCAAGTTTAGTGTGTTTACATGTTAACATTTTTTCAATTAGTATGAAAGACAAATTACAATGCAATACAGCGATGCAGTTTTTGGAGACGTCGACTCAAAAAACAATCGGTTACAAATCGAAAATTACTGCACATAAGTATGTGTAGGTAAGCAACTACTTGGAAAACAAATTAGAGAGGAAGTTTTGCATAATGGAATAATCTTCAACAGCTTCACAAATGGCAAGTCTATAGGCCTACAGTAGTTTTACTCTCCAGACCAGAAACATTCAAAACACACCTTTGTATCTATTTGCCGTGTGATAAGATTGTACTTTTGCATAGAACATGCAAAGCAGGGTGGTAAGCTGTGAAGAGCCTTTTCTGTCAATCGTCAACAAACACAAACATTGTAGTTAAACAAAAACAGGTCATGTTTTTGCCTAGGGACCCATAACAGTGGGCCTGTGTTGTACTGTAAACACACTGTATTACACACACATATTCAAATCTAATATACAGCTACAGCCTATTGTGCATTTGGCGTTATTTGATTTTGTGTCGACTTTTGGATCACATTTTAATAAGTGTGTACGGTAAATGCTTTCCTATACTCTGAGGTCAGAACAGGCCAGACAGAGAGGAAGAAGTGAAAAAGGGATAATGGGGAGGTGAGATAGAGGGGCCGGCCATAAAAATAAAGCAGGGACGACAGGAGGAAAAGAGAGGTAAAGACAGATGGGGGGATGGACAGGACAAGGTCCATTAACGACAAGGTCTAAACAAGACGGGAGAGCACTAGCTGTGGAGAGAGCAATGATGACTCAGAAGGCCAGACAATTATGTCCGTTCTATTATTGGGCCAATAGCTTCATCGACAGACCATTTCTCCTCTTGCTCAGCTTATTAGTCATTCCTCCGGTTCATTTGAGGGCCTGTCTCATGACAGACTGTTGTTCAACTTTGTTGAATATTAAGTTTCAATAACACAAAACCGAACTGAGCTCACGATCTTTGGTTTGTTAAACCCATAACTCGTACTTTTACTTCATGTAGAATATATTTGTAACTGTGATATTCAGCTCCGGTTATTCCAAAACACTTTCTAATATTTTCACGGTAAAATAAACTTTAGATCATTTGCTGAAAATTGAAGAGTAGTTTTCATTTTGATGAAACCAGCGGGAAAGTTTTATTTCACCCTTACTCAAATCTCCCTCTGATGTGTTCATGAGTCATTTGAATCAGTAGGAACATAATACATTATCAACGAGGGCAAACTCAACAACACAGATACACACACTCGTTCGCACATGAAAAGTGCGAGAACGAGGTCTTTTCACATTCTCAGCGATGGTGGGAAAAAAAAGCTGCAAAATCTCTCAGTCTCAGAAATGTGGTATCACAGAGTGTAAATACAGCCCGTCACAATACCATTCAGAAACACTCCCCATTCAGTCGCAGTGAAAAGAGACCTTGTCCTTCACCTCTGCGAAAGTTTTCGAGTCTAACAGAATCATGTTTTACAGACAAAATGTTAACAAACACTCAGACACATGTGGATGATACATGTGCCAGCTTGTGCCCACAATGTACACCAAAAATATTACATGACTGCCAGGAACCTTAAGTCCTTTGATCTTTGAAAATAAGTATAAACCTGTCATAGTCCCATTTTCTTGCCCTGGGTGGGTTCGTTTATCTGCTTTTAACACATTTAATAGATCCTGTACATCGCAATGGATGGCGATGGATTTGTTTATATAACCTGAGCCAGAACCGGCACACCTTCATGCTAAAGCTGCAAACAGCACATCACAGTAAAACATGCGACATCATATGCATCCTTGGTGGACCCCGCCAGTCAGCTGGGATTGGCACCAGTACCCCAGTGATCATGTTCAGGATAAAGCAGGTATACATAATGGAGAGAAGGAGCCTATTTGACCTCCCGTTACCATTTCATCAAAGCAACAACAACAAAATTATACAAAAATATGAAGTGACGCCAAACTGAAACCTCACATTCTTCTAAAGACAGTATTTACTGAACAGGTTCACGTTTCAACAAAAAAACACGAGCATCCACCAACATATCCGATTAGATCCATTAACAGAAAATAGAAGGACGTCACGCATCATTTGATTAACAAAACCAAAATGTTAAAAGTAGAACTTTTAAAGAGGGTCATGCAGGATTCATTCCCCCGGATACTAGTTTTATGCTAAACTGCACAGCTGCAGGATGCAGTCTTACTCTTGAAATGAGACTAAATAATCCTCCATCCTTCCCACAATCTTGAACGTTTCATTTTAACACTCATAATAACATTAGTCTCAAATTCCATCATTAAGTGAATGACCGTCTCATGTCCTGTCCTGTCCTATCCTATCCGATCCAATCCAATCCGATTCGATTCAATCTGATTAGGTCCTATCCTAACCTATCCAATCCTGTCCAATTCAATCCTATCTGATCTCGTCCTATCCTGTGGTGTTCAGTCCTGTCCGGTCCTGGCCTGTTCTATCCTTTCCAATCCTGTTAAATCCAATCTGAATCGATCCCACCCTTTCCTGTCCTGTCCTATCTGGTCCTATCCTTTGATTTTATAACTGATACAAATAACATTTAAACACATTTTACATCCAACTAAATGCTACCTAAATGTCTTGTCTAATGACTCTTTTAACACAGTTTTGACCTTAACTGTCAAAAAGCAGGTAAACAAAACAGAACATTTTCACACCTGCAGGTTTGACTGTCTTGATGTCAACGGTGCATCAAACTCTACTTACTGGTAAAACCCATCAAAGAAAGTAATCTTATTTTATATTCAAAGATCTGCAACCCAACACATGGAGTGAAGAATATTCTCACTCCTTAAATCAGCAGCTGGAATATCAAGCCATCGGCTCTGAACTAAATCACAACAGAAACAGTGGCAGTCTTACATATTTCTCCTCAATCCTTGTTACTCTCCTTAATGTCTAGAGATGAATGCACCATGACTGTATGGCCATTACTGTATGGCCACAAGGGAAGGCAATTATTGTGGCCTTCTTTTTGCAGTGAGTGGTGTCAAGGACAGGGATGGAGCATCATTTATATAGTATAGTTGTTTTTAGGGAAAGATCAAGAATATGTTTAAAGTACTGAACCAATTTTACACTTAGAAGCTTGTGAACAGGTCTTATGTAGTCGTGCTACTTGTGTGAAAAACTGTGCATAAAGGCTTTTGTGGCTTATTGTGGGAGCTGCATGAAATCTAAACTGCCTCAGTCAATGTCAATTGAGTCCGCATCTGTTGAACTTTGACTTCTGTTGACACTCCTGGCTATAGAGTATTTTTAGATGCTACTGGCATAACACACCTGAATCTGTCCAGTCTGATGAACTGAGTCGAGTTGCACTATGTGTAATGTAGGTGCCAAGTCTCCATATAAAGAATGATCACTCTCAGTCAAATACTTTGTACGTGTTCACATTCTTGGGCCATAAAGCTGATTTCAACAGAGCACAAAGTTGTAGATATGCAAATATGTTGCTTCAAAGAAACTACAAATTCTAAAACATGAATGCTTCACACATATCTTTAATCTGACATCACAGAAGATCTATACAATCAGCCTGGTTTCAAGGGGGACACCCAATATTAGTGTCACCACTTAAGCGCCTGAATAAATGTGAAATATGATAGTCAGATCTTTTCTACTGTTCCTGAATTATTGTGTTGACTAATGGCCAAAAAAACTTGTTTTTGTAGAACATTATGATGTCACAGTGAAGTTGACCTTTGACATTTTGGATATAAAACGCTATCACTTGACTATGGCCACAAACACGATAAAACTTTTGACCTTTGATTAACAAATTCTAATCAGTCCATCCTTGTGTCCAAGTGAACGTTTGTGCCAAATCTGAACAAATTTCCTCGTGGCATTCCTAAGATATCGCTTTCACAGGAAAGAGAGGGATGGACAACTCAAAAACAGAATGCCTTTGACCACAGCTGTAACCAGTACAGAGGCGTCTTAATACACGTTTGGTCACTATTGTCAAATTGTGACTGGCACTACAATAAAGTGTACCAGTGTAATATTGTCAGATTACTAGAGCAACAAGTTCATTCTGACACACTCAGTACAGAGACGGGAAGAGAATGACTTGAGAGGGAAAATAGGTCACACTGATGCATCTCTTCGGAGAAAGAATAGAACCCTGTATTTTCCTCAAAGGACACATCATGCACATCAATCAACCACGTCTTTAATGAAACTGAGGACACACTGATACTAAATCACTAAAGCACACTTAAAACCGAGGCATCCTACACCGTGCTGCAAAGCACTTGGCTCTGCTGCTGTCTATCACCTTGGAGAGTCAGCAGAGGATGAGCGTGCTGAGGACAAGGCCCTGTTGGGGCGCTAAAAGGGCAGGTGCAGCCGAGCGCTAAATGAACTGCTTGTTTTAGACACTCTCCATTGGATCAGCTTTTTGTCACAGCCGGAGGGAAGGAGATCGAGAACAACTTGGTTGAAATTACTATTTGGACTGAAGGTGAATACACTGGACTGACTTTGCGGATCTGCATTTGGTCACTGTGAGTGATGCTTTTACGTGTGGGAAATATGTGCTGGAAGATGTCTGACATTGTGCTTGAAAATAAAGAACAGCTCACCGCAAATACTTTAAAAGCTTTGTTTTTGTGTGCAATGGCCTTTCTTTGTCTCTTTGGCCATTTGTCATCTTACAGACACAAGACAGCAGAAACGAATGTGTTCAAGGTGTTTTTGCGACCCAGCATATGGCCACTATCTGTCAAGATGACATCAAGAGTTGCCAACAGAGAGGAAACAGAAGCAACAAGATGTTATTGGACTATAGTTCAGTTTAAGGAATGGATGCAGTACACTGCATGTGAACTAAAAATGTATATTCCTTCAACTGCTTCAAGGTCTTACTAAGTGTAAAGCAAGAAGCAAAGGACATAGTGTGAACAGACCTGTCGTTAGTTATGAATTTATGAGAATACAACCGTGAAAAATATTCACACGTAAAATCCTCAAGGGAAGAGCATGAAAAACACCATTATCATCTGCAGATAAATTGGGGAAATTATAAGATTACAGATTAGATTGCATTACCCAATATTGTGTCTATGAACATTAAATGCAATAAATACCATGAACTGACATCACTTTTTCTACATAGTTAAATACTCCTCATTACAAACTTGCTTTGGTAACATTGAATGGGGAGAAATTATCTGTATGACATACTGTCACTAAACGTACACACCTTATCTTAAACACATGGGAAGTACTAAATCACAGGGAGAGAGAGTTTAAAAGGTCATTAAGATGATGTCATTGACTATTGTAAAAATAATCCAGGATCTTGGCAAGTTTTGGCGCCAATCGTCCCATGTTCACGCTTAGTCCCACTCAGAGAGCACTGTATTTGTATACTATAGCTTTATATCCTTTCTACTTCTGTCATTTGGGAAACAGACCTTTGTTTACAGAGGCTATACTAACATGTCACAGTGGAAAAAACCCTAAAATTAACGATGGCTGAATTCCATTTACCCGCTTCAGTTTCAGAGTCTAGACATTGTGCATGCTGCCTCTGTCAAAATGTCATGGCTTTCTGGGACACTAAAGCAGAATGTGAATCAGAATGCCTGTGAAAATTATAATGCTATTTTGTAGTGTATGATGTCCTAGAAATGTGTCACTAAAGAGTAAATACAATCCAATCATTATGCAAAAAGCTGAAAAACTTCACCTACTTTGCACCTGAAGTTGTTTTACAACAGCCTTGCATATGAGTTACAGCCAATTTTGGTGGAAAATATTGAAAATGCATCCCAGTCACAGTAAACAAAAATTCCAAGCCAATACTGTGGATAAGAATATTGCCAGCTGAAATGAAGGTTGTGCCACAAATCTTCTACCCAAATATTAACGGTGGGAGCACAATAATCCTCACCAGAAGCTCAGTATGAAGAAGAGCCCTTAATCATTTGTCATTGTCTGACATCTACCTGCCGTGTCACATCCATCACTACCTGGCCAATTACCGCACTGCATAGCAAGAGAGGAGGGAGGCTGGCAAGGTGAGAGTGCTGCGGCTACATCTGTGAAGATGCACACTCACACATACTCCGCACATACATGCAATTTGACCTGAAGTATTCAAATACAAACAGATGCTGATTGAATCTGCCTGAAAGGTGTGCATGTGACTTGAGAACTAAGATGGGCTCCTGATTCTTCATTGTCCTTGAGTGAATTACTCAGAATAGCAGACTAATTCATTCAGTATGTGGGTGAATGGGTCCCCCCAGAATGTCAACAGGTGACAGTCAGCTGCACAAAACAAAACAAATAACGCATAATGTGCACTGAGCCGACCTGCACACCCACTCACAGGGGCTGCCAAGAAAGGATTTTGAGCCTGCATTCTCGAGGGTTAAAGTTTTGTTTTTTTTCTGTTGCAATGACTGAGACAAAACGTGACTTTATTTTCAATGGCTTCTACTCATTAAACCACAGCGTCTCAGTTTTTTTTGTTTTTTTGATATTTAAAAAGATGAGTCACATCCTGCACCTCCTGGACCTGGTTCTGCTTTTCTTTTCAGCACTCTGGACTGTGATACAGATTCACCTGATGTGTTTGCCTTTGCGTGCAGAAAATCGCCGCATTCTTCTCATTTAAAACCAGCACCTGACGTTCAGACTGCCACGCTAGCTGTGACTATAATAACATCTGTGCAAAATCTGCTTTAGCATCTACACTGATTCAGGCAGCATTTTCACACTGAGGTATGCGAGCACGCGCCGAGCCTGTAAATTACACATCGAAAGCAGACACCTGACACTGAGGCTCATGTCTCACTTCATTATTTCAAACGCTCATTATAACAGGCACACGTTCATCCCTTCCCACTGAGTACATTTGGAGAATCACTTACACAGGATCAGAGGGAGCCGAATGACCGCCAGTCACAGTCTCTTTCACGTTATTCCAGATATGACACCCAAAAAAAAGACGCGGAGGGATGCGCTTCAGCAATTGGAAACTTCCGCGACACCTGTCTGTCTTCCAGATACTTTTTTTTTTTCCACGCCTGCCCCTCGGATAGTCGCCTTATTATTTTTTTTCCCCCCAAAGCAGCGGACGAATGCACGGCTGAATGGGTGGTCACGAGGTTTGTATTACACGGAGGAGGGAGGGCGCGCGGCGAGCGAGGTGAGGGATTGGCACCCAACCTTGATGCTTCCTGTGTTAACGGTGACAGCGCGGTGTCACACTCAAGAATGGGGCTTTGAGGGACGTTTCGGGGTTGGAGATCAAAGCTAGTCGACTGTGTTTCCGTGCTTGACTGATCTCAAATCCCCCTCTCGTTTTTTGTTTTTTTTCCTGCTGGCACCTGGGCATACTGCGCTCTAATTTGGCACTGCTGCTCCTGCAGGAGGAGGAAGAGTAAGGGGAGGGGAGGGGAGGGGGAGGTGGAGGAGGAGGAGGAACTATGTTGGCTGACTGATTCATTCACAAAGCCATTCACTGAGCAATTAATCTTGCAGCGAGATAAAACATCCAATTTAATCTAGCAGCATCTATCCGCAGCGTCACTGTCAGCGTCAGATGGATCATATAAATTCACTAATTTGCTTTACTTAGCTTCCATATAGGTTCAGTAACACATTTAATATGGCAAAGCATTAATACATTCTCCAATGCAATACAGGAAAACAAATGTACAATTTGACATAGCCTAAACAATAGAAAATGAAAATAGTGATTACGGATCATAAATTACTTCCTGAGTGTCTACTGTATTCCTAAATGTAATAATCTGGCAAAGCACCGGTGCACTTTAGGAGAAAACCTGGCTGTCTGTTGTCTTTATTAGTGCACTGGCTACAGAAATGCTGACACTCAGGCATTGCAAAAACAATTTCTGGGCTGTTGCCCTACACAGTCATACTTTTTTTGCAAAATAAGTAGCTCATCTAACTTTGCAATGACAGGATATTTTATAGAGGTTATAAATCAAGCAAGGTTGGTGTTTTCTTTACACTAAGTCTAAATAAGGCTGCCTTTACAACAAATCCTGCCCAGGTAGTTTCTCAAAGTCATATATCCTATGTATCCGACCCTATTTCACTTGCACAAAATACACTGAGTCATTATATACTTGTGTGCTAAAAACCTGTGTGCCACACTTACAGTAAGTCACACTTCTGAGCTACATACGACAGAAGATGTACAAAGTAAGACACAGTGCTTGTGCAGTGGCAAGTCTCCCAGATACATATTTGATTCATATTTACACTGATAATACAAACACCAAATGTACTGTCAACAGTTAAGTCCAGAGGGTATACAGTTCATGTTTTTCATGCCCTATAAGGAAAAGTGTTACACAGGCATTAGATGAGGTTGCATCAGGCTGGATTCCTACCTGTGTTGGAGATCATCTCCGAGCATCTAATCTTGGCTGAACAACTCAACCGTTGCAATATAGGCCCTAGGTATCAAACAAAACCCAGGACACATTGGGAAGCACTCCATTAATGTAAATAAACTTTATGAAAAGCAGGTCGTTTTCTTAACCCTCGTGTTGTCCTTGGGTCAAAATGACCCGCAGCTGTGTTCAACCAAGTTCTATTTTATTTCTATATTTTTATATTTTTTTGGGGCTCATTGGTCATCATTCTTTAAAGAAACCCTCACAGCCTCCTTGTCACCAATGATCCCAAAAAATATGAAAATAAAATGGAAATTGGTTGAACACAGCTGCGTGTCATTTTGATCCAAGGACAACACTAGGGTTAACTAATAAAGGAGTGTTTTATCTTTCAGTTTATCTGAGATTGTAAAAATGACCAAATCAACAAAGACACACGTTTTTGCTGTGAAACAGTGATTAATTCTGACCTTAAAGGTAACAGCCTCCTTTTCTTTTTAGTCCAAACTTGCAATTATATGTGAAAGGTCACAGGCGGGGATTATTAAAATCTTTCACTGCGACTGCAAAACGGATGTTCAGCGGTGCACTTTAAAACGAGTGTGCTTATTATGGTTCAGCGCTCATTGCGTGCAGATTTAAATAACACATGTCTGGCTTGAGAAATTGCAGTTTTACTTTGCTTTGTCTGCAAGCTTTAATTATAGCAGGGGAAACAAACATAACTAGCAAATACATCTAAATGGGCTACCGGTGTGATACTACAACAAAGGTGAGGTAGTGAAAACTAAATTGTGTGACCATGCATAAAGTTCACCTGCATACCTAACTCTCAGCATAACATTGCAATTATCTTGTGATGGTAATGCAAAAGTGAGTTAGTATAGACATTCATGCAGAGTGAGAAGGGAGAACAAAGGAGGACAGGGCACTCCCTGTACAGTCTCGTTTTGTCGGTCACTTACAGCTCCTGTGAGGAGCTGGGGGGTCATTCTAAGGTTTTACGTCAGCAATCCTCTGGTCACAAGCACATTTCTGCAACCTTAAGGCTGCTGGTCACATAAAAAGCTTAGTAATCCTGGTGTGAATGTTTTATGCTCGGCTGCTGAGTCGCTTGCCGTATGACCCTGCAATTTACAGCCGTGAATCTGAGGTGAATAAGAAATCTCTTAAATTTGTCGCCTGTAAGGATGTTTTGTATTGTTAACATTTCTGCCAGAGGGATTTAGCTTGTTACAGTGTGCATTTGCACGCTTTAATAATCCCATCAAGCTCACAGGTGGGAACAGAGGGAATATTCATGCCTTCATCTTCTGCAGTCGCTGTGTGAAAATGTAATCAACAGGTCGGCGTGGCATGCCTCAACATGTATCAGCAACTTGTGATAGATTTTCTCAGCATGGGAGACCTCGAGGCTGTCCGGGAGTTGTGATTGCTGAAGTAGAGTGACTAAGAAAAGCAAAGCATTCTGGTCCCTCAATCCGTGTCACACTTTGAAAGTACGGTGTTCATGTGTGCGCACGTGAGTGTGGGTATTGTCTGCTGTAACATTCAGTGCCTTTGTTGGAGGTTGATTATGGCTCAACAGTTTCCACGTTGGCATTTGAGGTTTCTTTCCTCGGAGGGCTTCACTGTGCACTATGATCTCGCCCTTCAACCAAATGTCACCCTTCAAAACCATACAAATGGTCAATGAATCACAGCCTCTTTTTTGCAGCCGGTATGAGATGTTCCATGAAAGTTTTGCTGAGAAAACCTCTAACAAGGATTCTCTTGGAATGATATAAATTTGTACTATTATTGTTGGAGGTTGATTATGGCTCAACAGTTTCCGAGAAAACTTCTAACAAGGATTATCTTGGAATGATATCAATTTGTACTATTATTGTTGCTTCATGCAGGAACAAAACACTAACAAGCCAAATGTGTGCCCACTTGACAAGGTAATGACAAGGCATGAGCAAACCTCAGCCACCAGGGGGCCTCCAAAATGTAACCTGCACTCAGTTTTTCTGCAAGTTATTACTATAATTACATTACATTGCTGTATATAAAGATACAAGCCTGTATTTGGTTATATTAACATAAATGTTTTCCTGATGCAATAAAAGCCAAGAAAAAAAATACCAAAATGAACAAATTAACACATTTTAGAAGAGTTGTGGCTTGTGCTATTGAAAAATAACACTCTTAGGGCTTGCTATCCATAATGTAATGATTTAGTATACAAATCCCCACACATGTACTTTTGTGATTCTGACACCAACAAAATTGATGTTTTCTGTGGGTACTTTCGATCGTGTTATTAGCCAACACCCCCTACGTATACCTGCAGATTAAAAACAAATATTTAGACTCTTGTAGTTATGCATTCCATTTAAGTTCTTTCACATAAAAACACTCCCTTTGCACCTAAATTCTTGACATTGGTGCAGCCCAGAAACACAGTTCTGAATGCAAAGATTTTTCTGTTTATCCTGCTCTTATCACATCAGCATGACTCTGAATATGCTCAGAGATTACTCTGATGTAATAAAAACACAATGACGTCTCAGTGTTCAGGAAGGCAGCAGGTGCATGAAATGCACTTACCCAAGACAAACAGGTTTTGCACCTGCAATCATCCCCACTCAGTCAGTCGTCAGTAATCCATATCTTGACCCATATAAGGCGGCTGCTGTGTGCTCCTGGTAGCAGAGGTAATATCCTACTCCTGTTGACTTTAGTCCTTGCTGTGATTCTCCCATGGAAGATTTTCCAGGCCGGATCACGTCCTCTGTGATGCAAACAGTTGAGATTGTAAGGATGCAGTATAATCACTCTTGACACTTGCCATTCACCATTATGGTTCCCTCTTTCACAAGTGACACAACAAAATCTGTCACCTTTCAAGTCTCATTTAAATTTGAAACAGAAACACCCAACACTCACTTTGACGGGAGACAGATAATACAGCCCATGAAATCTCTGCACTCCCTCATTTCCTCACCTCTGACTGCCTTAATAACGTGGAAAATTGCAGAATTCCCCTTTAATGTGACTGATTTCTCAAGAGTTTGACCTGTGAGAAATCATTTTACGTGCGTGAGCACTTAATTGTGCGCAAGTGCGTCAACTGTAATTTGCAAATGTGTTTGCATAAATGTGTTAAGACTTGTAGAGCATGATTTCCAACAACAGGAAACTTATCTCCTGAGTGGAATCATGTATGGTTACCCTGCGGAGCAGTTAAGCAGATACTTCTCAATCATGGGAATATAATTAGTAAAATGTTTTAATGGTTGTAATTGCTTAATGTATCAAAGTATTAAAGGCCTGAGCTACTTCAGATCTCTGAGTCAGAATATTGATTTTGGATTACAGCACCTGCTTTTAATCCCACAATAATGTGTGCGTTAAGCCCTCTACTGTCTATCTCCTCATGCCTGAATGAACAACATATTTCTCTCCCCTGTCGGCTTGTTTAGTCGGCAGTCGCTCACCTTATTCCATTTAAACATACATGGCTATGTGTTAGTCAGTGACGAGGTGGAGGTGAAGCCTCTGCCTACTCAGCATGACTAATTGCCCATAAGTGGCCATTGCAGTGATGGAAACAAAGCATCACAGACACCAAACACAATGAGTCACTCAGTGTGCATTGTGCTGTTTGTGCACAGAGTGAAGTAAAGAGAAGAACATCTATTGGGAGTGTGGGGGGTGGAAGCTTGTTTAATATCTTCCCATTTGGCAAATAGAGGAATTAATTTGTCTTTTTTGTTTTTGATGAATGCTTTTTCAGAAATGCCTGAGAAAGATGAGCTCTGGTGATGAAAGGAATCCGTGAAGCCATTTCCCAGCGGTGGAGGAGATATTCAGAGCTGTTACTTAAGTTAAGTACCAAAAACGTATGTAAGAGTACTCTACTAGTAAAAGTACGGAAGTATTAACAGGAAAATTTGGCTGAAGCATTCAAGTAAAAGTCATAGTTTTGACCTTCTGAATGATACATTATTATATATGTATCATGATGTGATATGATATCATGTAACATGATATGTTAGCAGCATGTTACTGTTGTAGCTGCTGCAGGTGCAGCGAGTTTGAACTACTTTATATTCATTTTGAATAAACAGGCACAGCAGATAAATCTGAGGGGTCGTCAGATGATTACTGAGAGAGGAAAGAAGAAGAAAAACAGTTTTGTTTTACAGTTCTCGTTCACACATCTATTTTCAGTGGGTTTTTTTTTTTTTTTACTTTTCTCTAATCTTTGATTTGATTAAAGCACTATTTGGTGGAGCTGTTAACAACTTAGACATCTGAACTGTGACCCCGACTAGACTGCTGTTTTGTCAGAAGGCAAAAGGTTTCAAAATCACTGGTAAAATCTTTAACAATGTGTTGTATTTTCAGAGCTTGTTGCAGTATCCATTGTGCCAAATCTTCATCCAAAAGTACTAAAGCTGTCAAATAAATGCAATAGGGGAGAAAACTACAAGACTTCTCTCTGAAAGGTAATGGAAATATAAAGCAGTCAAAATGGAAATACCCAAGTAAAGTACAAGTATCACAGAACTATACTTAAGTACTTGAGTATATGTACTTAGTTAGTTTCCTCCGCTACCATTTCCCGGGTTGCAGCTAATAGGCGATCGCTAATTGACCTCTGAATTGAGTGATGAGGAAAACAACTGCCTCCCCTCCTGCTTATACTATACACAACCCTGCTGGATGGAGCCAGTTTGCTCAGGTGCAGTAAAATACCTTCAGAGCAGATGTTTATTAAGACTGATTAGCGATTTGAACACAAGTTAACAGCAAATAAATGTGTGAACATGGAAGGTCATGGAAAATAAAGTGTGTGGACATCAGGAGGTCAGACACACCTGCGCAATGCCCTGGAGCTTCGAGGATGTTTGCATGCAAAGCATTTTAGATTAGCACTCATACTTTAAGCGGTCCCTCTTAGCTTCTAGTAGCCCCAGACTAATTCTTTTCCCTTCCAGTGTTTAAGAAACCACAGCATATTGACAGTCTGGTCAGTCTCCTTCCAGACTATATTAGTCACACAGCACAGAAGTCCGCTCACCCCCCTCCTTTCCTGTGTTTATTTCACAAATGTGCATGAGTGAGAGTAAATTTGCCAGCCACTCCACTTCACGGTTTGCCTGCCAACGGTTTTCTCTGGCCAAGTTTAGCCACAGCTGTTTACAAAGGAGATGTTATTGTTGCTACCCACTCAGCTGTGGATGATATTTCTGTAATAGGTCAGCAACACTTGTCAAAACATACAGTAACGCAGACACATCACCTTCGGCCCAGATTTTTTTTTTTTATCACCGTGCACCTTGCATGATGATTAAATTAATTAATGAAAACAGCTTCAATCATTTTTATTTTGGTACAAAGATACACAACTCCCCACAAATCTATCAGCTATCTTAGAGCATACTAATCATGCAAGATGTGACAAATTAAAGCATTATAGTTTTTATATGGATGGAACAACCATGCATTGTGAAAGGGATCGCTCTTAAAAAATAAAAATAAAACCCACAGGGAATCACCAACACTTCAGTTTATTTTTACATCTTTCAGCTCATTGTAGTGGTTTTGCTGCCCACAACTTCACTGTTTTGGTTCACTCTAAACAACATCACTTCAAGCCACAGCTGTTTTCAGAGAGAAAAAAGATACAAAGTTTGCAGAGCATTTATCATCTCAAGAGCCATATATTTTACTCAGGGGTTGGTGGAGACTAAAGCACAGATAAATAAAAGAGTGAATATTAGATGTTTCTTAGATTGTAAAAAGCATTATAGTACAGTATAGGCAACTATTTGCCACTATAAACTTGTTGCTGTGTGACCTGCTTGTTCTGCTGTTACAAAGTAACCGACAATAAATCCTGCTTTAAACCTTATTTCACTGAATAAATGTCAAATTATGTGTTGGTTGTGGATAGTAGACAGTTGTGAGATAAGGCTCCAGTTCTGAAGGCTCCAGTTTGGATTTCGGCCATCGCCATCTTGCTATTTTGGAGCCACAAGTGACCATATTTGGACGAGCTGGGGACGAGCGAGCGCTGGATCTGACTCGATCTGATTGGGAAACCGAGGACAATACGCCTGCCCACCAATAGCTGAAACCTGGCTGCGCCACAGGCCTGTCAATCAAACAGACATGCCCCCAAACATACAGCTTTTGAGGCCCAAAATCGAATTCATGATGGGATTCTTTACAGATGGACCACCAGAAAACTAACAAAAAGAATGATTTTAGTTCAAAACACCATGATGACTTTTGGAAAAAAATTATTGACTTGATTGTATTTCATAAGAGCAGTTAAATGGGGATCTATGGAGGAAGAGCCTGTTTGGTGCAAACCTCTGGTGGCCCTCGTGGTATTGCGCTTTATTGCGCTGACTTTTCAGACCCAGAAGCTATAGTCCGTCCACTTATATATACAGTCAATGGTAATAATATGCAAGTAAAGATACAGAGAGTACATGCAGCAGACTAGCATAATAACATACAGGAATACCAAGAAACATTTTTATTGATTTTCACCACATTAAAAGTTGGCTAACATCGCTCCTCGCTCACTCTGGGGAGTCAGTTTGTTTGTTACTGATTATCAAGGACTCTAAGTTTTTAGTATGCGGACAAAGTACCAAACAAAATGCCAAGCATCAACACAGAGACATCTGAAAAATAGTCACTTAGTCAACTGTAAGGATCAAGACTTGTTTGTAAGCTCTCCAGTGAAATGATGTAATTTCACAATAAATTCCTTATTATATTAACAAAAATTGGAATTTGAATTCCTATCTTCCTTTGAATATATCCAAAGAGCACACGGTTATGTATTGATCTATTTATTAAAAAAAAAAAAAAAAAAAAAAAAAAAAATTTCAGTTGTACTGTGATAATGATAATACTGTACGTAATAATTCATGTGTGTGTCTGCAGTTGGAGAGAGCAGTGCAGCAGCACACATGTGAGACGGAGGCCGTCCACACCTTGCCTCAAACAGACACAGATATGGTCGGCTCTCTCCTCTCGTCAAAGCCTTCAAACACTCAATGGCATTGTTTGAATTCAACTTCCTGCTGCTATGGTAACCGGAGCAGAGAGAGGATGGGGGTATAAATGAGAGGGCATGACCTGTACTACGTCTGACACTCTCTCATGATGTTTGGTTTGGTATTCTGGCTGAATGAACAATGGTCGATGCACTGTGATAATAACTAGACAATTTGGGTTTAATTAGATACATTGCCTCAATAAATATACAACACCGCATCACTTATAGCATGACCTTGAATAGTAGACTGTATCTTCATACATTCTCAAAGGTGCCAAATGAGATTCATGATCCATCCTCCTCCTCTCTTACATCACAAAGATCAGAGTTGTTCTGCAAAACATTGCTGGGGTTTACTTTTGTATTACCCACGAGCTGATTTTCAGAAATCCCCAGAATGCTTTAGGGTGATGGGTATTGTGTTTTCCAATATATATAAATGGGAAATATGTAAGCAGCATCAAAATCACAGAAATAAAAGCCCTGCTAAGACAGTTGAAATGACAGGTATTCGCTTGTTGTCATGTTCTCTGGCCAGAAAAAAGGTGCTCATCTCTGTGTGAGGTTGGTAAAGGTGAATAAATTCAGAGTGCAGAGTGAAACTGAGTGTAGTTGGTTTATGGATTTTCCTGAATAGGGGAAGCTAGCTTTCACACATTATGATGCCTCATCTCCAAGGAAATGCTATCAAATGCCTGCCGCAATGGTGCCAATAAGCTAAAGAGAAATAGGCCATAATCTAATCAAAAATGTACATTCCATTACAATGTTTTTCAAGGAAATCTTTCCTTTGGCAAAAACTCCTTCAAAAATGTCACTAAAAGCTGTTTAGGGTGGATTTTTCCTTTAGCCTGCACTATCCCTGCCAGAAAAGCTCAAGTAAAAAAAAAAAAGACAACGTTTACATCCTCAAAATCAATGACAGCACACACACTTAACAGACACAACTGTTGTTCAATTGCAGTCTCAGAAATCAATTTTAAACAACAGAGCCCTAAGAGCCACATCCTCTCAGCAGAGCATCATTTTGTTCTTTCAGATTAATGTTTCGAACAGCACCTGGCCTATTTTCCTGCTTATGTGGAGTAAATTTTGAAACCACACAAGATATTGTGCAGGTGTGTTAATATAGTTGACACATCTCCAGCTGCAGTGACTTATCATTTAATTATTTATCTACAGGCTGAATTCTTTCTCTACCTGTGAGTTTTGATATCTAAATTGATCAATTATGGTAATCTGTGGACAGATCAAACGGACTGCGTTTGGAAGAAAGCCATTTTTTAGCTGTTCTGTGGGAAAATGAGGGCTGTGATTACTGAGGGCCTTTTTATTTAGTGAAACACTGTGGAGGGGTGGAGAGGGTGCAGATGTGAGATTAAACACAAACAGTGTTGCTAACTGAGGATATATTTAAGATCGATGACAGGAACATGCTTATCCTTAAACATTTAAGTTCAGATAAAGTGAAAGTGAAATATAAGAGGCCAGACTATAATCCTTCTTTGTTCAATGACAACCGTGTAAATTGCAGCACGGCCGTATTGTTTTCTTCCTCAGCCTCATCCTTGGCTTCCTCTTCTGTTTACACATGACAGCAATGAAAGCCTCGCTGCTTTTCTCTCCCTCGCACCTTTCACATAGCTCTTACCAAAGCAGCCGCACAGGAAAAGAAGAGGACAATGTGCTGTAGAGGAGTATTGATTCGCAATCAGACCTTCAAGCCCTTCCAGTTGAACAGAGAGGAGGAGGAAGGAATATGAGTTTTAGTCTGTCATTTCTGTGAAAAGGTTATACAGTATGTAGCTACATGGCCCTACACCACGTATATACACACTGTTCATTCATTACACATAAGAGTTCTCCTCATCACACACACAAAATCTGCATTCAGTAGAGCAGAGATGTGACAGGAAGTGTCATTTGGTGCGTGACTAAGTGGCGGCGAAATGGAGTCGTGCGAGGAACAAATTTCACCTTAATGCACAACGAGTCTAATTGACTGTTGTGTCAGTGGTTCATTTAATCTGGAAACGTGCCCTCTGAGGGTGAAGCAGATCCCGTCATTTTGGCTCTTATTTCTTTTAATGATCACACGCACATTCAAATACATACAGTATGTGAAGCTATAAAGGTCAGCCGGAGTTTTACATTTTCAGCAAGATTATTTTTTTTAAAACGAGACCCAACACACTTGCAATTAAAAGGCTGATACCATTCTTGTGACTTTACAGTAAATTGGCAACCTGTCAGCCAAGGTTAGCACAACGATTGAAAACAGGACAAGACAGCTGGCCTGCCATATTGAGGTAACAAGATCCACCATAGCGGCACCTCCAGCCACTGGAAACTCTACAGTCCCTGCCCCTTGATAATAAATAGTTCAGCACACACACCCCTCAAATCACAAATTGTTGTTACATATTGAGATTAAACAAGAGAGATATATCGTGTTAATTGGTGAGTTAGTCCAGTTTTTCAAACATTGGACAGAGCCAGGCTAGGCGTTTTCTTATGTTTTCAGTTAAGCTAGCTGCCTTCTGACAGGAATGCAAACCTATATCCCAAAATGCGGAACTATTCCTTTAACTGTCACAGGATTGGATCTCCCTGAGCCACTGTGTCAGTAGTTTTCCGATTTCTTCAGAAGAAAAAGTCATTGTGAGTAGCGCTCACAGTCAGGTCTGTGGTCCTCTTTTCTGGAAACACATGTTACTGTTGACATTATTAAAATGTCATTCCTAAATCCTTTGAACAAAAAACACTACAAGAGTGGATGTTTCAGTTATATAATAAAAAAAAACTTTCTGAGTCATGTCTCTTAATCCAGATGCTCTTTCCTAAATCACATTTCCTGCCATGCTGCTGTCAGACAGCTCGGTCGCTCCCCCTCACTCACACAAACACATTTCTACAAGTGTTTATATGTCACAAATTACCTGTCTCCTCATCTCTGGTCAGACAGGGACACAGTGTTGAGTGGAAAATAGGTGCTTTTTTTTTCACATGCCAGCCATAGAGCATCATCCTCAGACACATTGACAGCAGCTTAAAGCAGAGCCACTGATGAATGACACTTCCCATTGGGAGGAAGGAGAGGGCCAGCACTGAGAGTGGCTCTGCATAGCAATTTTATATAGTTAACTCCCTGAGATGCTTTAAAAAGTTACTTTAAAGTTGCAAGTGTGGACTGAATAACAGGGATTTGGAGTATGAAATGACTCTCCCTCGCTGTGATTACTGTCTTTTTACATGGCCACATTGTGGTTTGTGGGAGTTTAATGTAAACTTGTAACCTTGGTAACAGGATTTTGACATATCTTACAAGAAGTCATCTGATGTTTTAACTTAATCACAAACTGTGATTCCCAGTAGGGTGAAATTAATTGCTTGGTTAGTCCAGTAAAACGACTGACATGTTAGTCCGCTCGTTGACTTCGAGTGGATTGGTTGCCAAGAAAAGCAAGATTTGCTGCTTTGAGGTCATTTTTTACTCTTCCCTTTCCCTGGTCTCTCGACTAAACATCCCCTCCATCGATTCACATCATTGGCCTGCAGCTGTCTAGTCAGTGGTCTCATTGAGTCTCCTGGGAGATGTTTGCAGCAACAGTTCTGACCCAGCGTATCTCAGAAAATAAGTAAATACAGGGCGGGGGGCTCGGAGCTGGGGATGAAGATGAATAACCATGTTTCCTTCTCTCCACTTAAACTGTGACTCACCGGTAAGCGTCTCACAATCTTTTTTTCAAGTTTGTTGAGTGAGACGCAAACTTATTCACAAGAATGCATGCGGACAGGAATGTAGGGCTTGACATGGACCGGAAATTAAACTTGTTTAATGTGTTTAACAATTTTCACAGTGGTGCATGTCTTAGCAGGAGACAATTCCTGTGTGACCAGAAGCCCGAGGCTTAAAGACATTAGACCAGATTCATTCGCTTTCTCACTCCCACTCATTCTTTCCATCCTGAGACAGGGGGCCCATTCATGTACAACTCGCCCCATCAGGAGATGCATTCTTTATGGCGTGCTATGTTTTAAAGGGCATATAAACTCCCATAGAGGTAAACTAAACCTCCCAACATGCCTGCCAGATAATGCCAAACACACTGCTCAATTTAAGCATGAAATGGATTTGAAACATGTTTTTCTCCGTGTTTTTTCAGCTATTTTACTCCCACATGATCATGACTAATTTTCCCAAAACCACAAAAGACGTATGATGATTTTTATCTACATCAGACAGTTGTGAGTTAATCTTTTTCACCAGTGTTCAGTCAACAGTAGTCTCAAGGCTGACATGAATTGACAGTGTCGATAGCTGCTGTGTATTTTCACTGAGACGTCTACTGAGTTGTAATTACTGTAATTTCTAAAAGGCTTACTCAAGTGTTTGGATCACAGAAGAACTGTATAAACATTGTACACATTTTGAGATCACAAGAAAAGAGATTCATCTACTCTACCGTCGAGACAAATTCTTTGCATAATGCAGCATTTCTTCAGGACATTACAGGAAGCAAACCACCAATTTTTCATTTGTTATATACAGTGGGTTTGACGACACTCTCTACGCTCTTATTTAAACAAACACTTTGGCAGCAGTTGTGGAGCAGGCAAAAGTGGAAAATGGCCTTTGGGTTGGGGTCGTAGGGCACGGGGAGGCCCCTCAAGATGTCTGACATGTTTCTGCAGGACCACAGGCCACTGGCTGGCGCAGAGCACCGGCTTGTGGTGAGCTGTTTGTCTGCGTGAAGCTGGCATAGCCTCCCATTCCCCTGCATCTGTTCCCCATTAGCAGAGCCGAGAGTATAAAGCAGGGAGCTGACAGGGGCTGGGAACAGTCTAGTTCCTGCCTGGATCATGGGGTTTACTATCTGGCTGAGTGTGCTCTGCCTGCAGGCGGGCTTGCTGTCACACGCGTTCGAGTGCTCAGGAGGCAGCCAGGGAGAGCTGTGTGTCAGCAGACAGACCGCAGACGGACAGGTAAGAGACACACTTCAAATGGATCTGATAGTTAGAGAAGGACAAGAGTGTTCATTAGGTATCAGTCATCGTGTGTGCTGCTGTGACACTACATGGGGTAAGTGCAGCCTGTTTGAGTCAATTTAAATGTTGTGCGCTGGCAGCAAACTACATTATAACAAACACTTCTCAAAAATGGAAATGAAAAGAACCGGCATTATTGGATTTATGTAAAGAAAGCTGGCAGCAAAAAGAGGTGATGCATCTCTAATATTATGGTAAGACAGCTTGGTTTCTATCGAAAGGTAACATTGTGTTTGAAATGAAGAAAATTACAATCACAAAATAGTGTATATTCCTCATTTTGTCTGTGTTGTGGCTACAATCTACAAATGTATTGACTCAAACGTTTAAAATATGCTTTAAAAAAAATAAACTATATATATATATATCTATCTATCTATCTATATATATATATATATATATATATATATATATATATATATATATATATATATATATATATATATATATATATATATATAAAATATATTTTTTCTTTTAACCAATGTTTCCGCCATATGATTAAATATAAAGAGGGGATCTTTCAGGACACACTGTATTACAGAGAAGAATAAATTATCTTTTAAAAAGTTTATACTTTCAGTTTGGGTTTAAATAACCAGCAGCTTGCTGATTTAGTTTTTGCTCAGACAGTGTGGTCAGTGTTTATACAGTCGCTCGGCCAGAGGAAACCAGTAACTCTACTGGAATGTAAATCCACTCTGACTCCTCTGAAAAGGGCTGCTGTGACGATAATAGTGGCCAAGTGTGTTTCAGGATGGAAGGAGACGTGTACAGTCTAACCCTGACCTGTGGTGACATATAATTTTTTTTTCTAACAGAAACAAAGTCTCATTGTAATGGTTTTTACAGCCATAATGCCACCCCACTAAAAATATACCTCTCTGTGGAACAAAATCCTTCAGCTCCCCTTTTTGGCTTTTCATGTGGCTACCGGCTGTTATACTTTAAAGTTGCGGTTAGCATTTTTCTGTATACAGTTCTCATGTTCTGTCCAAAGTAATCACCCTCATCTGGACAACGGATTGGACAGCTGCAGGAGGAGAGAGACGAATTTACACCCGACACATGAAAGAGTCTGATTTGGAAATTCTGTTCCATCTGAGGGAGTTTGTGCCACATAAGTGCTTTTCTGCAGCAGTTATTTGTAATATAATTACAGCATGCGCAATTATAAGCCTCAAATGTGGTGGGAACTAACTAATACCAGCGGCAGCATCTTTTCATGGGCTATATTTGCTGCATTTGGTTTAGTTTACTTGTGTTTGCCTCTTCCCACCAGAGTCACTTGTGTTTATACTGGAGTGGAATACATTAAATGAGGAATTTATGGGACTCGTCAACACACGGTGTGCGTAACAGCAGAACACCAAATGGATCGTGGCAAGGTTTAATGAATATCCTAAACGTACGCAGTTACAAAACATACAGATTGACTTTATGAGGTCATCAAGAGGAAGACAGCAGGAGCTTCCTCTCTGATATGCTGCCTCGCTTGGTGACCTGAGTACTGATGAATAATTTGTTTTGAAAAGTAATAACTACAACATTATTTGATGAGACAATATGACCTGTTTTGTCTGAGATGGCTGTCCATACTGTGAAACTAAATGAGAACCTAACCCAAACACTGAATGGTCACACATTCAGTTAACAATGCACAGACCAGCTTTTCGTACAGCACTAACAGTGGCTCGGTCTTGAATAGTACGAAAGGAACTTATTTAATTGTGTTCAGCAGCTTGTAAATATTAATTTCTTTGTATTAATGTAAATCCACGTCTGCACTGAGAAGGATAAATACAGCATGAGTGTTCTGTCTCACTCTGACTTTTTTTTCTTCTCAGTATGATGATCAGCGGCAGCAGAGGACGCTTCCCTTAACTGAAGGAGTGGTATGTGCCACCACTTACACTTCTGAATACTCCAGTCACCCCTTCGACTAAGACAACACCAGCTCAGAGCAGGTTTTACACAAAGGGAGTCTGGTTTATGGTCATAAGAAGCCCACAGCAGGAACAACATCAGTAAGGAGATGTAGTGGTATTAGAAAGAGAAGAAAAACTGAGCCAAACAGAGGGATATTAAATGATACAGCAATTAGTTGCTGGGATATGTTCATTTTTGCCACAAAATACAACTGTGTTAATGCAAACTAAATGATGAAGTAGCTACATCACTGATACAAATGGTGACATGATGTAATTGTGATGAGAAACACTGCTTAGAGACACAGACAAATACATGTTACTGACTGTCCATTGTCCCACTAGGGTAATGCAGTGTGTGCATCCCTGCAGTTTCAGTTATAGAAACAAACAATAACATATGCACAATGCAATTAACAATCAACTTCAAACTGCACAGCTGTTTAACCACAGTAAATTCTAGAATATTCCATCCCACAATACTGAAAACTGAAGCAATCATCAGAATGTAGGTCAATAGCAATCAATGCAAGCACTTTAAATGCCATCGCAAATGATTGTGAGGCAAATATTTTGTAGCGAACGTCGTCATCGTTGTCTTCAACAGAGTGGAAACAGAAAAAGGGGAGGAAGTTGCTATCAGATACTGGAAACAGTCTTCTTTTTTTTCTTCTTTTTTTACAGTTATATAACTTGGGAGGGGAAAAAAATTAAAGAGTTGGTGGAGTCAAAGCCCTGCAGTATAGACTGTTATAGATTTACCACAAAGTCCTAATTGGCAAACTGAAACTTGTTGTTTTGCAAAGTGACAGTCCATTTATTAGGAAAATGAGTGGATCAATAGTAGTGCTTGGGTTTGTGGAGATCAATGCAGGAAATGGGGGAGCCACAAACAATAATAATTTTGCTCTTTCCTCCCCTCAATGCTGAGACTTGACTTCCAGTATGGAAAGAAGCCTGAATGTGCTCAGGACAGGGCAGGGCCGAACAGAAAGGACACAGACTGAAGCTCACTCAGTATCCACTGCAAACAAGACTTGACGCACTTCATCACAAAGAGAAACTTACAGGAGTTGTTGTTTTCCTCTGTGGTTGTGGATGTGGCTGTGGATGTCTCATCCTTGCAGGTTTTGCTCAGACGTAAGAGACAGCTGGAGCGGAGGGGTCCCACCCACCTGAGTCATTCCAGCCTGCCCGGGGCCGTCTCTGCCAAAGGCTTCCCTAACACTCTCATCCAGGTAAACCACTCTCGTTAGTCACACAGGACTCAGAGTGAACAAAAGCCAAATGTGGGGGTGGTGGGGACTGGTTTACATCAGCAGCAGCAGCTACTAAAAGGTCCGGTAAAGTTTTAGTCATACTGTATCATCTGTAAATGCTGAGATACAGAAATGATCCAAAGACACCACATTATTTTCCAAATAGATGAATAAAAGTACAACATGAGAGCATCTGTGTTCAACTAATGCTACAGTGAAAGGAAGACAGTATTGTGATGGTTAAAACACAGCATGGGCTGGGAAGCATGTGTGTCTTTGGGATTTCATTTAGTAGATTCACAGAGAGCACAGATGTGTGTAAGTATCAATGTATGTACTAATCCCCGTGTCTATGGTCGTCTCAGGCTGACAGGTCCAGGCGGCACTTGGTTCAAGCTGCGAATAAGAAAAAGAACAAGCGTAAACCCCGTGTTGGCTCCTTCTCCCTCCTTAGCAACGACAAGAAATCCACCCCCCTACAGGTGAGTATCCATGGCAACCCCTGATCAGAGGAACAGCTGGAGCAAAGAGGCCGGATATGCAAGCAGAGTTATAAGGCCACCTCGCTTGGTTTTATTAGATCAGTTTGGTGTACTTGCTTTTATAACGTCTCCGTTGAAATTGGCTTTTTGATCAGACAATTATTCAGACACGGAAAATGTTCGTCATAATCTCATTCAGAACGCAGACATAAGTTGATGTCCCCAGGGACATGTCACAGATGTAAAGAAGTAACGCGAGTATGTTTGGGGTCACATTTTCAGGTGACCAGAGCAAGGAGGCAGGTGAAGCTTGATCCACCCACGAGGGGGAAGTCCAGTCGCTCTGGAGCTTTCTCTGTCCTGGTGAGTCATCATGTCGTGTTTATTATCCACAGTAATAGTAGAACATTTGATGAATGTTGAAATGATGTGTCTCTCTGCTGTCCAGGGAGATCCTCAGAGTGACGGAGAGAAGGACAGACCCAAGAGGAGCATATAGAAGACGAGTGCTGCAGAATAAAATGTTCCTTCTCATTTTGGTCAACCCTGACAAGGGGTGTGCACAGTAGAAATGTGCCCAGATTTGATCCAAAACATGTAAAGAAACTGAAGACTGGTATGAAAAACAATCATAATAACAACTTCTGTGTTTATTTCGTATTTTATTAACCTTTTAAAAACACACCTATTTTTTAGGCCTCTGCTCAAAAATTGCAAACCATTATAAAAAGAGTATATCTCTGCAACCTCAAGCTCTATTTTGAATAATGTTGGTGTAATAATAAAGGGAACACTTGTGAGATTTGTTCAGATGTGTAAATATCAGTATATATGTCCATATTTTAATAATAGTTGTGCTAAGTCTTCTCCCTGGCCCCCAATTGGGGGCCTCTAGGGCTTAAAAGGTTAAGTCATTTTGATGTGTGTGTCTTCCATTATTGATTTAACAGTAAGCTATCTTACATTTTATAGGCCAGTCTTCACTTCCACACACAATTTCTAATATATTCCTGCATGTTATCACGTCACAAGAGATTCCATTTTAATATTTTAGTTTTTGCATTTTGTTGTAACCTATTTAATCGCAGATTCCTTATGAAGATTGGGGGTATATTTTTGCAGAAATGTTTCTTGTGCTGTTGTATCAGGTTTCAATAAAGGTTTAGTAGAGACATATGGTGTAAAAGTATTTTAAGATCAAGCTCTTCACGCTCCACTGGAGCGTTGTCTATAAAACTTGGTACACTCTCAGCTACATAAAGAACCTGTATAATTGTTCTGTGCTGCAGCTCAATCTTTTTTCCAAGAATCACATGTTAAATTTCTATTTTACTATTCTGGACTGGTTAAATTATGAATCAGGGGAGTTGAAATGTCACTAAGTCCCCAATTACAGACGGCAAGTGGTACAGGTACAGTGCCCGGTTGGCAACAGTGGCAGAAGGAACCTTTTTTTTATGCGTGACTCACCAATCCATTCACATTACAGCAGCCAAGGGCAAATAGCCTGCATGTGTGTGTGAGAGAAAAAACTAAATGTACTCCAGACCATCTGTTTCAGGAGTCAAACTTTGTCTATTTAAATATCTTGTGTCATTTTTAATTCATTTGGCCAGGAATGGAAACACAGTATGGTCTGGACCAGAAGATTAGTTTGAGTATTTCTGCAGGACGCTGACGTAAACATATGCACATAATCAGACCTTTGCGGGCTGCTCTGCATTTTGCTCTCTATATATTTACAGCATATCATATTAGACAAACAACTATTTAACTACTCAGAGAGAAATACTGCTATACTGCAGTGTATATAATGTACAAATAATAGCTAGAATGATACTCAGGGTCACCCAAAGTGAAAACACATTAGGAAATCGCAAATATGGGGCAATCTGATGAAGAAAATGAGTCAGTGAAAAAGTGCAAGGCAATCTCAGTGAATAGAATGATTCATCCTCCCCTCAATAACTGATCAAAGCCCTCAGCTCATGACGTAGATATGCAGTGCTCACAGCCTCATTTTTATGGTTTTACAGACACAAACACAGCTACACACAACAAAACACATTAAAATGCTATTTTTAAACATGGCATTTTCCGTGCACTGCATAATTGGGGCTAAAAATGCTTCAGAATGTCGCTGCGGGAAAATACAGATGAGTGTAAGGCCCTGAGGCGGTTGCTCAGTCACCAGATAACCTGCATTAGCTGGTTGTGAGCGGTCTTAGTGTCGTCTTGGTGACAATACGCCACAAGAAGGCATTCTGAATTCTCTGAAACACTGACACAGATAAAGACCGATATCTTACTATTCCTGATCCAGAGCAACAAGAGAGACACAGCCTCTGCTCACTCCCCTGTCAACACACACACACACACACACACACACACACACACACACACACACACACACACACACACACACACACACACACACACAGGTTTCTGTGACTGCTGCCAGCAGGATATTTGACTGCCTGTACCCTCGAGCTAATGCTTCCTGGGAAAACTCTTAATTGATTCCTAACATAACGAAGTAGAAGTGTGCTCGCACACACACGCACACGTGTCCAAATACGCAACACTTTAAAAATAGAACTCAGCCTTATAGAAGTGTTTTCTCTGATGAGGTAAATGTTAATTCGAGGGTCAGTCTTCTATCTGAACATGAGTCACCGTGTGTGGCCAACACAACGGGAATCCTTATAGCTGTGTTTTCAGTCGTTGCGGTCGCGTAATGGTGCGTCGCAATGTTTCTATTCTGCTTTGGCTTCAGTCATCCCCTTTGAGAACAAAGCTGATAATGATCACAACTAACAAAGTAACGTGGAAGTCTTCAATCTATAGGATTGTGGTCGGAAATGACACAAGCCGAGTAATATGTCAGATTTTCCCATAAAAGCTCGGTCCTGTTCATATGTAGTTAGTGGCTTACAGTCAACATCTTCCAGCTCTGGAAACCACTTCGTAAGTATTAGTTTCTTGTTGACAGGAACATCTCGTCCCAAACAACATGCAATGTGGGAAAAGACCGTCACAAACAAGCTCTACAGCAGCAGCGGGTAAGAGTTAGTCCTGAAGACGATAGGTTGAAATCTGAGATAGGATCTCTCTAACCTGTTGTAGAACCAACAAGTTGATATTGACGTGGAGTTTTATTTTAATGTGACGCACAGTGTTCTATTATTTAAAGGATATCCCTAGTTTATCCAAAATAGGGTTTCATTTCAGCCGTCAAACATATCAGTACCACAACATGTGGAAAGAAACACCCGCATTGACTCAGATATTTCTGCTGCTGTTTTGTCTATTGAGAGGTGTTTCCACAGAAACTATTAGTCAAGCACAGCTAAACAGGCTGCATTAGGAATGGAGATAACAGTTTCCTACATAGTCGTGTGAAAAACAGAAGAAACTGTGACAATCTCTTTAACATATGAAAACAACCAAACATTTGATCCTCTTTGAAACGGTGCCTACAAATAAAGGCGGCATCCTTGACGGCAACCACAGCGAAAATAGCCAAAACATCAACAAATGTGACGTTCCTTCTGTTGAAAAAAGTAAACCTTTGGCCTCAATATTGCTCCCTTTAGCAGAAAATAACGTTGACAAATTTCCACTTACTTTTACTTACTTTACTTAACGACTTTCGCTAGCAGGCTAAAAATTATGCAGCGTGTGAAAAGCGTGGAAATGACTAACACAGCTGTATGCAAGTTGTTGTAAGTCACAGAAATAACCATTCCAAAAAGGGAGGTTAGAATAGTTTGGAAATAAAACAAAATAACGCCCTGTCTCAACAAAAAACTGAAAAGCAGATTGTGTGAATTAAGTAAAACCAAATGAAAGCTCTACCAGGTGAGGAAAACTTATTTTAAAGAGAAAATGAAACGTAAAATGGACCAGATTTGGTTCAGCTTTGACTTTCTGTAATTACCAAAGTTGTGCACGCACTAGTTTTACTTATAAATTGATCTGATTAAAATGTTGTCTGACAGCTTGTGTTCATCAGCGAGATTAGACTGTAGCATTGTTTGTGTTCCCTGATTTGAGTAATTACAGTACTTTGGTTAGTGCATCGTTAAATCAACTGATGAACCATGCCAAGTTATAATAAACTTCTTTTTTTTTTTTTTATCAGGCTTTAAACGTAAAAACTAAAAATGTAGTACATCAACTGCGGACTTTCTCTCGAGTGTAATTTCAGTGTGATTGACAGTAAACGAGGTATTCCCCGCTCAGTATTCCTGTCGTGGTCCTCATTTTGACTTTGCTCCCGCTGGGGCTCAGACTGCGGCCACACTTTCAGGCTGAATTTGACTCCTCTTTTTCATCTCCTGCCACTTCCTTTCAGATCAGATGCGGGGCGTTGGTTCTTTTCTTCCCTCACCTCGCGTCACTCCTCTCTGGCCTCGACATCATCCCCCCACTACCCCCCACTACCCCCCACCCCGTGCAGCCTCCGTAACTCCGGCTGTCCAAACTTCCTCCGACCGCTGTCGCGCCGCTCTGGTCCTAATGAAGAAAAGGCCGAGAGAGGGCGAGAGTCGGAGATATGAGGTATTTGTGATGTGTGTAAGCCCTCAATGACGGCGTCGTGACGTCTGCTCAGGATATCAGCCGGCTGACCTTTGAACATGTGTGGCAGCAGGAGGGATATTTATGGGCCGGTGCAGAATTCGTTGACTTGTTCAGGCTCTGTCGGGCCCTGATTATAAACAAAGCCTTCATCTTCACATCCAGAGGCAGTCTGCCACCTTCACCCCACTTTGTCACTAAAAACTAAAAAAAAACAAAAACAACGTCTAACACTAAATCTAAATCTAAATCTAAATCTCTGACACTGCCTGAAATATTATATCAGTATAACTTTCAAGTCACAGTTGATGTTGACGTTAAAACTTAAATTAAAAAGTCATGAAAAAGACCTAATTTAGCTACAATAGGCTACACATTAGCAGTACGATGATGCTAATCATTTATACAAGTTCATCATCGTCAAATTTCAGCATTGTTGGTTTAAAGAACCTTTTTAGTTGTTTTTGTTTTTTTTGCCGAGGATAAGATAAGAAATTCGACAACATGTTTGCATGCTAAATATGAAAGCGAAACCCAGAAGCAATTAGCGTAGCTTAGCTTAAAGGAGGAAACTAGAGCCTCTGCCGGTTGCCTAGTAGCTATAGTCGTTTGATGCGAGGTTGCTAGGCAACCGGCAGAGATTCGGCCAAGAAATAACATCTGCACTTCCATTTTGTCCACATTAAACAAATAACACATAAGATAGGACTATTATTTAGCCTCAGAGGTGCTGGTGACTCCAGCTTGACATCGACCTCACAGACGTGAGCACATTTACCCCAAACCGTCAGTTATTTTAATAAAGTTATGTATTTAAAAAAAAAATATATATATATATATATATTCGTAATGTACCAGTGTTACTGGTAACAAAGGCCTGGCTGATTATTAAAAATTACCCATCACCCTAAAATGTCGGGAGAAAAGCGGTGTGCATTTGTTGGTTCATCTAAAGTTCATCTAAACCTGAAGTCGGTTCAACAAGGTTTTTGTTTTTTTGTTTTTTTTCGTGCCTGTGGCCACAAACTCGATACTACAGTCTTGGCACGTGTCCTCACATCTTTCAACATTAGCAATTCACAGGCAATAAGTGCCTCTCGGCTTGGAGGGAACACTGCCACAGACATTTTGATAACAGACATAAAACCCGGGTGCTGAAATGAGCAGAGCTGAAAGAAAAATGCAGGATTTTGTCAACTCCGTCTCCAGGCAATTCATCTGCGTAGCTCTCCTTGAAGATGATGGATGCCTGCTGAGTCACTGCCATGAGCCAATCTCTGCCCTGCGTAGTACATTAAAGCAGAAAATATTGCTGAGTTTGACCCGCTGCCCACCATATAGATCCATGGAAAGCTGATTTATTAAGGAGGGAATACTCGCAGACAGCGCGAATCAATTTCATAGGTATAGATTAAAATAGGATGGCAGAGAGAACTGACGAGGAATTGAGAGAGGAACATTTCTGAAAAATATATTGGCGATTAAGGAGCCAAAACATCCTTTAACATGGCTGATAACAAGGCTCAAGCAAAATTGCTGAATCAATCACAATTCAAAGCCTGGTGTAATTCAGTTGCACAAACAGGGCGCAGGATTAAAAGGCAGATTTAGAGGCGAAGGGATGTGAGGCAGGTTTGGTTCAGCCTGAGCCAAGTGTGCTGGAACATGAGTTTTCTCTCATTGTCTTTAGTTTGACACAAAGGTTGCTGCAGGCTGTGAAGTGGACAGGGCTGTCAGTGGAGAGAGGAGCTGAGAGGACAGCACGGGGAGCTGAGAGGACAGCACGGGGAGTTGGGCAAGCAGGGGAGGAATTCCAATCAGCTTGAGGCATTTTCAATGGAGCCACAAGGTCGAAAACTTCTTCGAAAGGATATGAAAGAAAAGTGTGTCAACACAAACGTGAAGAGCGAGGAGGGATGGACGGGCAAAGAACTGGGAGGCGGGACCTAACGCATCACTTGACTCCTGCCTGCAGCCGCCACTTCATTAGCTTTGAACCCATTTGTTGAAAATTACAAAAGGTTTTAAAGCCGCATAATTATGTCTTGTAGATGAAAACAAGGGCGGAAAGGAACATTACATTCCTCAGTTACATTCCTCAAGGGCACCAGAGTAATGGACTATCTGGGCCAGGAAATATTATGAATAAGCACCAAAGAGCATTAGGTCATTGTCTCCAAGTCTACAAACCAATTCAGGGGCCTTTGGTGAAGAATAAGGAGAAAAGTCATTTTAGCTTGCGGTCGGAAAAGAAACCTTCTTCCACTTTCCAAGGCAGTCTCGCACATAGAAGTCCTTTTAGAAAGTCTAAAGCGGCACAAAATAACTCCTGAGTACTGGGAATGATTAAGTCTTGCAAGGTTGCACAGATTGTCGATAACATCTCTGCCTTTTCATTTCTTTATCTCTCAGTCTGTACCTGCCTCTGTATCCATGTCACATCCTTATCTTTCCGGTATCTGTCAAAGATTTTGTCAAAAATAAATGTCAGTCAGCATCAGTGATGTAGAATAAAATACCAAGTGTCCTCTGTGGAATAGATGTGAAAAGTGTGGAAGCTGACAGTATACAACACAAAAAAAACCCACACAAACCCCTTGAAAACTTCCCAAAGTTCAACTCCCAAGTCTACGAGGGTTACGGGTGCCAGCTGGGGCAGAAACATATTAATATTTCATGTGAGGCTAAGTCTCTTTCTGAACCAGAGTGTGGTCTCACTGAATTTTAAACTCCTAAATGGATGTTTCAGAACTGCAGAGCGGGTGGTGCTTTAGAGGTCCTGAGAGGACAATAAATCATTTGGTCACGGGTACTGTAGCTACGCCGGTTCCTCTCCGGATCAAAGAGCTCTCTCAGCATCTCTGTACCACTCCACGACTCAAGTCTGAAGTTCAAGATTAGAGAGAACGGTGTGTATTGTTATACTGTATGTACTTCATAATTCGATCGTTATACCACAGACTTGTCACTGACAAGATACACAACAGGTCCGCTGTACCTAAATTCCATCATCCTGGGAGAAGAAAGACAGATTTTAAGCGCGAATATAAGAAAGTAATATTCTTATAACTTGTGCAAATACCAGAAAGTCAGGTTCTGACTTCCCAGCGGAAAATATTAAACCTAAAAACATCATGCACACATTATAAAGGCATAACGCATTTAGTGTAATTTCTCAGCCTATTTAGTGGTCTATTTCCACTCCTACTGGTACCACTGCTGTGGACATCAGTGGAAAAATAAATACTTTTACAAGCTGGCATGACTCTGGTGCTTTACTGCTTCACCTCCGAATGCTATTCAGCAAATTCCTCTTTTCCTGTTGCCTCTTAACTCTTCTTCTCTGAGACCGCAGCTCTGTTGTCGTCGCCGTGTGCTCGTGTAACCACAGCTTGCTGGAGAATGCCCTCTTGTGGGTATATTGTGGTATACTCTGTCTCGCAACGTGACTGAAATTAAACTCACGAGTGCACTTTTTCTTCTTGACTGGATCAGAGAAAACTAAAAAGCCTTACGAGTGAATTTCAAGTGCATAAAACTTAACCAGATATAACTCTTGTCCATTCTGCATCCAGAAGTCTCACGTCTACAAAGTACACACGATCCACATATTCTTATTTGTGCCAAACGGATCGAGGTAAGATGACACATTTTAGAGTCAGCTGAACAACTTGAAGGTCAAAAGGAATCACAAGGACTTTGCAAAAAAAAAAATTGCCTTCAGCACAGATGGCGATCACATCTTCCTTAGGTACTTCCAAAACTATACTTTTTTTTTTTTTCTAAACCAACGAAATTAAGCAGCACAATGACAAACAATAACATTTAAAATATGGATATGACAAAAAGGATGATTTTATATTTCATGTTATGATGCAGCAATTTGGGTTTGTAAAATCTGCGCTCAATCTATGTGAATAATAATAATAAAATATATATATATATATATCATTCAAAGTTTTTGGAAAGTGCATGTTATAGTGCCTCATAAGTGTGCGTTACCAAGAAGAAAACCATTCACGAGGAGAGTTACAGGGAGTGATCTTTATTTCATGGAGCATGTGCTTTCACTGACTGCCCCCTGGACTGTGACCCGTGGCGACGCGGAGATGCCGGAGGTCTCGGCCGGGTCACCGGATGGGATGACTCTCTGGCGCTCGACGCACCTGTGCGGTTCACCTCTTCGCCTCCGCAGGAGGGGACGGGACGCTGAGCCGACTGACCGTCCGCCTGTCCTAAAGCTTTGTCCCTCTCCGCAGCCGCCAGCAGGACCTGCTTTAAAGCCGCTTGGTATTTTTCATTCATCCGCTTCACAGCAGGGCCGTAGTTGTTGCACTGAACTTTGAGCTTCCTCATCTCCTCGATGAGCCTGTTTTTCTCCTGGACGAGGCGCTTGTGCTGCAGTCGGGGGACGTCTCTGGCTCTCTGGACCTTCACCAGTGTCTCCGCTGCCAGAGAGGCTATTTGTTTGAACTCCTCCCGCTCCCGAAGAGCGTTTTTCAGCTCACTGTCCAGTTGCTGGTTTTCGGTGTAGACATCTGGTACCAAACCGACCAGCTCCGCGTCCACCGGGCCCGCCTGCGTCATCTCGGCCCACTCGGTCTGAAAACATCCGAGTGTTTCCGTCATGTTCATTTGGAAGAGAAAGTTGCGTAAAAACTCCGCCGCAGTCGGTTGATGAGTGCCGGAGGTCGGCTTGGGCCTTTGGAAAGCGCCGCCCTTCGCCCGGTCTTGGATGGCTTTCACCGTCGCTTCCAGGTCTTCCTCCCCCTCTGTTAGACTCCATTCATCTTCCAGGGAAACTTTTTCATATTTAAAGTCATCCTCGCTGTCAGCCGGGACGTCGTCGTCGCCGTCCTCCTCTTTTTCTCGATTTTTGCGAGCAGCGTTCATCGTTTCAAAACGAAACGCTGCGGCGGAAAGCTTTGACGTTGCTAGGGGCAACGACGCGGACGGCTCACGCGAGATTTAAAAAGGAATTCTCGTTTGCCTCGCACCGTCGTCAAACAATCATGGCGGACTACCGAGAGGCGCCCTTGGCCACTCGGCCAAAAACGTTGGACCCAAATGAATATTTCAACCTCTCGCCGGAGCAGAGGCGCGCCGAAGAAGCCAGGGGTGCGCTACGAGCGAACCTGAAGAGGCAGTACCAGCTGCAGCTCAATAACCCGCACAGAAACGAGCTCATTGTAAGTGCCCGTCCGCTAGCTGGCAGCGTCGCCCTTGAAGAGGGCTCTCGGGCTCGGCTACACAGAAGTCGAATAGGTCTGAACAGTATTTATATTTAGTAGTCTATGATGGAGGTGACGCGTACATCCGAGGTTATTACGCGAGTATTTAGTATTTTATATGACGAGTCCAAATGTCTCCTGCGAAAAAGTGTTCTACGCATGCGCATAGAGGTTTTAAGTATAGGCTGTGTTCAATATAGAAGGTATGGTATGATAAATAAAAAAAAAAAAAAAAGACTTTTTATCAATTTGTCTTGCTCAACATGGATCCCAAGTTGTTGTTGTTTTTTTATACTCTTGTAATAATTGTTTTGAGTCTTGATTCAGTTTACACGCGGTGATAACTGAAATGTCATTGGATGCTTGTGTTTTAACAGGAAGACCCTGCTCTGACACGGTTGGTGTACGCACGAACCAACCCCTACTCACACTTCAGACCCACATTCAAGACGTCTCTGTTGGGTGCAGCGTTTGGAGTTGTGCCTCTCTTTGTCCTCTACTACGTCTTCAAGACCGACAGGGTACGGGGACGACCGTCTTCTCCGATAGGTCATGGATCACTTCATAGGGCTCTGCTGTGGCTGCAAGTTCAGGAACTACAACATGTTTTTTTGGGTTTTTTTTGTAACTAAATCAGTGTTTTACAGATATAGTGGCACACGTATTCAGCATGGACACAAATATTATTTCAAGAATTGTTTATGCGGAGATTGGGCCACTCTGACCTTCTGCAGGCTGATGTAAAGAGCAAAGACAAGAATAATATACAGTACGCTCCCTTATTGTTGCTGACTGCCGTTGTGCTGCAGGTGCCTGAACATTGTTTCCCAACCCTACTGCTGGCCTCTATCGCTGCTGTTATATTGGCAAAACTATGTACCAAACTGTTGGTCAAAATATCAATGAATAATGCAGGAACTCGGTATTGGCACGAAAACACATGGTTATTTTACCATATGCAGCAGTGATCATTCTTTAGATAATGTAATACACTGAGAATACAGTTTACATGAATATTTTTTTGCCTAGTTTTGCTCAAATGTGATTTGGTCATGAATGCCATCATAGCCATCTGAAAAGCTATTTAGTTGACGATTGGGACTCGTCGTTCCCATGTAGGTGCAAAGTTGAACTGATTTTTTTTTGTTTTGTTTGTCACAGTTCCATTCGCACTAGAAATGAATGCTTCAATTGAAATGCTGCCCGCTTTCATTTCCCTCCCCATTGTCATGGAGATTCACCCTCTAAATCTCGGCCAATTGGAATTTCAGCTAGAATTTGGTGCAATTGTCACACTGCTGGGCTATCATGTCCGTCTCCCCCTCTCCGCTGGGAGGGAATAAAACTACAAAAAAAAAAAAAAAATCGTAAAACATTCAGTCGCGAAAATGTCTGGAAAGTGAAGAGGGTGAGGGTGGTATGACTTTGTTGCTATGGAAACCGTTCTAACCTGTCATCTGTGTGTCATCTGTTTTACAGGATAGGAAAGAAGCGATGATTAAGGCGGGGACCCTTGAGCGCAAGTTCAGTTTGTCATCATGAGCTCCGATGTAGAAAGACCCTCCTTTTATGTCCCATGTGTGTAATTATTAATAACCGAATAAAATTATATTGTCAAACACAATCCTGGGGCTTTGATTTCTCAAGAGAAATTGTGAACGGTGGGAAAACGCACAATAAATTTAAGCACGGTGTTCATGCTTACAGAGGGACACGGCACACACCAGCACTAGAGCTGCATGTTAACCAGAAGATATTGAGGCAAAGAGTGGACCAGCAGTTAAAATATCTGGCCGCAAATTAAATATGTGCAGGAAGAGTAAAAGAGATGCTGTTGTGATAGTAATCAGTGATCCCTGTGGTGCCCTTAAAGCGAGACTGTAAATTTTGCTAAACAACCACTGTGGTCACGTGCCAATATTATGGAATAATAGCAGATTTAGTACAACAGTGGCAAAAGTAGAGAGGAAGAAAGGTTACCTTTTATTGCTCATGAATTTGCATTTGTATTTGGTAGATTGGATTATGTCTTAAAAAGAAAACACTGTCACAGCAATTTCCTTTTATTGTGCAACTCCAATCTTTGTTGTCTGTGAGGAGGAAATTACTTTATTCCTTCTATAACTTGTTGTCTAATGAAATAATACAAAGAAAGCCAAGCGCAACAAATGGGATTGTTGTTGGTTACTTTTAATAAAGTGAAATTTGGGTTTATATTTTCACATACCATCTGTTTTGGTAATTTGGTCCAAATTTCTTCTAAATCTCTGTTTCTCTACTGTTTGCTGGGCTTCCAGTTGGGCTTAAAGTGACTGCAGAGAGGTTCCCAACACTGGTAGTAGCTCTTGTCGAGTCTCTGGCATGTTTGTAGACCCCACTTGGTTACTGCCATGCTGAAGGAGGACTCAAACATGAAAGCCTGGAGGAAGCAGAGGACATGGAACACATAATCCCCGATGCTGTTGTTGCAAAATCCAATTTCTAATAGTCCAATCAATTGTCTGTGGTTAAACTTCATATATACGTATATTGCTTTTACCATGGTTCCCTCTGCCACCCTCTCAGGTTTGAGCTCAGCAGTGCTGTTCTTCTCGAAGCATTCAGCGTCCGGGCCGTGCGGGGTCATTATGCTGTGGAGGCTGGCCCCTCCTGGCTGGAAACCCTCCTCTTTAGCCTCATAATGGCCTTGAATCAGACCCATAAATTCACTCATGCAGTTACCTGAAATGACAAGCAGGAGGCGCTGTTACACTATACACTATACTGCACTATACTGACTGCACAGTTTGCTGCAGAAAGAGTGAGCCTGAACACTGATTTCCACTAGATGGCCATATAGATCCGTGATGGAAATAGACAAAAGGTACAGTGGTGGGGTCTCCGTTCAAATGAATCCTACAGCAGATGATTGTTCTCATCTACGGTCTCCACTTTGACTGGGTAAATGGACGTGTTAGTTTCTCGCTGGCTTGTTGTTCAGTCCATTGTAGAATAAAATTACCCTCACCAGGCAGAATTTTGACATTTCCATTCAAAATAGCATTCAAATTCAGCTGTCCTAACAAGGTAGTCCTTAAAATTCATTGTTTTTACTCTTATCTCCTGCCCTACAAAATGTGAAGTGTTGAAACAAGGCCTGTGTGTGTTGTTGTGGTCTTACGGTGATAGTAAGGTGGGCGGAAGGTGTGGTCAGCCACACCCCATCGTGGGGGGAAGATGACAAAGTCAGCAATGGCAACACCTGGTTTTGTGGATTTGGCAGTCAGCACAGTGAAAATAGATGGATCCTGTGGAAATATCATAAATGGCACAGGCTATCTTTTTAAGGGGGTCAGTACAGTGAAATGAATAAAGTACACTCCATGTATATTAAAAAAAAAAAGTACTGTGAGTGGGTCCATGAAGGTCACACTCACCGCATGGTCAAAGGCCACACAGTTGATAACCATGAAGTTCTTCAGGTTGTATTTGTACGGTGTGTAGTTTCCGTGCCAGGCGACCACATTGAACGGAGAGAAATCCTACGTGCAAAGCACAGAACAAAACAAATAAGAGGAGTCTACCCAAGCAACAAACACAAAAGACTTTAAATTGAGCTTTTCACAGGGAAAAGGAACAATGAATAATGTCTTTGTAATCTTAAATTCCCAGAGTACTTCTTGACATAAAGAGAAAAAAATAACAGGTCATAATGAAAAGGGTTGATTGTGAAAGAGGGTGTGCTTCTTTCATTCTTTCTTCTCTTTCATTCCCCCTGTTCTTTGTGATACGAGGCTCCAGGTATTATGGGGTAATTGGCTTCACAATCAAACTTTCCCAAACTTTTGAGCATTTTGACGTTCACAGCGGCACAGTTATGGAGTGGGGGAGTGGGGAGGGGGGAGCAGCAGTAACAGTGGGTGCAGAGATATTTCTTTATCTTGATTGTTAAAACCACAGCAATTTTATATAGTTTCTCTGTTCTGATAATGTCACTGCAAAAAAGACATTCAACAGCAGCTCTAAAATCAATATAGTTCATTACAACACAAGCTGCCTTCATACTGACCTCTGTGCTCCTTACACACATGCTGAGGTTCATTTCCACACATGAGCAGGCAATACACACTCACGCTATATATGCATACAAACACTTGTGCATAAGTAAATTCACACACATTGCATAGCAAATAAACACCGAAAACAACTTAACACGATCAATTGACAGCAGTTGGCGTACAAAAAGGCCATTGGGAAACCCAGTGCAGGTAATTTCTTGGACATTCATCTGTGATAACTTCACTACATTCGATTAAAATAAAGGGGGGAAAAAAAGAAAAAAAAAGTGGGGGGGTGGGGAGGGTGAAGAAAGCTCTTGCACACACATGCACACAAAACACAAACATATTGGCCCAGTCAAGCAAATAATAAGTTAATTTGAGCAATTTCAGCACTCTGCAGGGGAACAAAACAGCAGGACCAAACAGGAGCAGCAGCATCTTCCCTGAGATGAGGCCCGCGCTCCCCATCTTTTTTTTCTTACCCCCGTAGCCTCACTCTCCGGGCTCCGAGAAGGGTGGATACCAGGAAAAGAGGCTCACCTCTGACCCCCGGCACAAAACCAGGGGCGGATACTGAAGCAGAGGCAGCGAGGAAGATGGAAAAAGGTTTGTTTTGCTTCAGAAAAGATAGTATCTTGCCCTTGTGTACTTCCTTCGATGAATAATAACAGTGTGGGTTGACATGGTTTCCACGGTTACAACCCCCCAACCCCAGCCCCTGACAAACCTCCCCTCCCACCTCCTCCCAGTCTCAGTAAAAAAAAAAAAAACTCCTGTCAGACATTATGTGTCGATCCAATTATGCACCCAACGGGACATTTCAGGAGGGGGAGGATCATTCACCGAGTGAAATATGGTGAAATTAATGCTTAACTTGGAAAAAAGGTTTTTCCTACAAAGCAAAGCTTCGCAGGTACACTGTCTGTAGCGCCAGAATGCTTTAACTAATTATGAGTGATTAAGACTCATAAGGGAGTCGAAGCGGAAACCTGCTGAATGGATAACAGCTAAGGCTTCGATATTAAATCATCAGGGATGGCAATTCAGTCGGCAGGAGCACCTAATGGATCATATGCTTCACTTGGGCAGTTTCCTGTTCATCACTGTGGCAGTTCGATGGCGTTTACTGAAGCAGACAGAAACCTAAATGGGGTAATAGGGCAAGTATGCCACACGTGTGTGTCCCTGTCAGGCGAGAACAGGGTCACACACAAACTTGGACGCCACAATAAGCACCTGTTTGCAGGCGAAGAGTTTTCCCTGGTACTTGTTGATGACGGTGTAACCAGTGGACACTTGGCGATCCTCATACAAGGCAACCGGACACAGGAAATCTCTTGGGTTGGCCAGACCATTGGCGCCTGCAAAACACATGAACATGATCAACTGACAAAAAGCAGACAAGATTTATAAAAGAAATTTAAAAAAAATAAACCTACAAGTTTAACGTATTGGCATGCAAGCATTTGCAAATTAGCACTAAACATAAAGTAGCGCCTCTTGAACCAAAGCTTTGGACAAATTGCAATTGTGACCTTATGGTGGCACTAAAGGAAAATTTACACCAATCACTAAAGTCATTAAAACACCTCCTGAGGGGGTCATGAATGTGCACACCAAATTCCACGCCATCCATCCAACTGTAAGACATTTCCATCAAAACAGCAGATGTCAACCTCATGGTGGCGCTAGCGGAAAAGTCAGGGGATCACCAAAGTCGGCGGGCTCCGTCCTCTTGGGACCGCGAATGTCTGCACAGATATTTCCGTCTGAGCCGGCGTTTCGGTGCGACTGACTGAGCAGCAGACCAACTTGGCTGCACGGCTAGCACGGCTTAAAATTGTACAGATTTTCAGAGAAAAGTGTCAACAGTTTAGACAACAAGAGGAACAGTGGTAAAGAGGTTGGAGTGCAGATTTGGAGGAAGGTTGAGTACGTATTCTGGAACATATATATAATAACACTCACAAACACATACAAACACAAACCTATAGGCCCCAGGTCAGGGAGTTCGAAGTGGGCTCCATACACCTCGAGTATGTAGCCTCTGGTTTCTCCGAACACATCCACACTGAAGCGCATCCCTTGCTGGAGAAAAAAAAAAAGAAGTGGAAAATGGCAATGAGAGGAAATGTAGTGCTGTTATGTATAAAATGTGGGCTGTATGAATGCTGGTGGGACGTAGGGGTTCTTGGACTAATGTGTTTGGAAAAACACGCGTGTTGCGGTCGGAATGCTGGTGGTCCGGCTTTCTGTAGCTTAAAACCTCTTTCCACTGTTATTTATTTTTGAAGGTCACTTTTGAAAAGTACCAAACAATGTCTTTCTAAATATGCTGAGTGGGGGGAGGCGGGCAGACACACACACACACACACACACACACACACACACACACACACACACACACACACACACACACAATGGTAGATATTTGTGAAGTCTGGGGAGATGAAAAACACACAGCCCACCTGGATGACACAGATCTCGCTCGGTTCGACCATCATCTTCCCAAACTCTGTGGTGATCAAGATCTCACCCCGCTGGGGGACTAGGGACACAAACAGACAAAGAAAGAGAAAAGAAAATTTGAGGGAGAAGACAAGACCGAGGATTGAGCTATCATTGCTCTTGTGATAGATGACAGTGAAAACATCAACAGCCCTTTTCCTCACCAATCAGAAAGTCTCCGTCTGAGTTGTTGAAGCACCTGGAACGAGAAGGAATCACTGCCAAAGTGCAAGCAAGGACTTTATATTTTTGATTCATGAAAATACATCTATTTGTTACACAATGAGACGCATTTGCACGTAAATATGTCCTCACCTGTCAGCCATGGAGGTGTTGCAGGTGTACACGTGGATGCCGATGCCGTTGCGCGATTTCGCGTCTCCAGCACCGCAGACTGTGTGAAGACCCTAAAACATAAAGAAGGACACAATTCAGACCAATTAACGGAGAAACTTTGAATTAAAAACCACGACAAATAAAGAAAGAAAAAAAACCAGACTTACAGCCACGAAGTCCACTTTCTTCTCTGTAGATTTGGGGATGGTGAAAGGCAGCCATCGCAGCTGTGAAAGAAACTTCAGTCAGAATCGATTCATTCTGTAAATTCTGAGAATTTAAAGGTACTCATTGGTGCAGGGAAAAATTAGAGGCAAAACATTTCCTTCGTTAACTTTTTACTGAACAATTAGATCCCACATTAGCCTATTTTGGATTATTTCACATTAGAGATTTGCCATTGCTTTTTTTAACTGGTTATGAAGGCAGGCCTCAGTTAATGATGTCATGCATGTATATGCATCAATCACACATTTGTAACACTGAAATGAAAATGTGATCACAGTTGTGTGCTCTTATGTTGCCAGCACTTGTTAATCAGATCTATTGAGACTGACCCCATCCTGATGAAGCAGATCAGCTGACTGGAGTAGTTTGAAAAATGCTTTCTCACATAGGCTTTTATATACAAGAAGACTGACAGCACTTCCATGTCTGTATACTACATGAAGCTACAACCAGCAGCCAGCGGCTCAGTTTAGTATTAAGACTGGAAACAAAAGAGAACAGTTACCTCATCACTCTGTAATTTACATTAATTTTTGTACAAAATAAACAACACATAAGTGCTTTTGTGAGCTTTGGAGCTGCTGGTAGGTGGATTTTTTTTTTCCCCCCCTTTTGAACCTCTTGCTGTTTTCCTCTGATTTCAGTCTAAGTGCTAAACTGCTAAACTGCTAAGCTAACCAGCTGGTGGCTTCAGCTTCATATACAGACATGAGAGTGGGCATCAATTTCGACATGTGATGTAGAGTTCTCACAATGCAGAGAAGGACTAGAGAGCCATTCTTATCGTGATGAAAGAGGAGGATCAAACTCAAGAACATAAAATCGCATGATTTTGGCCCTGCAAAAGACAAAACCATCTGGATCTCATCTGGATCAAATCCATACATTATAGCTGCCTTTGGTCTGGTGGCAAGTAAACGAGGGCATCAAACTATAACTCTATAACTATAAAAGTTTATTCTGAACTTTTATTGTTGCTTATCAAGTAATGCATATTTTTAGTTGTATGAAAAACTATTATTCAGTCACATTTTCCCTTCTTAAAGCAAATCTAAACTGAGCCGGGACTGTTGATGTACCTGGTTAGGATCCGGCTCCACTTCATCCCAGTTCTCTGTTAAATTCCCACAAGGCACTGCGGTGAAAGGCTTGTGTTTAACAGACGGAATAATGCGGTACAACCAGCTGGAAAAAGAGGAGGACACAGCAGTTAGTCATTCATAGGGCTGAGATTGGTCCATATGGGCTGAGTCAGGTCTCAAACAGAGATGTAGACCTCCTCTTGTTGGCCGGCCGCGGGCAGGTGAAGGCCGAGCCGGAGAGCTGCTCAGCGTAGAGGCCATACGGGCAGACCTGAGGATTGTTCTGCAGACACATAATGCATTACCAGAATGTTAATGTTGCGTGTCATGTGATATATCAGCATGGGACTGGAAGTTCTGTCTGAGGCTCAATTAGGAACGACGATACATGAATCCTAAAATGGTTTTCATTTGTTTCACTAATGAAGAATTCATACTTAGGATATAAAGATTAAGATTTGTGTGGACCTTATCTCACGTTTGACTTCTTTTGCCGTCACATACACGGTCCGGGTTTTGGAGCTGACTATAACTGTAAAGGGTCACACCTCCTATTTTCCTGTGGTGCCATATTAACTATTTGTGCAGTTCAACTATATAGAAAATTTTGCATTTGTGTGTGTGTGTGTGTGTGTGTGTGTGTGTGTGTGTGTGTGTGTGTGTGCGTGCTACCTGTCCCTCAGGTAAGGATCCAGGACAACGAGGGTCTTCAGAGGAGAACTCATTCCCGAAACCACTCATGTACTGAAAGAGACAGACAGACATCTAACTCACTCAAGTGAGGGAAAGTTAAAGTGAAAAATTAAAAAAAATAAAAAATACATCATGCAGCTTCATTGTAATGCAGGATAAATGTGTTCACGCTGGTTATAATTAAATTTGAAGGCTTGTCATTAAGCCTTGTCTTTTTGTTAATTGTTGTCATATTGATTCACATTAGATCTATCCTAAAACAAACTGCAGTTATGCCAAATTTCCCCCCTTGCAGTCATCCAATATTTTTGTGTTATTGTATTGTTACAGAAACAGGCTAATTACACTCACACCCTCCGCTCTAATTTTTGATCAATATGTCAATTACTCTACTATCCAACACCACGTCTTCCCTGCCACCGAAAAACATAAACTTGGCACAATGTAAACACATCTTGCTGAGTCATTGTTGGTCTGCGGAAAGCACAGACATGGATGGTTTCCATATGTGCGCGTTCACGTGCCTGCAAAGCGCGCTTTGGAAGCTCCAGTGTGTCCCCCATGAAAGAAAAATGTTATGTAAAGTAGGATTTCATTCAACTTAAACGTATATCTCGAGATAGTAGCAAAAACATAAAGTCTACCATTTAGTAACAACTTTTACATGGCGATCGAAAAGGAATTTAGTCGCTCTCGTTCAAAAAAAATATTTAATTGAAAACTTCTGCAGATGCACAGAGACGATTCCCCTTTAACATTGAATATTATTCAGGAGACGTCGTGACAATGCTGCTTCATCTAATTAGACGGTTTCCATCGACAAAAATGTTATAATAATCTACACACATGCACAAAAAATGCTACATTTTGTGGCCACAACTCTCTAAAAGACTATAAGGTAAAAAGGTTGTCAAGTTCACGCTTTTTTTGTTTGTTTTTTCATTTAAATGAAACTTTCACCTAAAAACTTAGTGAAGCTGTTGAGGCATCTCAGACCACATCTGGGCAGCTGCTGAATGCCAGGCTCTGATTGGTTGGAGGGATCGCCTCCCTTCTGTCAGCCAGTCTGCTGCTGTTAAAGCTCATGAGCGGTTTAATGTGCACATTTCTGTACATCGACAGTCGATGTTCCCCTTCTTCTTTATCTTCCTACAGGTCTACATTGTGTTTGTACTTCCATGCACAATGCCCCTAACTTAGATGATTCTGAAACTTTTAGGCCTGACACAGGCGCAGCTTGTAAGAAATGTTGAATAGTAAACATTTATAACGGTAGCCTTATAGTTTTGATAAAATGCTGCCTTACCTTAAGTCCAGCCATTGTGCTGTCTGTTCAACCTTTTGTCACAGCTGCTGAATGTGTCAATGGTTACAAATGAACTTGTTTTACTCTGAATGTAAACCCTTCAACCAAAATCCACTTCAGGACGCGTGCGTGCAGCACTGTGTGGACTGAGTGGAAAAGGGGGCTGGATTTATACTCTTTCTCAATATGGTTTCAATTAGGCCTTGACTGTGGCTCCGTGACGCAACAGCCGAGTATCATGCAAAGGGGGGGAGGGTCGGGTCGGGTCGGGTCGGGTCGGATGGCCAAACTAGGCGCAAACAAGGACCAGTATCACTGCCAAGAAAAACAAGAACATGTTTTAAAGCTCATATAGGTAATCATGAACGAAGAAAGAGTTACAGCTCAGTCCAGGATTTCTATGGTCAGAGACAACTGCAACCCTGACATACGTTTTTAGAAGACAACAAAAACTAAGGTTGCTACTTGTCAGAAACTCATATAGCAGACATATTCTGGAGGTTAAGGAAAATAATCACCAAATTTAACATGATAAAAGACGCAATATAAATCCATCAATGGAGTTTCATCACGGTCAAATTGTGGTGACCTTAATACACACTGCTTGTGCAAATAATGGTGTCATGCACATCCTCACGTCCTGCAAAACAAACATCCGTTCCAGGGGTCCGTAGGCTCTTAGTTTGGCTCTGTCCTACCTTTATTTTACATCAGTAGCCTACTTATTCTGAAGACAAAGTAAAATGTTTGCATGCAATGGGAGGCAAAGGTGCCACCAGTTTTTTTTTTTTTATTTGATCGTGTCCAACACAGACGGACTTGTTTTGTTACCATCCCTGTACGGCTACATAATTAATTTACTTGTCTTAAAACCAGCATTAGCTTATACTCGGATAACCTGTGCGTTCTTTTGTGAGCAGCTCCTCCATGATATAGAATGAACAGCAGCAAAAGGCCTTGAAAAAGGCCTATACATTACTCCACGCAAAATTTATTCAGTTCATTTCTCGGAATAGGTGGTCAAACGAGGTGTGCCTAATGTCCCCCGTGTATCAAAAAGAATCAATTTCGCCTTTTTCATTCTTGCCTCGCTTCCCCCGCTTGTCTATTTCTTTTCTCTTTTTTGGGGAGGTGTTGGGGAAGGGTAAATGATGGCAATTCTCATAGCGAGGCGCAAATAAACTCGCCGCGGCAGAAGTAACTGTTCTCCGGCGAGGCGTGCAGGCAGACCCGGGCCTCCCGCTGACAGGCAGTCAGGGTGCTGTGCCAAAGACGAGAAAGCCCAATGGCAGGGAAATATCACGTCCCAGTCTCCGGAAATTGATCTGCTCCTTGTATGGAGAAAGAAAATGAGCGATTTTAATTTCATCCCCGAGTCTGATGATAGAATTTTAGAGTATCTGAGTTCAATCCGGATGGTGCATGTGTGTTTTAAGAGAAGAAGGAATAGCTGGAGACGGGAGAGAGGAGACTGTTGTTGCCTACTGACAGTTATATCTATGCATGCGTAAGTGGGCCATAAATGCTTTGTTATTAGATGCCTGCTGAATTCAATGGCTTGATGGTAAATGGTACACTCACCTGGCACAGTCTATCCCCATATGCATAAACAAGCAATTTCTCTCACAAACACACACATACAGTTACAAGCCTATTCTGTGCAGTGATGACATCTTTAGCGTCCCATAGCACATGTAGTGCACACACTGCCACATATACATACAATGTTTGAGCTCTTTGGCCCCCCTAAGCCTTTTTCTTACCACTAAAGATCAATGCAAAAAAAAAAAATGCACACAAAACAAACATATCGTGGAGAAAACTATTTTGGTTTTATGCCCAAAGTTTAACTTTACCCCAATACAATGGACATAATCAGAATTCTTCTGAGTGCTGCTCAACGCAACATAAATATACAGACAATGTCAGTACCTTTTGAGAATCCTATTTATGGACAATCCAGACCTTACTGTGGACTGCTGTCTGCAATCGCTTTAGGATGAGGAATTTTTATACTTTGGGCATCACAGGCATCAATCGTACTGAAGTAGTGGTAGACATTTACAGATAGATGCACTGATTGGTCAAAACATCCATAAATTATCCTCATGGCTATCTGAGAAAACATATTTTCTCTTATAGGTTGAACTAATTCTTTAAATGCCCCACACAGGTGTTTTCACAGTGAATCTGTGCTGGGGATTACGCAACAATAAGAATTATAAGGGCATAAATTGGTTCAACAAAGCTAGAAGAATGTGGGAATCATCACTGTCGGTGCCCACACACATATATAACACCTGTGTGGGTTTACCATGAGTGTGTGGGGCCTTTTACATGACCAACACAATGAAGGTTAAAACCTTTGTATATATATATATATATATATATATATATATATATATATATATAGATCAACAGTACTTTTGATTAGATTAATCAGGCAGTAGCAAGTAGCAACAACTAATTAGCGTGTGCTTGCATACTGTTCCTGCTCTTGTTTCTCCACAGTAATGAGATTCTTTCTTCTTCTCTTTATTATTCTTTGAGCAGGGGAAAAGCGGCTGTCACACACACTCTTTCAGACACAAAGCAAAGTAACACACCGCTTTCTACGGTACAGATAGATGTGCCCATAAAACATGAAATTGAGTCTTTTGTTCATCTGCTGTCACACAAAATTCCCACATCAACATGATCGAAGACCACATTAGTAATTAAAAAAAAAAAAAAATGGCAGTAATGTTATGTGTTCTAACCGGCTGCTTCAATAATTTGTTCAACACATTAAGAAAAAACACAAAAACTCAACTTTGTGAAGGACATATAAGTGTACATGACATCTGCAATATTAGCATCTGGCCTCATCTCGTCTTGTGTATCACCGGTAAATAACTGCTGCATTTAGATGTCACATCTAACAAGAAGTACCTTGGATTCTTGTATTTTGTAATTACAGCCCTGTTGCATACTATTGCAGTTTAATGTTAAATAACTCCTGACATCCAGTACCTCACACACTCACAGGCACATACACACACACACACATTTGACAGCTCCATTTAACGCTGATTAGATTTGCAAGGACATGTAGTATACCCTCTCTGTGTCTACTCTCTCTCTGTCTCTCCCTGAGTAGGTTGAGTATCTCCTGAATCTTATCTATCGCTGTAATGTTATGCAAATGGTTTAATATGAAGATAAAAGACTGTTGCAGCGTGTGGCGCTCTCGTGGTTCACAGCCTCGTGTTTCCAGGACGATAGCTCTAACGAGGAGGGCACTATTTGGGAGTCATTAAATGATGGCCTTCCTGACATGCACCCGTTCACCACCGTCGCCACCCGCCCCGCGTTGGCCATTAAAGCGGCTCACACCCACACCAAGACACACACTACAGACACCTTTTAGCGCCGGCTCCCAGTTTCTTACACATCACAGTGTCACAGAATAGAAAATTACACTCTCCTCCCACAGAGAAAATTGCTTTGGAATTGCTTGGTTATAAAGATGTGCTTTAAAGAGAGGGGGGTGCATGCAATAAAAAAAGGACACACACAAACACAATTACTTAAGCACTCTAAGGACAATTCTTACAAGTTAATCAGAGGATTTACCAATTATTGATGTCAAAAGGATTTTGTTGTGTATGTGTTTCTGGCCTGTGTTTACGTACTGAATGTGCTTGTCTTTGCATTCAAGGTATTTAGTAGTCGTCTTCTCTACTGTCGTGTGTACGTGCTGCATTATGGAAGGCAGAGCTTATACTGTACACACGTTTGGTTTCTGCACAGCCAAATCATTTCTTAAAAAATACATGAAATGGCCACAAGCAGTTTGGATGATGTGGAAAACATGAAGTAATGCATCGTAGCAAAGAGACAAGTACAACAGGATAAATAGGATAGGTGGATAGGTGTGGCAGCATGAAGAGACAGCAGAGGTGTGATGGAGATGAAAGGGAGAAGATTCAAAGACAAAAACAGCAGAGATTACAAAAAGAAAGAGAAAAGAAACAAGATGACAGCAAAGATAAGTGTGAATGAACAAAGGAGGAGATGAGTTCATGTGTAACACAGATATACTTGATGAGAGAGGCCTGCTCTGCAGTACCATACAAAGCACAATGTATAGCATTATAACTTCTTAAATCCACTGTCATTTGATAATATGTGAGCTCTGACACACACTTTGCCAGAGACAGTTTAAGCAACAGAGCTATGAAAATGTAGCCGGTAAGATTAGCCCCGGTTATCATTCTCTTACCGTGAGAAGAAAATTGTTGGAAAATGTTTTTAAAAAGTCAGTATTGCAACTGTATTTATGAAATTTAGAAAAAAGCTGTTAAAACCAAAAAATTTGCAAAAGATAAAGATAAAAAAAAAAGCAAAAAAAAAAAAGCAACGAGTTCTGACATGTTTCTATTTTTTTAAACTCATATCAGCAAACCACACCCTCTAGAGATGAGCTATGTAGTGGCATTGAAAGAAAATGCCCTGTCAGCAGGTACTGATGCACACTGAGCTCCAAATGTCCACCGATAGGACATTCAGTCACACAGTCTCCGGACCCGACCCGGCAACACATCAGACACCTCATCACAAATAGAATTAGCTCCCTGGGCAGAACCAAAATGGCAGCGCCTGGAAGTTTGGCAGGAAGCGTAATGGCATTGGGGAGCTGGTGGCGTTCTCCTTGCAGGGGAACCAAAGGACAGGAGTGTGTATCAGTCCAGACACTTAGTGTGGTGCCAGTTATACTATTCACTCCTCCCTATGGAGTGTGTGGACAGGCAGTGAGGATACCTCCTCTAAATCTGTAGTTTAGCTTTGTAGGTTTGAGGGGTGGCCGGAGATGTGAAGAGGGAAACTTGAGGTGAATGGTCTTTGGACAAGGAATGAGTGTGTTCAACATCAGAGAAAGCGTGTGTTTATATCTGTGTGGTTTTCTTGTCAAAGTGTGTGTTTGGCTGGTGCAGGAGTGTGACTGATGTTATATCAATCTGGGAATGATTGTGTGTGAGTTTTGGTGTGTAGGCACAGGTGCGTACATCTCTGTCAAGTGCGTATGCGTGTGTATACGGGTGTCTGTCCCCAGCACCATCATTAGGTCGTAGGCAGTCCCAGTGTTGGGGGTGTAGCCTGGCTGCTCCTGCGGCCTCTCAGGCCAATTTAGGTGGAGAAAAGCACTTCGATCCTGGCCTGCAAGTCTGAGGGTCCCCAGCGGGAGGCAGCAGCAGCCCTGCAATCTATATTGGATTTATTCCTTTCCCATCTACAGGCCCCACACACCCCACAGAGAGGAAGTCTCAACTGCACTCTCTCTGTCCCCTTAGACAATATGTTATGGTACACACATGAGTACACATAATTGTGTAAACACACACAGGCACACACATGAAGACACACTCTCAGAGGCACCCACACCTAGTCTATCTTCAAGGCACACTCCCCCACAGCAAGGAAGTTATAATGCACACTTTCTGTCACTGTGGGAGTTGCACCGGGTCAAGATATACCGAGATTTGTGACAGACAGATGAACAGACAGACAAATAAGAGACGGTCAGAGCATCATCCAAGCCATCGGCCCACTGAGTTATTTGAGGTTGACCATTGTTTCTGTCATGGAAAATATTGTTCAGATTTACAAAGGCCAAGGTGTAAAACGCATTTTTATCACATTAAAGCAAGAAAAAAAGAATTTACATAAAACTCAGACAAGGTCAGGCAGAAACAAGGTTCTTAATTTAGTCTAATCAACTGTCATTTGCATCGCGCCATTTGCGCAAGGTATTGCCACTAACTGAATAAATGGACTTCTTCAGACTCAAGGGGGGGCACTCCGGTTTTGATAAGCTGGCAACATAACTGATTTGCATATATTACTTTGATTATCTCATTACTAGGATGATTCTTGCGGAATTTTTGACACTCGCGCAATCGAATTAAAATTAAGGCACGCAATCAATAAAAGGGCAACGCGGCTGTGAAAACACACAGCGCCCCAGGTTTGTATGGTCAACTAGCGATGATGAATATGACGGTGGTGACAATGGTTATGGCGATGATGTGGCAGATGATGACGATGGTGATGGCCATGATGATGATGATGATGATGATGACCTCTTCAGCTCACGAGCTCCTGGACCCTGCAGTAGGTTTACGAGAGTCTCAAGCTCTTAGATTCCTGTGATCAAAGCAGTAATCAGTGAAGAGACAATGGGGGCCGTGAAATGGGCGCTCTCGTGTGGGTGACCTATCCACCTGCCATGAATCCGAGAGTGGCCCGCAGGCGGCTCATATTCAACCAATCGATAATAGCGCTCGCTTCTTTCCTCCGACTCAACCCATCTGTAGAATGATGAAATCATGCGTAAAGACGCGCCAGCTTCAGATAATTTTGCAACGTAGTAGTCACAATAGCCTGGCCATCAATTCAGCTGAACTCCAGAGTATAATCATGTATTATCTGTCACCAAAACGTAAAATCTTGATTGAGGAATAACCTTAAATATTACATTTACTGTTTGGTTTGATTTCGCTTTTTATACGGCGTTAACAGCCCTAAAACTCTCTCAAATTCGGTGTGGTTTTCTTTGTGTTATAATGGCAAGATCTATAATACTACATTATGACAAGTGGCTCATTTGTTGCCACACATAATTTGTTTGGGGGAAGAAAATTTGGATCTCCTTCTCTCCTTTCCCTAATAGACTCTCACTCGTCTGCGCACTAACCGGGAGCAAAGGGACACGTCCACGTTTCAGAATCATGATGTAAATAATTATAGGGCTGCGAATTGATTTCCTTACCACCGTCTTCAGCAAACGAGGCCTCCGAAATCCCCTCCCAAAGAAAGCTACTTCTGTTGAAGCATTAAGTCATTAATTATTTTCCTTACATAAGGACAAATTATCGAGTCAGTTGAACGAAATTAGAACCCTTTGTTTCTGATCAGACCGCATTACCGCTGGAAATTACGGATGATGGCTGCGTGCGCGCTCGCCTTTGTTGTTTCGATCATCGCCTGTCGCTCTGAACTCGCGCTAACAAAGTCATTAAATTGACTCCCTCTCGCTCTCATTATGCGGGCTGTTAATAACCGCTAATTAACTTTGCTTACGCGCGCCTTAAAAGCCTCCCTCCCCTCCCAACACACACTCGCTCCCTCTCTCCCCCTTTCCTTCTTGGCCTCTCAAGCAGAGCAAGTGTCCAATTATGTCAGAGCGCAGGGACGGATGGAGGGCCGTCGTCACCGGGGCCAGTTGGTGCATGTTAGAAACCAGTATTACACGTGTTGCACAGGGATAAACTTGTTGGATTGCAGAGAGGAAATAGCAAAATGATCATAAATAGGATTAAATAGTCCAGTTCCTGCATGCACTGCTGTAGGGCACCTGCCTGCAATAGGTTCATGGAGGTTTCACTATTGATTAAGTTACTTTATTCCCACAAGAAGCATCTGTAGTTCAAGAGGCAGGAGGCAGTTTGCGGTGGCGATAAAGGAGGAAAAGGCAGGAATGCGCGTTGACCCACTGACTATTATAGATGTAGAACAAGTGAACAGGAACGGTACTTGTTGAGTATTTCTCCGTCTTTACTTGCTCAAATCTGGCTCTTACCTGTTTGAGCAGTTTGTTATTCCGTCCAGGAGATGGCGCCAATTGAATGACCTGCAAGGCGAAGGACAACCTGCTGGTCCTGAATGACGGACTTCATTAGTATCACTTCCATGGCCATCTCTGGAGAGGAAGAGACACGCGCTGAAATAGAGCAGAGACACCCGGTATCACCATGCTGTTAAAATGTCCTCATAAATGCTCCGAATCCTCCTACTTACCTTAACGTGTTTGAAGTAAACGGCCAAGGTGGATGACTCAAAACAACAACAACAACAAAAATAAATAAACAGAAAGGCCTTTGGACTTGTGGGGCCTTAATACACAGCGGCACAGCAACAGTATCCCCACACCACCCGTTGTTTTCCCTGGATATGATCAAGTTAGGATGTTATGATAATACAGGGGAGGCGGTGGGGAGCTGGTGCCGAAACGGAAGGCGGCCTCTTTCCGCCATCTCTTCACCTGCACGTCAAACAGACGGAAAATTGAAAATGTGAAAATTGCGCTCAGGCTATTCCGTCCCCCTCTAATGTATGCGCGTAATTAGTGCATTTAAACAAAGCGCGGATGTCCTGCTGGCTGAAATGGCGGCTGACATCTCTTTTTCCACAGGGTTAATAACAGTGTGCGGATAAATGAATCAAATTGTGGCCCCCAAATTACAGAGCGACTCTAAATACCCGTCTGTATTACGCACGTCTGTTTGTGACCGCGCAGGAAAAAGGCATAACATTTTATATTGTTATTACACTCATTACATTGATCTGCGTGCAAATACACAAGCTCGGAAGTTTGTGACACCGCAAAAAGTTGCGGGTGGATTAAATGTGACACCATCCGTGAGGTGAGAGTGTGCATCTGTTTAGAGGACTGCATAATTTATAAATGCAGATGGCAACAGTGCGATTTCAGAAACTTCACAGGCCTTAGAGGAAATGTGCAACACTAAAGGTTAATATCGAAAATGTCACATTCCTCCACTTAAATGCTTTACGTCTGCAGATACAATTTAAAGTTGTTCAACTTTTTACGGAGGCTCTTAAATGAAGAAAGAAAAAAAAAACATTAAAACCGAGTTAGCTTGGTTTGCCTCCACTAATACCTGCACCTTAACTCAACTTTCCAGAGATCAATTGCGCTCTTATTCCAGTTCCAATCATAAAGGAGGTCATAAAGCTGTGGCTTAAAAATAGATAAAAGAAGAAGACGAAAGAAAAAAAAACACAGAACAACTTGTGCAATTTTCTGGACATATATTTTATTGTTATTTTTCGTTTGCTGCGAAGCTCTAGCTGGGCAGATACATAACTGGAGGGGAAGAGGAGAGGGAGAGAGAGGGAGAGGGAGAGGGGAGAGAGTAAATTGCAGCTTGCTGAAGTTTTTGGATTGAATTCTGAAAATGATCCTTTTAACAGTGATGGGCTCTGAGGCGAGGATAGGGGTCATGCCATTCACAGCGGGTTAAATAGACTTTCATTTAAAATTACATTCTCGATCCATCTCTCCATCTCTCCCCCTCTCCACAGCGGAGTCCCTGCGTGCTACCCCGGCTCCCCGTGCGGCGGCTCATCACCGCCGCGCCACCCTCACTTTTTAAGTCAATCCACAACTCCAGCAGAGAGCAGGCAATTGGAGGGAGAGACAGAGCAAGAAATGGATGGATAGATGGATGGATGGATGGATAGATGGATAGATGGATAGATAGATGGATAGATGGATGGATAGATAGATAGATAGATAGATAGATGGATAGATAGATAGATAGATAGATAGATAGATAGATAGATAGATAGATAGATAGATAGATAGATAGATAGATAGATAGAAGAATGCCCATTAACCGTGTTAATGCGTAAACTTCTGTCAAACCACAACTTTTTTTTCTTTTTTTTTTTAAATGATGCAAAATGACACAATCCTGGGCAAAATTCTGATCTCGGTATTGATATTTGTATTTCTAGGTGACTCAGTCTCTGACATGGCTCTTGCAGGCGCTCTCTCTGGTTGAACAAAAACTCCGCGACAGATTTTTTTTTTTTTTTTTTTTCACGTTGGCAGGAGGAGTCAGTGTTTGTGTGCTATGGCCTGAAAAAGATATTGAACGGAAGAAAGGAACGATGCAGGCTCACCAACATGTAGCTATACCGAAAATCATTGAAGAAAACACAGGCCTAAACCCTGTTTAATCACAATATTATTCCTATTATTATTATTATTATTATTATTATTATCTTATTCATTATTGATTTATAATAACTGTACATATTAAATATAGGCCTCTGTATCAAATATAAATATTGAAATAAGAAAGGAGGAATTTGTATAAATGAACTTTAACGCCCTATGGCTTCTACCTATAGGGGCTGCAGATGGAAATTAGCTCGTAGCTAAATCTGGAAACAGAAAATCTCATCCCCTTTTTGAGATAAATGTTTCCTGTACATGGTCCTAAATACATTTAAATGAAGAGTGGCTGGTTCTTCGTGAGCAATAGCTGTATAGTTAATTTTTTTTTATCACTGTAATAATAATGTAGTAAAATATGCCTATTCTGTACAGGACAATACAGAGCTGGCCTTTTTCACACTAGACATTTTGACTTGTCATAGCGAGGAAAGTTCAGGTGTTACTAATGACATTAGTGATGTTCTATTCCAGGTGTCCAACCTTTAAGCTGTCATTAAGTTTATTATTTACACCTGTGATTTTAATCTGAAATGTCATAAAAGGCCTGTTGTGATCTTGTACCGGTTTGACCAGCAGTCTTTGGGCTGATTATTGTGTTTGTTGGCTACTTTTTTTTTTTTGGCCAGTTTCTTGCCCTTGATTAATGTTATTAAACCCACCTTTACGTCTGTCGTAAAATTGTTGCATCGTGAAATGTTTTTTTTTGTCTCTGCAGTTATTTTTTTGCAGCTTTTAGTTGCCGGCACAAAACTAAAATCACACCGACATGCAGGAAATAACTTTATCTTCCGAGTTCGTTCCACGGAAGTAACATAAAACTCCATGTCGGGTTTTTGTTGCCTTTCCCTCAAATTAACTTTAATGGTAAAAAACATATAAAGCAGCTCCGCGCTGCCTCTCTCCCCACATACACACGTAACGAGCCAATCAGGCGCGCGATAAAAAAAAAAAAAAAAAAAAAAAAAAAGCCTACACGTATGCTGAGCGAGCGAGCGAGCGAGCGCGCGGAGCGGAGCGGAGAAGCGCCTGGCAGACCCGAGCGCAGCGCGAGCCCAGCCAACCCGTTGTCTGTCATTATAGCTGAGAGTGTGACAGAGGAGTGACAGAGGGGAGAGAGGAGAAGGAGGGAGGAGTGAGCGGTCTCCGTAAGCAGACACACCGGCCTGAGAGGACAGAAGAAAAAGAAGGAGGGCACCGGACCCCGAGAGAGAGAGAGAGAGAGAGAGAGAGAGAGCGAGGGAGAGAGGGAGAGAGTGGGAGACTGACAGGCTGGTACCGAAAGACGAACCGAAGCGTCGACATGAGCGGCCAGTTTGAGGAAGATATCCACGACCGGGGCGAGAGGAAGAGCAGTAAATCCCCGACGCTGCTCTCCTCTTACTGCATAGACAGCATTCTGGGCCGCCGGAGTCCCTGTAAGGTCAGACTGATAGGGGCGCAAAGTTTGACGGGTCTGCCCGGCAGAGGGGAGCTCGACAAGACGGCTGACGGTGAGTCTTACTTGGAGCTGAAGTGTTGGAGGAAAAGAAGAAAAAAAAAGAAAAAAAGAAAAAAAGACAAGCCTGCGTTGGTTATGTTGGGATGTTGTTGTAGGGGAGAGACGTGCACTCCTTTAGGAAGTCTGGGGGATATTGCACCTAAGGTCATTCGGTGAGAAAGCACGTTTTTACCGGAAATAATGTCGTCGGTTTCATAATACCGTGCCGATAAATGTTTCCCAGACTCAACAGTCGTAGTGCAGTTTGAACGAATTGTTTCCCGCCCTGTGAAAGTATTTAACTTTATTTAGCGTTGAAGAAATTTGAACTGCTTATTCAGTGCTATTTTATTATTCATTATTTTATTTTTTTTGACATCTCTCACATGCTTCTTTTCTCAGGGCCGACGAAGGAGCCCCTTTCTCTCGGCGCTGACATGCACCTGCCGCCTAAACTCCGCCGGCTGTACGGACCCGGGGGGAAGTACATCCACGACCACGCGGAGAAGCTGGAGAGGGAGAGGCTGCTGCTGGAGCAAGCGAGCGACAGCCTCAAAATCAGCCAGGCGCCGCAGGTGAGCATCAGCCGCAGCAAGTCTTACCGGGAGAACGCGTCACTGAGCCGGGGTGACGGCGACCAGAGCCCCGAGGAGGCCTCGGAGGACGGCAGCCTGGGACTGGTGGAGCTCGGCCCGTTGAAGTTCGACGAGGACGCCGGGAAGGAGGAGGAGAGCTGCGGGGACGCGGCCACGCTCTCCCCGAAGGACGAGGAGAGGGAGAGCTTGAACGCCGGGGATGGGGACGTGAGGGACGGGGAGGACAGCGTGTGTCTGTCGGCTGGCAGTGACTCGGAGGAAGGGATGCTGAAACGGAAGCAGAGAAGATACAGGACTACCTTCACCAGTTACCAGCTGGAAGAGCTGGAGAGGGCTTTCCAGAAGACACACTACCCCGACGTCTTCACCAGGTCAGAACAATTTAAACTGGAAAAAAAAATCAAATTAAATAGGTCGGTATAGATGTTTTTAAATTCTAGAAGTTTACTTTACCCGAAATTATTAGGCTATTACAAATATTTTAACAATTAAAAAAAAAAAAAATTAACCTAGACACCCTTCGTAAATTAAAAAAGTAAAATTTGATGGCCTATAGATTGAATATAAATTTAAATGAGCATTATAAAATGTTGATAATAAGCCTATATTACTGTATTTACATTATTATTATTATTATCATTATTATTGATGGCTATATTTGAATAAAGTCAAAGAAAGGCATAAAGACACAAAATAATCTCATGCCTGAAGGTGATAATTAATTGTATTTAATTTCAAATAAACACGTCCCTATAGCTCATAAAATTGTCCAGAAACGGTCTCAATAATTCCACACGTCTGTAACAGGACACTGTGCGGATCACAGCTCATAAACCCGTGCCTTGCATAAGTGAACACAATAGACCTGTAAGTGCTAACACTGAATGGGGACAGTTGGTTTTTTTTTATTATATATTTTTTTTTAAAACCTGTATCGCTGCAGACGACAGTGGTGTTATTGTCAGGAGGAATAATTAACTGGAGCTGCTCAGGTTTCCCGCTGGACATAATACTGGATGTAAAAAGTCAGGGCCTAACCTCAAGCCCAAGGGCAGGTGTACGCACGCACACACACACACACACACACACACACACACTCACACACACACACACACACACACACACACACTGAGTGAAACGCAGAGCGCTACAGCATTGAATTTAAGGCTTTTTGCTAATAGAAATGTTTTTGAAAAATATGTTTGCAATATTATTTGGGACCAAAAGCAAATAAACTCCCCTATAAATATAATTTCAGATCTATTTTATGCTAAATTAACATTCTAATAATTGACACATTCGCCTTTTTTCTGCTTCAAAATAAAAGCTTTTATGACATTAAAAGACACAAGATTTTCACATTTCTTTTACCATAGGGATTATTCATATTTTCCAATCGATTTACTTTAAGGCGACTTGTAGGTCTAATTGGGACCGCAAACCCATTTTGTAGCTGAAGGGAGCTTCAATTGCTTTGTGGCAGGCTAGTTTAGATGTCATTATTTCAGCCATTATGTTGTTACAGTGACAGGCCTTGGCTAAGGAAAATCTAACAATCACTAGGCCTATTTCTAACCCTCCGTGACAGGGAAAATAGAATATGGCCATGGCGTCTTTCTGCAGTTCGTGCCGGGGAGGTGAAAGAAAAAAAAAAAAAAATCCAGTCTATTTTGTTCGTCTATTGTTGACAGTGAACAACAGGAGGGGACAAAACAACAATTCTCCGTTGCTTCCAAATGGTGGCCTGTAACATTGAATCTTTTCTTCCGGTCTCTTTCCCCCCTCTTTTTCTCCGTCTTTTTTTATTTTTTTATTTTATTCTTTTCAGAGAGGAGCTCGCAATGCGCCTGGATCTTACAGAGGCCCGCGTTCAAGTAAGTGGCTCCATGTTTGTCTTTCTCTGCACAGAAAAAAAAAAAAAAAGCCTGTGACTTATAAATCAAATAGAAAAAGGGGAGGGGGGGGGGCAGCATCCCCTAATGTTTTATCTATCCTCCATAAAATGTCCAGCGCTGGATAATAACCGGTGATATGCGTCACTGATTGAGGATCAACGATTACGGGCCAATTTGAGGCAATAATTTATTACAGTGAAATGTGTTAAATGGCTCCCAGTCGCCGAGCGGAGAAGGTCTTTCCTGTTATTGAATGTTATTACACGCGAACGGGGGACGTTTTAGTGGCAATTAGGCGACGCTGGCGATTCATAAAAAGCTCACTTAGTGCAGGAGCAAACACTGTCTGTATTCCTGGGATGAGATGGTGTTTGAATTCCCATCAGACGGAGGAGGAGGAGAGGGGGGGAGATGTGTGTGTGTGTGTGTGTGTGTGTGTGTGTGTGTGTGTGTGAGAGAGAGAGAGAGAGAGAGAGAGAGAGGGAAAGAGGAGGTAGAGGGAGGGGATGGAGAGAAAGAGGGGAGGGATAATGCTATTTGATTTCCCATTATGTGATTGCAATAGACCTGCATTGATCCGATGCTTTGCACTTGGGAGCGAATGAGAGACCATTAAAGGTGTTTGCACCCCCCCCCCCCCCTCCCACCCGATTTCCCCCCCCCCCCCCCCCCCCCCCCACACACACACACACCCACCCATTCCCCACCCCACTCTCGCCATCCCTCCCCTCTCCTCTTTCGCTTTGCACTGAAAGCGTGGCTTGCATGTCGAAAGCCCGGGGCTCATAACCAGAGAGACAGTTCAAACACGGTGGAAGCTCCGGGAGGTTACGGCCGACGGTAAAACAACAGATGTCTCTTTAGGGGGCCGTAGGTGAACAAATCACTTAACGGGCGCCATCGGGAGGTGATAAAAACTCATAAATTCCCGAGGGGCTGTGTAATGCTAAACAGCCCTCTGGGAATAATGTGTGTGTGTGTGTGTGTGCGCGCGCGTGCGTGCGTGTGTGTGTGTGCAGTCCCTGTCGCTCAAGCTCGCTCGTTCAATCACTTTCCACATGTTGACATTTTGCTCGCTGGGAGAAGCCCCGTCCGTCCGCAGTGCAAACGAGGCCGCAGCAAATGCGTGGGAAAGTTAAATACTCTCTTGGATGGAAGTCACTTTGTTCGACGTCTCCTAAGAATTTAATTTAAAGCGCATTAATTGTTATTGGAGCCAGTTCAGCGGTAATTTTCTGGATCTTTTGTTAACACCGCTCTCAATTATCTCTCCACACCCCTGAAGCCCCGTCTGGAGGGAGGAGGAGGGGTGGTGGGGGGGGGGGGGGGTTTAATTAGACAGAAAGTAGATTTAAGGGACCGTGAGCGGCAGGGTTTACCTCGCATGTAATTACCGCTGACTTTCCGCCTATTGGCCACCACCTGAACTAGACACGTATTAGACTACACTGACACAACATTCAATAGAAACTATGTTAATTACAATGAAACATTGCAGTGAAGTAAGCAGGACGGGGAGGCCTGGTTTAAATCGACCGGGGCTTGGAAAGCTGGAAAACCTCTTGCCACCTTGTCCTCACCTCTACAGGAGAAACATTCAGATTATGTCTTTCCACTCAGCCTCTTTAATCACTTGAATCTCTTATTCCGACTGCCCTATGTCACCTTCCTCCCATAACCTGAATCCTGATCTGAGCATCTTCATCTTCTCCGCCCCCCCCCCCCCAGGTGTGGTTTCAGAACCGCAGGGCCAAGTGGAGGAAGCGCGAGAAGGCCGGGGTGCAGGCCCACCCGTCAGGCCTGCCATTCCCAGGCCCACTCGCAGCCGGCCATCCCCTCAGCCACTACCTGGAGGGAGGACCCTTCCCTCCTCACCCTCATCCAGCTCTGGAGTCTGCCTGGACGGCGGCCGCGGCCGCAGCAGCGGCCTTCCCGGGCCTGGCCCCACCGCCCCACAACAGCTCCGCTCCGCCTCTGGGCACCCCCCTTGGTTTGGGCACATTTCTGGGCACAGCCGCCATGTTTCGCCACCCTGCCTTTATCGGACCCACTTTTGGCAGGTAAATGCACAGATTTCTCTTGGACCTGAAAATCTGTTCTTCACACTTCTTCACATCACAGCCCACCAGTCGCTGCACTGCAAGACGTTAAGAGCGAGCTCCCATACATTAGGACCTTCACGTTTACCCCGATACTTTACATTAAATGGCAAGAATTTTGCAGTCGAGCACATGCACAGAAAATCGCAGAGCAGCGACGGAGGCTTAAAAATAACCTCCAGCACGTCATCTAATGGCTGATGTTTACAGTAATCCTCAGTCACACTCCCTCACTGTTTATCTCAGTGTCTGATTATAAATATGTTATACTGTTAACCATTCACAGTGGTGTGTAATCACTCCGCCAAATGCCTTAATAAATTAACAAAACGTGTGATCCTGCAAGACAAGCTGTGAGGGGGGGGGGGAGGATGACGCCGCACACTCCATATGCCACAATTAGCTTCTCCGTTACGCAGCATTAATGAGTTGTACTCACCACGTTATCTTTTTAAAGTCTGCATTGAAGACGCGTCAAATCTTTAGGAGGTTTAATACAACTGCAAACTGACAACAACCGATAATCTCAGGGATGGTAAAAAAAAAAAATAAAAAAAATCTTCATTAACACAGAAAGAGCATTTAAAATCGTACGGCACTCCGACACGAGGAGCAAACAGACCGTTTGGCCTTGACAAATGAAAAGAGCTGTGATTGAACTGGGCATGAATTCAACTTGAACACACAGTAAAGTGTTACCTGTGCGCGTCGGTCTCCTTTCAGGCTCTTCTCCAGTATGGGTCCTCTGACCAGTGCTTCCACCGCCGCAGCTCTCCTCCGTCAGCCCGCGCCTCCCGTCGAGAACCCCTCCCACGCGGGCCCCGTCCTCCCCGACCTATCCTCTTCTTCTTCTTCCTCCTCCTCCTCCTCCTCCTCCTCCTCCTCTTCCACCTCAGCCGCAGCGGACCGCAGGGCCTCCAGCATCGCCGCGCTGCGCCTCAAGGCCAAGGAACACTCGGCACAGCTCACCCAGCTGAACATCCTGCCCACCGGAGCCACAGGGAAGGAGGTGTGCTGAACACTCCACACCAGCTCTAGGCCTCCCCCGTCCCGGCCTCGTGTCCCATTCCAAACCCCCCCCCCCCTCCCCAACCTCCCCCTCAAACAAAACCCACTCATACCGCTGGAGGCTGATGTCTTGATGTACACCCCCCCAACCCCCCCGTTCAACCATCCCTGTTACCTCATGTTTCCCCAACAAAATAGCACGACCAAATTCAGAAGAGCATTAGTTACAAAAAGAGTGTGTGTGTGTGTGCGTGATTACAACCCACACTTTCTAAAAGACAACCCACTAAATATTTTACGTTTTTCCAGAGAAATTGCGATATTTTAAGATACAGCCTAAAAGACATGTTTTTAATATATTTCTCAATGCAATAAAGATGAATTGGGCATAGACAACAAAATGCAAAGTCCACACATCCCCGGTGTCAGAACGTAACAAAGAACATTCGGTCAAATACTGTACTTATGGTACAAATTGGAGAAACTTGTACTTTAGTTGAGTACTCCACTTCACAAAATTTCAAAAACTATTTTCGGACTTTTTTTCCTCACTACATTATTTGTCAGCGATTTTTGTCTTTACAAATTACAATTTGAAAAACAAAACAACAGCAATACTTAAAAAAATTAAAAAAAAATAAAAAATAAAAAAAGCTCTCTAATATAATGAAATACTGTGACGTGTGATAACTCTTTTTCTGCAGAGCACTTCTGATCATTTCAGTACGTTGTCTCCAGTAACATTTTAAAAACATGACTTTTCATTGTAACGGAGTATTTAACAGTGTGGTTGAGTTGCTTTGACAGGAGGGTCCGTCTCTCTCTCTCACACACACACACACACACACACACACACACACACACACACACACACACACACACACACACACACACACACACACACAGTGAAAGCTGAAGAACTGCAGGGGAACCCAGACTTTTAGAAAGGATTCTTGTGCTACTTCAAATGTGGACAACACGAGTGCTCGACATTAACACTGCTTAATCTGTATGCATTGATGTGGGCTGAGCAGGTCTGCATCTATAACAAAGGCGAGTTGGAGGAGGTCCGGTCCGTCCCCGTTCCCCCCCGTCCCCCCCTGAACCAAAGGAAAACTGTCCATAGACCTTCCATAGCCTTCTCTACACGCCTGACTCCTCTCCACTGCTCGCCTGTCCAACAGTCACACTCGGCAACGCCAACACAAATATACTTTGAAATCCCACACTCAAACCGCCGTTATTTCTGCTCGTTTTAATGCACTTCCTTTCTGTAAATTTGCCCCCCCCCCCCCCCCCCATGGCTTTTAAACTTCTGAGTCTGACTCCAGGACATGCGAGCAATGTTGAGATCCGAGATGTGTCTCTATAAATGACCAGACCGTGCGAGAGAAACCTGTACATAATGTGTAAAAAGAAGGGGGGAAAAAAAAAAAAAAGTACAACAAAAAAGGATGATTTTCAAAAACAAGGTCGTGTATATTTCAAGAGGCCGTGTTTTGATCATTTGCACTCGGTGTAGTGTTTAATGAATGTCGCCCTGTGTAGAATTTCACCTGTGTTTATGAATTATTAGGTTTCTAGATAATTATTTATGTCAAAACTTTTCCCCAAGGAAATGAGTGAGGGACAGTTTATTTTTTTTTTTTTTTTTTCTTTCTTATTAAGTGACTGTAAATTTCCTGGTTTAATAACTGCTAATTTGAATAAATTACATTGGTAAAATGAGTTATCTTTTATTATTATTTCAAATATTCTTTAGGACTGACATAGGCCGAAACCAGGAAAAAATAAACAATGCTAAATAGAATATTATAGAACTATTAATAAAAGGTGTTATGAAAAATTGTGCTTTCTGTCTTACATTGAAGATTAAACTCTGAAATATACGAAAATTTTAAGCAGAATTGAAATTTATGGGACTGATTTTTTTTTTTTTTTAAATATACATATATACATGTATTACTACAAAAATGACTTGAACGTGCAAAATACTAGAATGAATAAATCTCCATGCAACTTGAGTAACAGGTTGCCTGATGTTCAACATGCCCGCAGCGAGAGAAGAAAAGAGAGAAGAGGAATGTGTCGCCGCAGAGACGCGGAGGCGCACAGCTCCACCTGCGTGCTACGAGGTGTTTAATCCGGCGCGCTGCGTGCGTCTCTCCTCTTCAGCGAAGTTGACAAAATACTGACCATATATTCATGAGCTTAATCCCCAACATGTGAAACGCGCGACAAAGGCGAGGGGTTTTCAATTAGATCGCCCACTTTATCTCGGGGGGCCCCCCGTCACAAAACTTCCTTTAAAACCCTTTAAAGGCGTTAAATTGGTCTTAACATCTGTAATGCCGTGTCGATGGAAGCGAGTCCCCTTTGTCATTAATGAAGTAACAAACCACTTCATCAAACGGCCTTTCACGCACACAACCTCGTAGAGTTAATTCCCCCCTCCCTCTCTCTCCCCCCCCCCTCCTCCCTTCTCTCTCTCTCTCTCTCTCTCTCTCCAATGGATCCAACTACTGATGCGGGACTATTACAGCAATCAATGGTTATTCTCCTCCGTTTGACCCATCTATGGTGCCCGAGCAAATCGCGTGAAATTACCCCCGCGGATTAAAGTAGTTCCTTCTTTTTATCGACCGCATCTGTGGGAAAAAAAAAAAAAAAAAAAAAACCCTCCTCTTATTCTTCCGGCGCTCTTGTTTTATAGGTCCGCATCATTGAGTGATTAACAGGTATAGGACCTGTTAATCACTCAATTTACTCCCAAACAAACGGGAATCAGCTCCGATGAAAGGAACGATGGGGACGTATATCTGGACGTGAATTCAGCCCGGCCTCGCACAAAGTCGGCCAGCTGCTCCTTCAAGCATAATGCAAAAAAAAAAAAAAAAAGAAGGGAGAAAAAAAAAAGAAGAAAAGAAAAAGAAGATAAAAAAAAAAAAACAATTTTCCCCTGTGCACCCAAACTACCAGCCACGACGTGTGAGAGCTGCATGGTTTTTTTGTTTTGTTTTGTTTTTTTTAAAATTCCTATTCTTTTGCTCAAGCTCAGTGGAGCGTGCGCGGTTTTTTTTTTTTGTTGTTTTTTTTTTTCCTTCTTGTATGGCCCTGTAGGGTTTTGATGAGATTGTCCGTGGAGTTCTAATCTTATTGTGAATATAACTAATGAATGGCAAACCAATTTGTCCCTAATATCTGGGGAATGCCAGGAGGCGGATGACCCGCTGAGTGTGAGGCTTAAACTTTCTTTGCAGCGCAAAAAGGCGAGAAAATTGAAATGCTGTTGCAGGGGCAATGGCTCTGGATTTATAAAGTCACACTTGTTGGATGTGTGCTCTCTCATTCAAGACAGGCCTGTACTACTTTGGCTTAGGGCCAGGAGGCTCCTTGTTGCATGAATGATCAGGATAATGAATGTTGATATGAATTTTTTTTTATTTATTTATTTTTTTTAACGACAGTCCAATCACGAGCTGTTTTGTTGCTAATAGTGCTGTACAAAGAAGAAAAGAAAAAAAAAGAAAAAAAATCTCCGTGATTTACTGGATTGTGTCGATGCACCGGGCCTTAATGCTGCCGCCCGCCTCTCACAGGTAAATCCAGGTGTTCAGGAAACGTCCTTCCACCGACTCGCCTGCCCATTTTCATCACCGCCGTCGCCGTCGCCTCCCCCCACCTCCTCCTCTCCCCTTCCCCTCCCCCCCCAGATGCTGGACTTGATTTGGCCCGTGATTTGGACTCTCCCGGGCCTCGTTTCTCCCACCGCGTCCCAGCCTGAGAGAATAGGCCCAATCACTCCACAGCCTCAGCCGGATCAGTCGTCACTCGTTCCCCGGGAGAGGAGCTCTAAAAGGCGCTTTG